>NC_092143.1:3390443-3763412 GCF_043159975.1 Macaca nemestrina | reverse complement strand
AGTATTTTATCCCTCACCCCCTTCCCATCCTTTTCCTCTGACTTCCCAAAGTCCACTGTGTCATTCTTATGCCTTTGTATCCACATAGTTTAGCTCCAACTTATAAGTGAGAACATGCCATGTTTAGTTTTCCATTCCTGAGTTACTTCACTTAGAATAATAGTCTCCAGTCTCATCCAGGTCTCTGGTGAATGCCATTAATTCGTTCCCTTTTATGGTTGCGTAGTATTCCATCAGATAGATAGATAGATAGATAGATAGATAGATAGATAGATAGATAGATATAGATATAGATATAGATCACAGTTTCTTTATCCACTCGTTGATTGATGGGCATTTGGATTGGTTCCACATGAATGCTTATCTTACCATGCTAAATGCTAACATAAGGCTGGGTGCAGTGGCTCACACCTGTAATTCTGGCACTTTGGGAGGCCGAGGTGGGAGGATCATCTGGGATCAGGAATTTGAGACCATCCTGGCCAACGTGGTGAAACCCCGTCTCTACTAAAAATACAAAAATTAGCTGAGTGTGGTGCTGGGCGCTTGTAATCCCAGCTACTGGGGAGCTGAGGCAGGAGAATCACTTGAACCCGGTAGGCGGAGGCTGCAGTGAGCCAAGATAGCTTTATTGCACTCCAGCCTGGGCAACAAGAGCAAAATTCCATCTCAAAAATAAATAAATAAAAAATAAATAAATGCTAACATAAGCATTTTGCAAAATACATGATAACTAACACTACAATTTTTGTTTCCTTTCCTGTTTCTATCTTTAGTTAAACTAACAAAATTTTGGTTTTCTTAGATTTCTGGGGGGCTATGTTGAACATTTGTTTTTCAATTGTGGTAAAATATATGTATAAATAAAATGTGCTTTTTAACATTTCTAAGCTTACAATTAATTACATCCACGATGTTGAGCAACCATTACCCCTATCCATTTCCAAAACTTTTTCATCACTTCAAAGGGCAAATTTAAGTCCTGTAAATAGACGTAGGCTTAATTAAGCAGATAAAAGAAGAAGCAGCGAGCTGTAATGGGTGATCAAGGTGTTACGTTTATAAGGAACATGAAACTTGGGGTTTTTTAACTAAGTGATTAAGCCCACAGTTCAAAGCAAAACCCAGAATTAAAGCTCAAGTTCACATGGAAGGGAACATTAGCTAATTCACTTGGACCCACCGGTTCTGAATTTGCCCCATTTCTTCTGAATACTTCTCTCTTCTCTCGGTCACATCGTTTGAAGGGCCTTCAGTTTGCCCCTTGTATTTAATTCCGGCGGGTCTTACTTGCCCAGTGCTTTCTGTTTTGTTGTGAGGTTATTTTTTTTTCACAGAGAATATGCTGCATTGAACACAGAACAACAAGACTCACTACGATGCTGCAGCCACAATAGCGTGTGATTTCAAGTCTTAAAAACCAGAATCACTTTTTTTCTCTGGACTGGAAGCCTATTTATTTTGGCCGGTAAACGAGGACTTGTCCCCTGCCTGGGGTGGGGGTGCTTGGGAGAAGCTCTGTTCCGCTGGCTGTGGCAGCAGGCGGGCAGGCAGGTTCCAGTTTCAAGTTTGGCCCAGTTCCTCCAAGCTAGCCCTGCATTTGCAAGTCCCCTGACACCCAGCTGTCACCTGTGGAAAACAGAGAACCTGGGGGGATTTGCTGAAGGCAGCTCCTGAGACTTCCCACTCCCCACCCGCCCTCACAGCAGCAGCGGAGCCCGGGGCTGACGGAGTGGGTTTCTCTGGGAAGGACTCTGCCCTTGGATAGATCTGTATCTATGGTAACAGTAAGATGTTTGTGTGAATAACTGCAAAAAAAAAAAAAAAAAAAAAAAGTCTTTCAAATCTCTTCTTCTAAACTGTCAAGGCATGTTATTTCCAGCTTCAAATATTATTTTTAATAAATAAATACGTATTTTTCCCATGTAAACACTCAGGCAACTCTCTTTAGGACTTATATGTTCCCAGGGTGCATAATGGGAGGTGTTTCAGTTACACACGAGGGAAACATGCTGTGAGTCAGAGGAAAGAGTAAATGATGTAAGAAAAGTGTTGTGTGTGTGCCTGCGTGTGTGCCTGCGGTGGGGGGGGCGATGTGCCTGTGTGGGGGACTCCCTGGAGTGATGGGCGTCAGCATTCTCATGACTGCAGCCTGGGAGTCTGGTTATTCCAAAGGACCTGGCGCTCAATGCCAGCATGACTGAAGCCTTGAAGGCAAGCAGGCACCCTCCGCGGGTGTGGTCTGCTGCCCAGAGGGCCAGGAATGGCATCCTTGCATTCCTATCATGCTGGTTCCCCAGACAAGGGCAGGGGTTCAAATTGGAATTCCTCCATCTGGGAAGAGAGGACTTTTGCGATTGGTGTATTCAGACCAGAGTATACACTCAGCGATATTCAGTCTGGGTGAAGTGGGGGCACTGGAAGGCAGAGGGAGACTGTGTGGTTGGTTCACTTTCTGGGGTGCCACTGAGTCCCCTCTACCCTGCAGATGCCTGCACACGGCTCTCTGAGTTGGACGTCACGGGAGGGAATCCTTTCTCCAGCGAGGCAGGTTCTCAAGACAAGCATATTCTTTCATACTTACACACAGGTCCAATGGAGAAAGGGGTTGGGGCCTCAGGTTAAAATGTGCCGCCGAGTTACACTGAGCCCTGCCCAAAAGCTCATGACTGAGTGAACGTAGATGATGGTGATGTTTCCTTCCCCTGAAGCCCCACGGAACACATGTCCATTCCAGAGCACAGAGGAGGCGGGGTGGCCGGGGTGCGATGGGGCGGGAGAAGGTGTTGCCTGCAGTGCACTGAGGAAAGGTGGAAGGAGATGGGTCAGATGGCATTGAAGGGGAATTGTGAGAGAGCCGGGAAACGTGACAATGGTGTTTACCTGGCCAGGGCACGGGGAGGCCTCTCTCTATCCTGCTGATACTCGTCTGCTCCCTGGACCCATATTCCCTCTTTCCAGCTGCCTTAGTCTATTTTCAATTGCTTGTAACAAAACGCCTGAACCGGATAATTTATAAGAAAGGGAATTTATTTCTTCCAGTTATGGAGGCCTCTGAGAAGTCCAAGCTGGAGGTGTGGCATCTGGTGAGAGCCTTCTTGCTACTGGGGACTCACTACGGAACCCCAAGGCAATGCCGGGCTCCACATGGAGAGGGGGCTGAGCATGTTAACATAGCAACGTGCTAGCTCAAGCCTCTTCCTCCTCTTCTAAAGCCACCTGTTCCCCTCCCATGATAACCCATTAATCCATGAACCCATTAGTCCATGAGTGGATTCATCCATTCATGAGGGTGGAGCCCTCTTAGAGGCCCCACCTCTCAGTGCTGCCATACTGGGGATTAAGTTTTAGAGGAGACATTGAAGCAGAAACGCCTCTCTCCCTGCCTTGCTCCTACCAAACTTGTAAAACATTGCAATCAACTCTGAGAAAAGGAATGGAGGCAGGGGACACTAAGATGGGCACACACAAACAGACTGGGTATTGGAGCCCACGGCAGAAGCGCTAGCATCCATCCAGCGCCCGCTGACTGCCGGGACTTGCACTAGGTGCAGCTGTGAAACGGCTCTTCAGGTGAGCAGACCTGTCCCGGTCTGCCGGTGCAGAAGCTAAGACTGAAGGAGGTCGTTTAGTGACACGGCCCCGACAGAAATCCAAATCTGTCCACTAGGCTTTGAGCCTGGAGTTTCTTTCTTCTTTTTTTTTTTTGGAGACGGAGTCTTGCTCTGTCTCCCAGGCTGGAGTACAGTGGCCCGATCTTGGCTCACTGCAACTTCTGCCTCCCGGATTCAAGAAATTCTCCTGCCTCAGCCTCCCGAGTGGCTGGGACTACAGGCACCCACCACCATGATCGTCTAATTTTTTTTTTTAATTATTTCTTTTTTTGTATTTTACTAGAGACGGGGTTTCACCATGTTGCCCAGGCTGGTCTCGAACTCCTGACCTCAGGCAGTCCACCCTCCTTGGCCTCCCAAAGTGCTAGGATTACAGGCGTGAGCCACCGCACCCGGCTGAGCCTGCAGTTTCTAAATGAGACGTTTGTCACAGTGGAGGGAGGTAGAGCACAAGGGTTAGGACTTGAGCCCTGGGCCAGGCGGTCTCGTGCAAGCCCCGCCTCTCCCGTACTAGCAAAGTTGTGAGGACAGCGCCTGCACGCAACACTGGCTCGCTAACTTGTAACTGTTGTTATTACAGAAAGCGTGGAGCCAAACAGATGGCAGAGGCCAAAGGAAGAGCGCGCTAAACCCGAGGTAGATCTGAGTTCGCATCTTGGCGATTGTTTAGCTGGGCCAGGGTAAGTGCCTCACTGTTCCTCATCTGTAAATGAACACTGGTGCTGAGGTTGGGGTGAGCACCTTGCCGGGCCTCAGTTTCTCATCTGTAAAACGGACTCCTGTGCTTGGCTTGTGGCAGGGGCTGGCGAGCAAGGGATGGGTCCTCAGGAGGCTGGGCCGTCAAGAGGCTGTGACCGCACCACCTGATGCTAGAGAACGAGAACGGCAGTGTGTGCCCAACCGACAGGAAGGACAGGGGACACTGGAACAGGGGAGGTGACACGGAAGAAATCAGGGGGACCCAAAAGTGGCCATGCCGAGGAGGAGGTCGGAGGGGGCTGGCAGAGAAAAGCCCAGGGCTGTGCACTCGCATCCCTCTGCTGCGGGCCCTTCAGGTACATTCAAATACCGGGCATGAGGCCCGCAGACAAGGCTTTGAAAGGCTATTGTTCTCCCATAAACAGAAGTGAAGGTGCTGGAAGAGGGCATGAGCAGGAAAATTATGGCTGGGCTGTGGACATCTATGGAGAAGACAGACATGGGTGTCACTGTTGAGCAAAGGTGAGCCCTGCACACCTGCCCAGGGAGAAAGCGCGCTGCCTTGGGCTGCTTCTGGCTGCAGAGCCAGCCTGGCAGATCTTATAGTCCCTCCCCTCCAGACTCAGTAGCAATTATGACGCCTCCATTTTTTTCTTTTTCTTTTCTTTCTTTTTTTTTTTTTGAGACGGAGTCTCGCTCTGTTGCCCAGGCTGGAGTGCAGTGGCGCGATCTCTGCTCACTGCAAGCTCCGCCTCCCCGGTTCACACCATTCTCCTGCCTCAGCTTCCTGAGTAGCTGGGACTACAGGCGCCCGCCACCACGCCCGGCTAATTTTGTTGTATTTTTAGTAGAGATGGAGTTTCACCGTGTTAGCCAGGATGGTCTCGATCTCCTGACCTTGTGATACGCCCGTCTCGGCCTCCCAAAGTGCTGGGATTACAGGTGTGAGCCACCGCGCCCGGCCCAACGCCTCCATTTTTATAGGCGTCTGAACTCCTTGTTTTCTTTGCTTCCTTTTGCTTTAGAGAAAAATGTAAGGAATTTGAAGACAGCCATCGTCCCTTACCCACCTACACATTCATATACATAGATGCAGAGACAGGCTACGTACCTTTAGATTATAGGAAAAAGTACCTTCTGGGGTCTCTCCTTGCAGCGCCACACGAGAGCGGAGTACGAGTCTGAGGTGGAGGGAGTCATGGCAGGACAAGCGTTTAGAAAATTTCTTCCACTCTTTGACCAAGTATTGGTTGAAAGGAGTGCAGCTGAAACTGTAACCAAAGGAGGCATTATGCTTCCAGAAAAATCTCAAGGAAAAGTATTGCAAGCAACAGTAGTCGCTGTTGGATCGGGTTCTAAAGGAAAGGGTGGAGAGATTCAACCAGTTAGCGTGAAAGTTGGAGATAAAGCTCTTCTCTCAGAATACGGAGGCACCAAAGTAGTTCTAGATGACAAGGATTCTTTCCTATTTAGAGATGGTGACATTCTTGGAGAGTACGTAGACTGAAATAAGTCACTATTGAAATGGCATCAACATGAAGCTGCCCATTCCACTGAAGTTCTGAAATCTTTCATCATGTCAATAATTTGCATATTTCTCTTTTATAATAAACTGATGATAACTAATGACAAAAAAAAGAAAAAAGTACCTTCTAAATTTGCAGCAAGAGGCAGGAGCAATCTTAAAAAGGGGGTTTGAGAAGCCAGCAGCCCACCCTTAGGTGGTCTCGGGATCCCTTCCTGCCACAGTAGAAGCCTGAATTTTCAGATTTTCTCCAAGTGTAAAGATAAAAAAGTAAATGGACCAAAACAGTTCAAAATTAAGTTGATATTATTTAAACACTTCATTATATACTCTGGCTTCTCTTCTGATTGCATAAAAACCAAAGGGAAACTCTCTGCCTTTTAGAAATGAGTTTGTCCAAAGGAATTTCTAGCCTTGAATTTGTACCAAAAAAAAAAAAAAAAAAAAACCCTAAAAACATATGAGTGATCAGTTGGCCCTGCTGGGGTCTTTCTGGTTGGAAGATGAATAAGGAAAGGCACATCTGACATTTCATTTCACTGACATTTTATTTTGTTCTCAGTCTTTTTTCCTCTGTTTCCTCAAGTACATTTTCTGCTATGATGCTGCAAACGGGCACCAGCGTGAGTCAGACCCATTTAAGACTGTTGAGCCTCACAGGTTTAGCGATTTAATTACGTGTTTTGTGGGATTTGCCAGCAGCGTGCAATCTCCCTGCATGCGTCAGGTCCACACATGGCAGTGTCCCTTGTCTCTCTCTGGGTTTGTTTGGTGGTACATCAGGCCAGTCTCTGGAAGCCTGGAATTAAGGATGCAAGCATGTTCATGCGCGTGGTGTAGGATGGATGGGGAAGGCAATCGCAGGAGACCTTCCGCTCCCTCCTCCACCTGGGGCTGGGCCCTGAAAACGTGAGTGAGATACGGTGAGGGTTTGTTGTGTGTGTTTGTTTTGTGAACATGCTGATTAAGGGTCCTGGCCAATCATACAGAAAGAAACATCTGGCAGGCACTTGGAAATGTGGAATGGGTGTTCAGGGCAAAGGGCCATCCAGTTCACCAAGTCAACAGATGCTGATCTTCACAGCAGTCTCTGCAACAAGATGCTGTTCCAGATGCCAGAGAGATTGCAGGAAGCAAACAAGTGCTTGGGGCTCAGTTTCTAGAGGGGGAGGGACCCCTGCAGAGGGACCAAGGCATCTGTCAGCCATGAGGCGCTAAGAGGTAGGAGGAAGCGCATGCAGAGGGGCAGGGAGTCAGGAAAGGTGGAAGGCAGATGGGAAGAGCACTGGAACAGGGGGAGGGCCCGAGGCTGCTGGGGCGAGAGGGCTTAGAGCAAGGGCACCTGTGCTGCTGCGGTCCCAAGAGCGGTGGTGACCGGTGCACAGTGTCGTGATGATACTAAGAACTGCTGCATTGTAAACTTTAAAGTGGTGAATGTTATGGTATGTGAATTGTATCTCAACACAAAAAAGTGATTCATCACAAAATGGTTGAAAGCAGTTTAAAAATATTGAGTGATGTAAATTTAAAAATTAAAACCTCTTGATTCCTTCACCAACTACACCTTCCTGCTTTCCAAAGGGAAACCACGTTACCACTATGTAGAAACCTTCTAGGACCCAAGTATATCTGTATCTTTTTTTCTTTTTGGCAAAAACAGGATGAAACTTTAAGTGGTGTTTTGCAGCTCGCTTTGTTTATGGGGAGATAAACATTTCCATGTCAATTCAAGTGCCTTTGTTAAAGAAGTGCCTAGTATCCCCTTGTCTGGCAGTCCTCTCACTCACTTCGGCAGTCCTTTATCAATGGACACTTAAATGTTTCCAAAATTTTGTCATTAGACTCTGGACTGAACATGCTTGTGCTGGCATCTCTGTAACCTGATGCAAGCATCTGTGTTGCATGAATTCCTGGAAGTAAAACTGATGGGCCAAAGGACATGTGTGTTTTAGATCTTGATAAATATTGCCAAATGGCTTTCCAAAAACTGTTCCTAATGGACAGGGTCCCAGCGGTCAAGCAGGCGCCGTTTCCTCCTACCCTGCGGGCTAAAGTCTTCCTCCTGTGAAGATGTCTCCAAGACCACTTGATTGGGGGTGATGGAGAAGGCAGGGCGTGGGGAGGGGAGCCTCAGCCCATCATGGCTTGAGCTAGGATGGCTGTATTTTCATTTGGATATAAACTGTGATTCTGATAACAAGGTTTTTGATCAAAGAATCCTGCTTTAAAAAAAAAAAAAAACAGAAAAATAGGCCTGGCGCAGTGGCTCACCCCTGTAATCCCAGCACTTTGGGAGGCTGAGGAGGGTGGATCACCTGAGGTCAGGAGTTCAAGACCAACCTGGCCAACATGGTGAAACCCCATCTCTACTAAAAATACAAAAATTAGCCCAGTGTGGTGGTGCATGCCTGTAATCCTAGCTATACAGGAGGCTGAGGCAGAAGAATCGCTTGAACCTGGGAGGTGGAACTTGCAGTGAGCTGAGATCGTGCCATTGCAGTACAGCCTGGGCGACAGAGCGAGACTCCATCTAAAAAAGAAAAAAAATTTTTGAAAGTTTAAATAAGAAGAAGAAGAAGAAGAAAAAAAAAATAACATGTTTGGAAACCATTAACAGGTTCTTCTAAAGCCATGTTCCCTCTCCCTTCCAGAGTCCCATTTAACCCTGCTGTGGCCTCCAAATGGCACCCAATGAGCTTCACACCAGCGTTCACACCTGTGTAGCCCCATTTCACACCTAACAGAGAGGACCTGTGTTACCACAGGTAATGCAGAATGATGGTATTAAGGATATTGCAGCTTCCGCCTGGGGTCGTCTGATCTCCCATTCTCGAGTAAGATAGCACTGTGTCCTGAGGGCAAAGGGGCAGCCCTTTGAGATCCCAGGTGAGGCGGAGCCAGCCTGGAAGTCACCCTCAGGCCCTCAGCCTGACCCACACCATGCCTGTGGTCTCCTGGCAGACCCTGAGCCAGCACCACCCCACTGAGGTGCTCCTGAATCCCAGCCCACAGAAACTGTGTGAGATAACCTGTGTTGATTGTTGTCTAAGCTGTAAAGGTTGGGTGAGCGTTATGCAACAATGGATAACAGTAGACCTGGACTTGTGTGGTTTGGGGTCCTAGATGCTAAAAATCTGGTTTTATACTTGGATTTAAACCCACCTCTGCCTCTGCCCCGTCGGAGGTACTTGGCATTTCCTCCCGGGTTAGGACATCCAGCCCCAGGCATCTCCTCTCATGACCTCTACCAAAGTGGTGACAGTTCAGATGAAGGTCCTTGGTATGGACAGGAGTTGTGAGGGAGGACAGAGTGACTCGGTGATTGAATACTAAACCCAAATTTAAGATAAACTTGGGTCATTTGGTCCTATAATCTTTGAAAAAGCAATTATGTATAACGGCAGAAGGTTTCAGCTGGATGTCAGATTATACGGATCTGAGAGTCAGTAGGAGGCAAGAAGAGTGGGAACTATTCCTTTCAATGTGATGGTGGGAAGCGAAAACAGAGGGCTCTTTTCTATTGTTTCTTGGTTGGGTTGTCTATTAAGGCATGGAGAGGTGAGCTTGTGTTGTGGGACTAAAAAAAGGGATTCGTAGGAGGAGATTAAAAATGCAATCGAGAGAGGGTTGTGGGTGGAGAGGGGTGCAGAAAGACCGGGGTCAACTTGACTCCTGTGGTTTCCCTGAACTCTGCCTCATTCTGGAGAGAACTGGGGATAACTGGCGTCTCAGTGGGACTGTGGAGTCCACAGGTGCGGAACGAGGCGCTTGTCCAGCTGAGGTGGGTCTTCCTGGAGTTGGAAGCATGGATGTGCAGGAACCCCGGGAACCCCTGTCACGAAGGCTGGCAATTCCACCTGAGAGCCAACTCGAGAAGTGGCCATCAGAAACCTGTGATGATGAGCCCGGGGCTCTCCTTTTGCCTGGTGCACCCCAAATGTGGGGACTGTACTTGGCACACACACAATGGGCATTTAATGCACATTGAATAAATGACGTTTGAATGCGGTCTCTCAGAGTTGGTGATTACCGAAGTCAGAATGGAGGGAGGTCAAGGGGCCGTGGCGTGAGGAAGGGAGGAAGGAAGAACCTCGTGGCAATGGCCAAACTGGGAATCCAGAGGTAAACTGATCCAGCATGGGGGAGGGAGGCTTAGGATCTGGAGATGATGTAATAAGAGTAGCAGGGCCTGACAGGGAGGCAGCAGGAATGTGGCTGGAGGAGCCTCCAGGAGCCGTCTGCCAGGGTCGTGAGAATCCATGGGCTGGGGCCAGGGAGAGGAGAGGTTGAGGCTGGGACCACGGTGTCCTCTTCTTAATCAAAAGCTGATGCATTTTGTTTCCTCTTGAAGGCCTCCTTGTTCACAACAGTCAGGGCTTTGTGCTTCTCTCTGAAATAAAACTTTTATCTTAAAAAAAGAAAAGAAAATGTATCCAATATAGTATATCATAATCACAGTATTGGGAACTTTCCCGACTCTGGTGGGAAGGAGGAGGAAGTCGTGGGCTCACTGGGGCACGGGAAAAAATACCAGAGAAGTCCACTCCTAATTTTATTTCTCTCCTCTTCTGCGTTTCTGCTGTAATGGATTGAAAATACACAGGAAATGTAATGCAAAACTTGGCTTTGATTTTTTTTCCCCCCACCTAACCCTGTAAAGGTTTGGAAAGACTTGATTACGTGGCAGGGAAAGTAAAAATGCGGATGAAATTCCCTGACGCTCAGGCCACATGACCAGGTGATAAGGCCTTCTGAGACTACCAGCAGCTGCTGCTGGCTCAGGTGCGGCCTGTGTGGGAGGACTCGTGTCTCGGTGGTTACAGAGAAGCTGCTTTCCACTGTGTGAACCCGGACTGAATCACAGGCCGCTTGTTGTTCTCCCTCGGCCTTGGAGGGCTTGGGACGTTCCTGTTGCCCAACACCCTGGTGAGCTGAGAACATTCTGTAGATTAATGAGGTTCTCTCCTCCGGCTTAGCAGGTCTGTTCTAGCCATTTGACCAAACGTGCTCTGATATTTTCTACCAGCCTTAGAACGACAGACTGCAGATGTGGGCACATAAATGTCTGAGAGGGGCACACAGATACTGTGGGAGCAGTGGGTCTGGCTTAGCTATTGGGAGATCTCGGTCGTCCACATGGCGCTAGGTAGAAAGAATGCCCTGACGTGAAAGTGACAGGCAGCTCGGCAATTTCTTTATGGCCTGAACTTGAGTGCGGCCTGTGCTAGAGAAAATAGACGGTGCTTCTCAAAAACAAAAGCTAGCAGCCTGCGAGGAGCGCTGTGCCTGCGAGTTCCTGGGAACAGGAGGGGGCTGTTCCTCCGCCCCTGGCTCCAGTTTCACCCAAGTCACTTCACAGCAGTTGGAAGGAGGTCACCAATTGTGAGTGTGGGGCGGGGGGCGGGGAGGGAGAGGAAGTGAGATGAAAAGGGAAGGCCCCGTTCAGCTGGGAGAGGAGCTCGCGGGCTTTCCCGCGGGCCGGCCTGAAGTGGAAGGGCCCGGGGCTGCCTGCCACCCTCGGATGCCACGCAGGTGCTGGGAGGGCCCCCCGTCCGTGGGCTCAGGGACGTGTTCGCACCGACAGGCGAACTTAACAGGCACAGAATGGAAAGCACCTTGGGGAAGAAGCTGTCTCGCCATCTCAGGAGGCAGGCCGGGCCTGCAGACCGCCAGCCCCTCCCCGGCGCTCACTGCAGCTCCCCGCCGCCCCCCACGTGCTGGGGAGCGGGTCCGGTTCCCCACCAGTTTGCTTCTGGTCTTTGTGTTTGCTCTGGGGCCAGGCGCGCCCTCTGCTGCAGGCCTGGGCTCCTGTTTGGAGTTCTCCTTTCATTTATTGCTAAATTGTCTTGAAAGGCAGTGGCCACACCAACAGAGGTCGTCCGGCCTTCTTTCCACGAAACGAAGCGCCCAAGTGAAAACGCATGTACCCGCGGCAGCTTCTCGGCGGCGGGCTTCCTGGGACGGAAGACACAGGCTCGCCCCAGGGAGACGGAAGCAGGGGATCGGCTGGAACTCAGCTCGCCTCCTCCTTTCTCAGCAGGGCAGAGAATCATGGGCTTGTGCTGACGAAAGCTCCAGAAAATGGACTCATTTAACCTTTCCAAAGATGTTATCCAAGCTGCAAAATCTTGGCAACCTGAAGACCTTTTAAGTCGATATACCAAAGAGCTTTAGTCGGGATTGAATGCAAAATGCCAAAATTTCACTTTTAAAATCGTCGTAACATCTAAATACAACCTAAGCACACTTGTAAACTGATGCCGAACAGGCACTTTGAGAGCCCTCCCTGCACCCCTTCCTCGCCCCCTCCTTTGTGCAAATGCTGTTTGCCCAGAACTTCAGCCACTGAAAATCCTGGGAACTTTCTCTTCCTGGCTGGCAACCTAGCAGTTTGGACTCCCAGAGGAGGTTTTGAAATCACTGAGGGATTTAAGCCTCTCTGTGTCATCATAGAAAAGCCAACACCCTCCCAGTTGAAGGTGGCCCCAAAGATGCGGGCCTGGGACCCAGGACTTCTGCGGGAGAGTGGAGGCCTGGGTGCCCCCCGCCTTGCCCTGCACATGGTAGGTGCTCAATAATTACATACTAAATATTCACACAAAGCAGTGATCCTGCCGAAGAGATCCACTGCAATGCACCTGGCTTCCTAGAAGCAGTAAATGAAAAGCTTTTCTATTTTTTAAAACAGAGAAGAGATTAATGAAGCCCTGACGTAGAGACGGAGAGCTCAACAGAATCAAGACGTGCGCAGAAGCAATTTGCTTCTGAAACTCTAAACACGGGTGCTTTAGTACTTCCTGACACTCCTCAGCAGCAAGCAAATAAATATTTACATGTGGAAGGAAACTGTCCTTTGAAATGTAGGTTGTTCTATTCAGAAGAGAAATACGGCAAGGTTCCACTGCTTTAGTGGCAACACGCGTTATTTATGTTTTCCAGTTTGAAAATCATGCGCTTTCTATTAGGACCCTTACGTGGTAAACACCGATTCCCACATGAAGCGAATTAGTCTGGCAACCCTCCCCCACCCCACTCTTGCTGGTTCAGGGACAACAGCATAAGCTCTGACCAATCACCGTTTGTTTTATGCTTTGATTACCTGGTGAGCTAAAAGCAATGATAGTAAAAGCCTGGACCTGCCATGTATTCAGTCTGTTATTTGTTACTCTCCCCTTTCTTCCATTTATGAGTTTGTTCCCAAAAGATTTTTTTTTTTAAACTTCTGACTCGAGTAACTTTTCCTCTGATCTGATCTGATGTCAAATTAGTGGGTGGCAGGAGAAAGCAGGCCACATGATATCATCGTTTCCTATTCAAACAGATGGCTTTTTTTTTTTCAATAAAATACTCTGACTGCAAGGCTATGAGTGTGCAGATAATTGTGCTGCTTACTCCGATTGGAGGTGTCTCCAGGGAGTTTCCACACGCAGGAAGCTTTCCTGTTCTGAGGTTTTGGAAGAACACTTTCAGCAGGATTTCGGGTCACTGAAATGAAAGTGAACTATGCTCTGTACAAATGCATCATGTTTAATTCAAGAGAAATTCATTCATTTCTTTGTTCTATAAATATTTACTGGCAGCCCGTTTTGTATAGGAGGCTGCCACCTCCCAAAAGCCCCCCGCTCCTCGAGTGGGTTAAGCCTGATACCCCTTGTCAACAGATGTGCCCAGAGGCCTGGGGTGCCCAACACAGGCTCGTTCAGGTACGACAAGATAACAGGGCATGCCTGGTCCTAGAGTTCAAGGGCTTGTCTTATTTTATGTTAAAAATCAGACGCTTAACTGCTTGTTTAATCTAGATGTTAACACTCAACCTACAGCTACCTGAAATATGTGAGTGGTGTTTAATAGATGATAAAGATCATATATTGCTCTCATGGAAAGAATGCAGAAATATAGGTGTCCCTTGTAGTCTTTAGTGTGTCCCCATAATCAATGTCCCCAGCTCATTAATGGAAAGGTCCCCTCCTCCTCCTTCCCCATCGCTGCCCTCATTCCTATAATGTAAACAGCCACCAATGGCTCCTATTTCTTTGTTCAAACAAACAATAGCCTTTATAACGAGGAAGAAAATTAGTATCAGGTGAAAGCCTCACTTCAGGGTGCTTATGGCTTTTTCTTTTTTCCAGAATAACAGAGCACGCCAGTGATCATAAGAAGAAAAATTCACACTTAAAGTTTGGAAAGCAACAGGACAAAGGTCTGTCTTCAGTGGTGCGTAGACATGCTCGTGATTGAACTGGAAATAGTTCTCTTTCCTTCTCTCTGCCTTCCTAACTGGGGAGACAGGCTGCTCAGAGGCCTGGAGCCAGAACACGCACCCCGGCTTTGGTAGGGCCGGCTTGCTTGGTTAGAATCGAAGGAAAAGCCTTGTTATTTGGGAAGCTGGGCGTCCTCACCAAATTAGGGGATTTAATTTGCAAATATCCAAGGAGTACTTTGAAATGAAAGACGAACTAAAATCTGCTCCAAGGCCCTTGATTTTTCACCAGTGTAGGAGGATTCTCTTGCTGCTGGACATACGTGAAAAGCACCGTCTGATTTAAACGCAAGAGACAGAGGAGAGATTTTATAAACATTTTCTACTATTCCATGAAATCCATTCCATTCAGGGCTAGAATTCAAGAAATAATCCATGGGCGAGTATGTCCGATGGTAAACCCACACGATTATATTGTTATCCTTTTGTACATTTTTAAATTTTTTTATTATTTGATATTATCACAAAAATCGCTGGAACAGGACCCATGAGCTGTTCCTTCACTGCCTAGTGTTTTCAGAGGCTGAGAGAAGCATTAAGCTCCAATTGAATACATGATTTCCAATGATTCCATTAATTTTTCGGGTTTGTGGTAGGATTTGATTTACTTATTTTGGACTTTAACACACCAATAAAAAATAAATACCAAGAAATAGTAAAATTTGTTGCTTCAAAATAACCCTGAAAATATAGAGATTAGTGAAATTAAGCAAATTCAAATAGAGAAATGATTATCGTTCATTTCCTTAAGGCACAGAAATTAAGACTAGGTTTGAGAACCTTCATTTTTTAAAAACTGGACGATACTGGCTAAGTGAGGACTGGGCGGTCATACTCCACACACGCCCTGTGTGCTTGAAGTGAAGAGAGGACCGCACTGAAATGAGATGAGCTGGAAGGAGGTGCAGCAGTGAAGGAAATCCTTCTGTTGGGAGAATTCATGTTTTAGCATAATCCTTTCAATAGGACCCAGCAGTGATGTGAGGAGCGGCTCTGGGGCTGATTTAGATTCAGACAGTCTATCACAGGCTGTGTGGTTGCATCCCTTTGGGCCAGTCTCATTTTAGGTCCAAATATGCAGGAGTGGGGCTCTGGCTTCCAGATGTTTCAGGCTGCAAAAGGCTGGGGCCACCATCTTTAGAGAAAATCCATTAGTTTGATTTTCTTGGGGACCAGGAAGAAAACCAAGAACACTCAATGGACTGTGGGACTCAAAGAGTCCACAGGAGGCATTTGTAAGGGGCAAACCTGCATGTGCCCAGTAATTTTTGAAGCTCACAGTAGAAGTGGAGAAGCAGTGATGGGCCCCACAGAACCAGGGGCTTGGGAATGATGGAAAAGGAAAAAAATGATTGAAGGACAGCTGGAAGAAAAAGGGAAGCTTCCTTTTAACTGGATGCTGGGTCTCAACCTTGAATAGTTCCAGGCCTTCGGAAGCCTTTTCTCAGGGGGCATGGCCTGGGGACTCCCTGCTTGCGCTGCTGAACTTGCAGGGAAGGAGAAATGGGCAAGGCCAGAGGCGACCATCAGGTGCTCCGTAGGCACAGAGGCAGAACTCAAGGTTTAGCTTTACCTTAAGAGGGTGACTGCAAAGTGTGCTCCCTGGACCAGGGGCATTGGCCTCACCTGGGAGCTTGCTAAAACTCCAAGTTGCTCTCACCCAGACTGAATCCAAAATGCTGGGTACAGCCCAGCAATCTCGGCTTTCACACTTTCTCCAGGTGATTCTGGTGCAAGCTAACCTTTAAAAAGTCCTGGGTACCATTCCCAGAGGCTGTGATTAAGTTGGTCTAGGGCTGTGGCCTAGACCTGGGGGTTTTGGAAGCCCACAGGTGATTCTGATGTGTGGCCATGGTTGGCAGGCTGTTCGTAGTGCTGTCCAGAGGTCCTGCTGTGGGATGGAAAGGGTCTGTATCTGCACTGGCCAATGTGGGGGCCAGCCCTGTGGCTGCTGAGCACTTGGCCCCTGGCTAGTGCGACTGAGAAGCTGAATTTTTCATTTCATTTACTGTTGATTAAGTTTAAATAGCTAAATGTGGCTAGTGGCTGCCTTATTGGATAGCAGAGTTCTAGAGCCACAGATAAATGTAATACTGTCCCATTAGTTGATTTAAAAATCCAATGCCTCTGTAATCCCAGCACTTTAGGAGGCCAAGGTGGACGGATCACAAGGTCAAGAGATCAAGACCATCCTGGCCAACATGGTGAAACCCCTTCTCTACTAAAAATACAAAAGTTAGCTGGGCGTGGTGGCAGGCACTTGTACTCGCAGCTACTCGGGAGGCTGAGGCAGGAGAATCACTTGAACCCGGGAGGCGGAGCTTGCAGTGAGCCAAGATCACATCACTGACTCCATCCTGGTGACAGAGGGAGATTTCGTCTAAAAAAAAAAAAAAAACGCCTCACAGAGTTAAATATTTAAGTTGATAAGAAAAATGGTAGTCAAGAGTCTTGGAGGATTATTTTAAAATCCACTTTTGGTGATAAATAGATAAAAACAGTGTAGTAGAGCCCAGAAGTTCCTTCTGATTTCTAGCTGTTGGAGCTGACTTCCTCAATTTTACTTGCAGGAGAACTGCTTCCTAAAGGGCACCTTACCCAGCCATTCCTGCATGCAAGTGTGTATGAGAATTGGAGGGGGCATTAGATGAAAATCCAATTCCTGGTCTCTATCCCAGATGTTCCTATCCAATAGGTCTGGGTTGGGGCCTTGGAAACTGCATTTTTGGCAAACCCCCTATTGATTTGGACGCACAAGTTTCAAGGAACAGGCGCTAAGGATCACTGATTTAGAATCTGTCCATCCAGGAAAGCCAGAGTCACCACACTTGAGTACAGTGGGTTTTGATGTAGGAAAGGTCTTTATAATTCTTTCATGAATTCACCAAACTTTAAAAGCCATACTATTTTCAAGACTGTGCTAAGCTGGGGGAGAAATTGGTGAACAGAATTCAGTGCCTCCCTTTAACTAATAACATAAATACACTTCCTGTTGCTGTGTAGTTAATATTCGCAGCTGCTGAAGGTGCTGCAATTCACCGGGTGATCGCTGAAAACTCCAATCAGTGCCTGACTTATGTTCCTTTCCACACTGCACAGGAAGGGCCTTTTTGGGTAGTGGCTACAGCTGTTAACTGTTTGTGGGCTCAGCCTTCACATGCTATGTTACAGAAAGCCTTTACCCTAATCCTAAATGCTGCTTCTTTTATTAATGTATTATTCAAACTGAAATACTTTTGAAAGTAAATGGGGACAAAATTAAAAATTCTTTCAGGACAGCAAGATTGTCTGGGACACACTGGGAGGTACTGTCAGCCTAATTAGGCACCATTATTACTGGGGGAATAAGAATTATGAGGTCACACAGCTAGGAAGGGGCCGAGGCCCCTGCATAGGTCTGTCTGATTCTATCCTGGGTTGAATTCTGTGCCCCAAAATTCATGTCTACCCAGAACCTCATAATTTGACCTTATTTTGAAATACGGTCTTTGAAGATGTAATTAATTAAGATGAGGTCATATTGTCAACTGCCTGGCTAAGTATTGAAGGTGTGTCCCAACCTGCACAGGGTCCATTGGCAAAACCTGGAAGACTTACCGGTTCCATGTAGTTAAGGAAATCTCTAATTATTAGCTGACTTCTAAGCTAACTAAGGACAGACTTCAGTGGCTATACATGACAAAGAATAGAGACTTTACAGAATTAGTTCAGAAAAGGCACTAAAGAAACAGTTAGCTATACCTATAACAAACAACAACAAATCCTCAAGAAGGGAAAAATATTTCCAAAATTGTCACATTATATTATTTAAAATACCTAGTTTTAAATACAAAATTATGAAACATGCAAAGATACAAGAAAATATTACTCATTCATGAGATAGGAACTGTCTCTGAGGAAGCTTAGACATTGGGATTACTCAACAAAAACTTTGAATCAGCTGTTTTAAATATATTCAAAGAACTAAAGAAAACCATGTCTAAAGGTCCAAGGAAGGGATGATAATGCTGTTTCAAGAAACAGAGAATATTAAAAATGACATTTAAATTATAAAGAATCAAATAGAAATTCTGGAGTTAAAAAGTACAATAATGGAAATACAAAATTTGCCAAAAGAAAGTCTTAACAGCATACTTGAACAAGAAAAGCAGATTTGAAGATAAGTCAATGGAGGTTACATAACCAGAAGAAAAGAAATTAAAGAATAAAGAAAAGACATGAAGCCTCAGAGACCTGTGTGACATTAACCATAACAATATATGCATAATGGGAATCCAAGAAAGAGGAGACAGAAAGAGGCAGAAAGAATATTGGAATAAATAATGACCAAAATCTTCCTAAACCTGTTGAAAGACATAAATCTACACATCCAAGAAGTTTGATAAACTCCAAGTAGAATAAACTCAAAGAGATCTGCATCAAGACACATCATAATTAAACTTTCAAAAGATAAAGACAAAGAGAGAATCTGGAAAGCAGCAAGAGAGAAGCAACTCCTCATGTATAAGCAATTCTCAATAAGATTTACAGCTCATTTCTCATAAGAAGGGAAGCCTTCAGGATAAGATGAAGATATCCTAGACAATAAATTGAATCCACACAAAGAATAAAAGAACACTGATAAAGGTACCTACAAAAGTAAACATATAGGACAGTTATTAATGTAATTTTTATTTGTAACTTCTCTTTTTTCTTTATTTTGTATTTCAATATATTTTTGGGGAACAGGTGGTGTTTGGTTACATGAATAAGTTAATCAGTGGTGATTTCTGATATTTTCATGCATCCATCACCCAAGCAGCATACACTGTACCCAATGTGTAGTGTTTTACCCATCACCCCCTCCCACCCTTTCCCCTGAGTCCCCAAAGTCCATTGTATTATTCTTTTTTTTTTTTTTTGGTACTTTAAGTTGTGGGATACATGTGCAGAACGTGCAGGTTTGTTACATAGGTATACATGTGCCATGGTGGTTTGCTGCACCCACCAACCCGTCATCTAGGTTTTAGGCTCCACATGCATTAGGTATTTCTCCTAAAGTTGTCCCTCCCCTAGCCCCCACCCCCTGACAGGCCCTAGTGTGTGATGTTCCCCTCCCTGTATCCATGTGTCCTCATTATTCAGCTCCCACTTATAAGTGAGAACATGCAGTGTTTGGTTTTCTGTTCCTGTGTTAGTTCGCTGGGAATGATGGTTTCCAGCTTCATCCATGTCCCTGCAAAGGACATGAATTCATTCTTTTTTTTATGGCTGCATAGTATTCCATGGTGTATATGTGCCATTGTATTATTCTTATGCCTTTGCATCCTCATAGCTTAGCTCCCACTTATGAGTGAGAACATACCATGTTTGGTTTTCCATTTCTGAGATACTTCACTTAGAATAATGGTCTCCAATTCTATCCAAGTTGCTGTGAATGCCATTATTTAATTCCTTTTTATGGCTGAGTAGTATTCCATGGGTGGGGGTGTGTGTGTGTGTGTGTGTGTGTGTGTGTGTGTGTGTGTGTATCCATAAGAATATGGAACCAGTCCACATGTCCATCAATCAACAAATGGATGAGGATAATGCCTTCCAGCTCCATCCATGTCCGTGCAAAGGACGTTATCTCATTCCTTTTTATGGTTGCTTAGTATTCCATGGTGTATATGTACCATGTTTCCTTTATCCAGTCTATCATTAATGGACATTTGGATAGACTCCATGTATAAAAGACACTTTTAATTCAAAGACGTAAGTAGGTTGAAAGTCAAAGAATGGAAAAAAATATTCCTTGCAAATGGTAACCAAAAGAGAACTGGAGAGCTATACTAACACTCGGCAAAAAAGACTTTATGACAAGAATTGTTATAAGAAATAAAAGGGTCACTCCATTAAGAAGATATGACAATTAGGAACATATATGCACCTACAAACAGAGCTTCCAAAATATGTAAAGTTATGAGATAATTGAAAAGAGAGAGTTCAACAATAATATTTATTTGAAGATTTTAATATACTCCTTTCAATAATGGATAGAACAACTAAACAGAAGATCATCAAGGAAACAGAAGACTTGAAAAAATTACAAACCTACTAGACTTAATAGACATTTATAGGACACTCCACCTAACGACAGCAGAATGCCCATTCTTCTCAATTACACATGGAACATTCTCCAGGATAGACCATATGTTATGACATAAGTCTCTATAAACTCACATCATACAATCTTCTCCAACGCAATGGAATAAAACTAGAAATCAATAATAGAAGAAAAACTGGAAAATTCACAATATATGGAAATTAAACAACACACCTAAACAATCAATGGATCAAAGAAATCCCAAAGGAAATTACAGAATATTTGGAGATTTATGAAAGCAAAAACACAAAATACCAAAACCATGGGAAGCAGTGCTTAGAGAAAAATTTATAGTTGTAAAGTTCTGCTTTTGAAAAGAATAAATATCTCAAATCAATAACCTAGCTTTATACGTTAAGGAACTAGAAAAAGAAGAGCAGGCAGGGCATGGTGGCTCAGGCCTGTAATCCCAGCACTTTGGGAGGGTGAGGCAGGCAGATCACAAGGAGGTGGAGGTTGCAGTGAGCCGAGATGGCGCCATGGCACTCCAGCCTAGGCGACAGAGCTGAGACTCTGTCTCAAAAAACAAACAAAAAGGCCAGTCGCGGTGGCTTACGCCTGTAATCCCAGCACTTTGGGAGGCCGAGGTGTGTGGATCACGAGGTCAAGAGATCGAGACCGTCCTGGCTAACATGGTGAAACCCCATCTCTACTAAAAAACAGACCAAAAAAATACCTGGGCATGGTGTTGGGCGCCTGTGGTCCCAGCTACTGGGGAGGCTGAGACAGGAGAATGGCGTGAACCCGGGAGGCAGAGCTTGCAGTGAGCTGAGATCACGCCACTACACTCCAGCCTGGGTGATAAGAGCAAGACTCCGTCTCAAATAAATAAATAAAAATAAAAATAAAGGAAAAGAAGAGCAAACTGAAACCCAAAACAAGCAAAAGGAAGTAAATAATAAAGATTAGACTAGTGATAACAAAATAGACAGTAGAAAAACAATAGAGAAACGAAGTGAAACCAAAAATTGGCTCTTTGAAAAAAAAATCTACAAAATTGACAAACCTTTAGCTAGTCTGACTAAGAAAACAATGAGAAGATTCAAATAACTAAAATTAGGAATGGAAGCAGGGACACTGCTACCAACTTCATAGAAAAAAAAAAGAATAAGACTATAATAATTGTATGCTACTAGGATTTGGATATGGTTTGTTCTTACCAAAACTTATGATGAAATTTCATTCCCAATATGGCAGTGTTGAGAGCTGAGGTCTAGTGAAAAATGTCTGAGTCATGGGGGTGGGTCCCTCATTAACACATTAATACCATCTTGTGGGAGTAAGTTCTCACTCTCATGGGACACTGTGAGTCCTGATTTCAGCAGCAGCTGTTCCAGATGTGCTCTCCTTATTAACATGCAGCTATTATTCTGGATGTTTCTGTATGGATAGTTTTAGATAAGATTAGCATTTAAATTGGTGGACTTTCAGGAAAGCAAATTGCCTTCTGTAATGTGGGTGGATCTCATCTAATCAGTTGAAGGACTGAATAAAACAGCCTAACCTGTCCAGAGCAAAAAGGAATTCTGTGGTAGACAGTCTTCAGACTTGAACTGCAGTCTTGGCTCTTCCTTAGCTCTCCAGCCTGCCAGTCCACCTGCAGATTTTGGACTAGCCAACCTCCACAACTGCATGAGCCAATTCCTTAAAATAAGTCTCTTTATGGATACACTACATATACACATCCTACTATTTCTCTTTCTCTGGAGAACTCTGACTAACACCATCTTCTACAGACAGGACCAACAAGCTCTCAGATTTACGAAGAATTAATATTTGGGAAGCCCTCGTGTATATAGACTTCAGACCATTTGAGGTGTTGACTGAAAGCAAAATAAACATAATAATAAAAAGAAGTCTTAAATATTAGCTTTGGCCTCATGAACAGCTGCAGAAATCCAGACTGTATCCTCTCCTAATACTTCCTTCCTGCTGTGTCATGTATATATTTATGAGTTAATTAATTTTCCTTTGACTCCTCTCTCTTCTCTCTCACTATTATATATACGGTTTGTTTACAGTTAACGATAATTTAGTTCATAGGTTTCAGAATAACACAACTACAGTGCAAGTGGAACTTGAGAATGAATGAACATCCGGGATTGAGGATGGATGCAGTCAGTAACTATTGTCACCCACTGGTGAGGGAGTGAGTACATTTTTTGTTTGAAATAAGGAGAATGGCATTGTCTCAAACAGATCCAGTTTGTTACTGTTGTTATGGGTGGAAATGAATGTCAGGAAAGAAAATTATATATGTAAATCTAGAGAGTCAGATGAATAGATTTCAAAGGGTGTTTGTCATTCCTTTGTATTCTGGCAGACTCCCCAGGGTGTGTATCAGTGGACGGAGTGCTGGGTCTTCCCCTACCAAAGCTGAAATGCAAGTAAATCCTCGCTCTCCCTGCTCCTTGGTGGTCTGAACTCAGGAGCCGGACCTGTCCTTACCCTACAGGATGCTCCCACATGGATCTTTGACTCATCCACAGCAAAGTGATTCTTTGAATCCATTTACAGTGACTGTATTGTCCAATACTAGAACCCTGGCCAAACTTTTCATGCAAAGAGAGAGCTGTGCTGCTTCCTGCTTCTTGACCTTCCAGAATTTCTGGAGTTCTTAGCAGCCTTCTGAGTTCTTAGTGCTGTGACCCTCGTCCCATTCAGTGTCCTACCAAGGAATGTTTTGTACTTAAGATGGTCAGAGGCAGTTGTTTTGGTTGCAACAAGAACCCTGACCAGTACAATGGTTTTGCACCACAGATTCAAGACCCAAGGCAGGAAGTACCAATGCTCTGGTGCATGGGCTGAGACCATGAGAGGAAGCTGCAGAGCAAAGGCCCATGTGCTTTCTGTGGCTAATCCAGTGTCCTACCTCCTAAGACACAACAAAAAGAAGTTTGGTGTTGGCCTATTGTATCAGGAGCAAAGAAGGAGGTTAAAATGTTTTTCTAGGATGTTCTCTGTAAAACCTTCCTGATGCAAAACACTTCTTTCTAAAGAGTTGGGATAGGCTGTTTAACCCCTAGCATCCCAGATTCTTCCGTAGACAAAGACTGTGTCCTGTGGTTCTGTTGCTGTGGGTACCTACTCCAGGCCTTACCCCTGGATGGTAAAAAGCTGTCAGGTGTTGACAGAAGAATTAGCACATAATAAAGTGCCCCCCACTCAAGTAGTATTGGAAGAGTTTAAAGAGAATGGTAATAATAAGAGCACCTTGGAAGAAAAAATCAAACAAGCATCTGCCATTGCATTCTATGCTGAAATTAGATCAAATTTTATTTTTAACACAAACCTTTATGCTCGTTTAGGACTAAAAGACACACAGTGCCAACAGGTACTAACCTAGTTCAGGAATTTTACCTGCTCACCAGAATGTCTAAAACGTATTGTCCCACAAGTAAAGATTTTGCCCTATTGTGTTTGTTTGTTTGTTTGTTTTGAGACGGAGTCCCGCTCTGTCGCCCAGGCTGGAGTGCAGTGGCCGGATCTCGGCTCACTGCAAGCTCCGCCTCCCGGGTTCACGCCATTCTCCTGCTTCCGCCTCCGGAGTAGCTGGGATTACAGGCGCCCACCACGCCCGGCTAGTTTTTTGTAGAGATGGGGTTTCACCGTGTTAGCCAGGATGGTCTCGATCTCCTGACCTCGTGATCCGCCTGTCTCAGCCTCCCAAAGTGCTGGGATTACAGGCTTGAGCCACAGCGCCCGGCCGCCCTATTGTTTTAAAACACCATTCATTCCCATGATAGAAAACAGTGCAAAGCATAGGATGTGTTTGGTGGAGATAAAAAATCCTTGAATGAATTTAGATGGTGATAGTGATGATAATGATGATGGATGCATTAAAGACTCTAGCCGGGAGCGGTGGCTCACACCTGTAATCCCAGCACTTTGGGAGGCCAAAGTGGGCAGATCACCTGAGGTCAGGAGTTCCACACCAGCCTGGCCAACATGGCGAAATCCCCCCTCTACTAAAAATACAAAAATTAGCTGGGTGTAGTGGCCGGCACCTGTAATCCCAGCTACTTGGGAGGCTGAGGCAGGATAATTGCTTCTTTTCTTTGAAACAGGGTCTTGCTCTGTTGCCCAGGCTGGAGTGCAGTGGTACAAACACGGCTCACTGCAGTCTCAACCTCCCGGGCTCAAGCAGTCCTCCCACCTCAGCCTCCCTAGTAGCTGGGATTATAGGTGCACATCACCACATGTGGCAAATTTTTTTTTCATTTTTTTGTATAGATGAAGTCTTGCCATGTTACCCAGGCTAAGGTTCTTATATATTAAGTGACTTTGATTGTAGATAATAGATTTAGAACCAAAATATGGATCTCTTGCCTCTCTAGTCAGTGCTTCTTGTACTGGAATGGATCTCTAGACTTGGTGTAATACCTCCTCTCAGTAGAGTGTATCGAAGGAGAAGAGAGGGCAGAGTAGGGGTAGTAGGGTGGGCTGGCCATTTTCTTGTGAGTTGAAAGGCTTAGACTCAGACCCTGTTGGCACTAAGTCTCTTGTGATTTTTAAATAAGTCTCCCGCTGCCTCAGTTCCTTTCTGTAAATCAGAGCAGAAGGGAAATTGTAGGATACTCTCCTAATATGATCTCGTGTTCTAGGAAAGTCGTATGAAGGAGGAGGTGAAAGTAGATCATCTATTTTATTTCGTATGATTTTACCAACACATCTGTTGAAATTTTTTTTTTTTTTTTTTTTTTTTTTTTTTGAGACGGAGTCTCGCTCTGTCGCCCAGGCTGGAGTGCAGTGGCGTGATCTCGGCTCACTGCAAGCTCCGCCTCCCGGGTTCACGCCATTCTCCTGCCTCAGCCTCCCGAGTAGCTGGGACTACAGGCGCCCACAACCGCGCCCGGCTAATTTTTTGTATTTTTAGTAGAGACGGGGTTTCACCGTGGTCTCGATCTCCTGACCTTGTGATCCGCCCGCCTCGGCCTCCCAAAGTGCTGGGATTACAGGCGTGAGCCACCGCGCCCGGCCTGTTGAAATTTTTTTAAAACGTCATCACTCTGGTTCACATTTGCTTTTTTACGACACATATTTGAGAATTCAGCCACTGGGCTTATTTATACTCATTATTATTCTAGGATAATCTTTGGGGTTTGAAATCACTTATAATCCCATAACACAAAACTGTGGCGAACATGTCCTCTGACCCACACGAATTATTTTCTATAAAAATGGAAGTCATGGATAGCCCTAATTAAATCCCTGCTTAGCAGGTGCAAGTGCTCAGGACAGCTCTCTACATGATCCATAGAAACAAATCAAGGTTTGTAGTTGGAGAACCACTAAAAGCAAGCCAATGAGCATTCCTGTGGCTTGTAAACACAAAAGAAAATATTAAAAAGCACACATGAGATACAAAGTATACTATTACAAGCAGGCCCGAGTCAGCCACTCAGCACAGGCCTTAGAGCTGTGTCAGTATTGCTGAAGACCCTAAGGACTGGGCCTTCCTGACACCATTTCTTCTCCTTCCTCCCAGAGCCACCATCGTCTAATGTTGTGTTCATAATTGACTTAATTTCCTTCCTCATTTTCCTATGTAACTATGTATCCTTAAAGCATATGTTGCTAAATCTTGCATATATTTGAGGTTTCTATTTAAGATAAGTGGCATTATATTGTAGATAATCCAGTTTTGGGATCAAGTTTACATTTGGGAAGTCATCCATGGGTGTTGACATTTTCAGCTGAATGTCATTCATTTTCACTATCCTATAGAATTCCATTACATGAAGATCCCATGATGTATTTACTCATAGGAGGATTTTTTTCTTTTAATTACACAATTATATTATCTTAATATTATACACACATAACAGTTATCATACACTATTACCCAAAAGTTGTCAACATTCTGTGAATATAGGCTCCAATACATAGAAGATTGAGCTGTGAACTCGTTAATTTTCTATATAGTTTCTTTGGAAACCAAAGATTTCAAAGCCAGAGTTTTTGCCAATCTCCTCTTTCTGCTTCATTAGGCCTGCCTTTCACGGTAACCTGTTCCTCAAATAATATTTCTCCCAACTGTGACACCAACTAGATGTCAAAGCCTCAGTGATATCCGTTGATGTCAAAACATCAATTTATGTCAAATATAATTTAACCTAAAGCCAAGTTTCCTTTATTGGAATGATAATGTCATTTATCAAATGTCTTCTCTTTCACTTTCCCTGATTTTAGTTACTAAAACAACACCCCACTTCAATGTGTTCATTTGTAAAATAGCAATGCCATTACTAACTTGTGTCTGTTACAGGGAGTATCCTATGAAGATGGTCTCAAAGCACTTTGAGATGAACAGAATGTTCTATAAATGGGAATTGAAAATAATCAAGACATTCATGGATCCAAACAGGCCACAGAAATACCATAGCAACAAATGAACAATAATTGCTGCATTATGGGCTCTTTCCCCAGCTGCACTCATGCAATCAAAGCTCTGCTGCGTCTTCAGAAGGAGCCCAGGTCAGGTCTGGCTGCCATCACCCATGAGGAAGACGTGCGGAGCCAGACAGATGCCTGGAGGAAAGGTGGGTGTGTGCTGTCCTGCCCCATCCTCTCTGTTTCCCTCCCACGTGTTTGCAGAGACGTCCTCAGCGTGGAACCAGGGCCCTTGACAGAGACATTGTCATTCCGGACACCCCACACCCAAGCCAGTTCATCCAAGTCACCCGATAATGATGTGCTCTGAAGAAACTACCTGTTGCAGCAAACTCCTTACCTTACTGGACGTGTCGCGATAGCCAGCGCAGGATGAGGCCGTGGGAGGATCTTAATGACACAGTCCACCCTGCAAACCAAGGTCAACAAGGCGGCAGGTATGGCCACGGCCCCTCACCGTGGACTCTGTACGAGCCAATACACGGTGTGCTGTTCCCCAGTTATTTCTGAATACAGCCACAGGGAGATGTGAACCAGCCCCACTTCCCTAGGGCACACAGAGGCTAGAAAGGATCCACAGGACCTGTTCAACTTGCCAATGATCCCAAACTCCTGATCCAGGCAGATCACTAAGACAGAGAAATACTCCCTTTTCTAGGAATGCCCTCTGGCCTCACCCTGCTCAATGATGTGTCCACTAGCTCGACACACCCCGGTTAGTGGGGGCATCTTCTCCAGCGGTGGGGGGGACTGCAGTGGGGGCAGCTGCGGAGATGGCAGAATCTATCCTGCGGGATTCTGGAATGTCGTATCCCCTCTGGAAGAGACACAAGGAGTGAGGGCGACACTGGGAAGGGTGTGGGAGGGAGAGCCTTCCTTACTGCCTGGCGTCCCTCAGGGGCCAGTGACCAACCTTAGTAGCCACCTCTGTGCATTCAACTGCTTCCTCTCTCCTGAGGCAGCCAGAGCCTGAATCTCTCAGCAAGGCATTAAGAAAGGCTTTAATAATTGATTTAATTAAAGTCTAAAAATTATAGAACCAGCTCCTATGCGTTGAGTGATTTCAGAGCTCTCCTTTTCTTTGCCGTCTTCGAAGGGTAATCTGGATGCTGGAGGGTTGCTCTCTGGCTTGACAAACTCAGTTTGTTTCCATAGTTACAAAACACTTGTGCTCTTCCCGACCCACAATCCATCAGGAGGGGTACACTGGCTGCCTGGTAACTACGAGATCATTTCCTGAATTGGCAGACCTCTTTAACACTGTCTAAACATTAGAAAGGTGGGTGACCACACCTGTTTTGTGCACTCCCTGACAATCTCATTTTGATTTAAGTATTTTGTAGGAAGCAAAGTAAAGACGATTTGCACTACAAATTACAAATATTTATATCTAATCCCCCAATAAATGGGAATTTCAAGGGAAAAGGCGGGAACTTGAAAGAGCGCGAGCAGTCGCTGCCGTGCCCCAAGGAGTTTGCTCTCGCCCGGGCTGACTCCATGAGTCCAGCTCTCTCCTTGGAGAAAGCACGCTGTCGGGGAAGCCGAATGCCACGGTAGTCAAGAGCCAGGCAGCAGATCTGAGAGACCTGGACATACATCTTTTTCTTTTTTCTTTTTTTTAGACAAAGTCTCGCTCTTGTCACCCAGGCTAGAGTGCAGTGGCGTGATCTCGGCTCACTCGCAGCCTCTACCTCCTGAGTTCAAGCTATTTTCCTGCCTCAGTCTCCTGAGTAGCTGGGATTACAGGCATGTGTGCCACCACGCCCGGCTAATTTTTGTACTTTTTGTAGAGACGGAGTTTGCCATGTTGGCCAGGCTGGTCTGGAACTCCTGACCTCAGATGATCCGCCCACCTGGGCCTCCCAAAGTGCTGGGATTACAGGTGTGAGCCACAGCGCCTGGCCACGTAAATCTTTTTCTCACTACATGTGGATAATTTATTCTCTCTTAACTGTATTAATAGTTCCCTTATCTTTGAAAGAAGTAACTCATGGCTTTGTTGAGAGGATTAAATAAGTGAAGGATTTAGTACAAGTATGTATTTTACACTCTATAAGTGATCATTGCTATTTTGCCCTATTGTTTCAAAACACCATTCCCGTGGTACAAAACAGTGCGAAGTATAGGACATGTTCAGTGGAGATAAAGAATCCTTGAATGAATTTAGATGGTGGTGATGATGATAATGACGATGGATGTATTAAAGAGTAGCCAGGCACGGTGGCTCACACCTATAATCCCAGCACTTTGGGAGGCCGGGGTGGGTGGATCACTGAAGTCAGGAGTTCCAGACCAGCCTAGCCAACATGGTGAAGCCCCCTCTCTACTAAAAATACAAAAATTATCAGGGTGTGTTGGCGAGCACCTGTCATCCCGGCTACTTGGGAGGCTGAGGCAGGAGAATTGCTTGAATCTGGGAAGTGGAGGTTACAGTGAGCTGAGATCCCACCAGTGCACTCCCACCTGGGCAACAGAGTGAGACTGTCTAAAATTAAATTAAATTAAATTAAAAGTCTAGAGCCTTTCACGTAACTGTGGTTGCATTTGCTCCACTTCACATAAGAGGCTGTTTAGCATGTGATTACAAGTGGCCCTCAGGCCAGAGTGTATGAGTTCAAGTCTTGTCATTATTTCACACTAGATGTGTAATCTTAGGTAACCTCCGCAGAGTTTATTATACTTGCGTAGGTTTCCTTATCAGTAAAATGGAAATAATAATATAAATCTCATTGCACTGGTAAGAGGATTAAGTGCACTCAGATTTCTAAAGGGCTTAGACCAGTGCCTGCTATTTAAGGAACAGACTCCACCACGCGGAATGAGTTGGACACGCTGTGACACGCACAAACCTCTCAGTCTGCTGTGTGAGCTCTTTCTCTCCTGCCACCTTGGATGAAATCTTCTGCTGGTCCTCATAACTTTCACGGCCACTCCTGAATTGTGCAAAGTCCTCTGGTCACTTATTGAAGTAGTAAAGACCTCATCTCAGACACTAACGTGCCTGGCCCCACACGAGAAAGGACTAAACTTCATCGCATGTTTCTCTTCCTCCAGTTTATGCTGACCTAAGGGTACATGTGAATTTGTACCTTTTGCTAAGAAGGTTGGCGGAGGGACAAGAGTCATGGAATTGAATTTTTACCACTTCCTTTAAAAGTCCCTCGTAGGCCCTGCACCTTGCGTGGAATGTGGTTGTAGCTGACACTCATTATCTTGAGGCCTGGGCTGAAACGGGGGGAAAAAGAATCCCATTCCCCAAACCCCAGCTTCATGAAGGAATCATTGAAAAATAAAAATTGTGTGTATTTATGGTGTACAGTATGATACTGTGACATATGTGTACACTGTGAAAGGGCTCGATGAAGCAAATTAACTCATATATCACCATATATATCCACACACATATATCTTACTATACACACACACAGATGAAAACATTGAAGATCCACTCTCTTAGCGATGCTCAAGTACACGATACATCACCATCACCTGTGGTCACTGTGCTGCGCACTATAGAGCTTCCAAACTGCCTAACGGACGTTTGTGCCCTTTTACCAACATCTCCCCAGCCAACCAGCCCTCACCATTCTACTCTCTGCTATGAGTTCTGCTATTTTAGTTTTCACACATAAGTGAGATCATGCTGAATTTGTCTTTCTGTGCCTGGCTTCTCTCACTTAGCATAATGGCTTCCAGGTTTTTCCATATTATCACAAATGACAGGATGTTCTATTTTTTTAAGGCCGAATAGTGTTTCATTGTATATGTGTATATATAAGTCTGTATATACACATACATACCACGTTTTCTTTCTTTTTTTTTTTTTGAGACAGGGTCTCATTCTGTTGCCCAAGTTGGAGTACAGTGGCTCAATCTCGGCTCATTGCAACCTCCGCCTCCCAGTCTCAAGCAATCCTCCCACCTCAGCCTCCCCAGTAGCTGGGACTGCAGGCATGCAGCACCACACTTGGCTACTTTTTAAAAATATTTTGTCGAGACCAGCCCTCACCATATTTCCCAGGTTGGTCTCAAACTCCTGGGCTCAAGCTATTCTCCTTGGCCTCCCAAAGTTCTGGGATTATAGGCATTAGCCACCACGTGGGGCTATACCACATTTTTCTTATCCTTTGAATCATAGATGGACTTTTAGATGAATTCCAAGTCTTGGCTGTTGTGAAGACTGCCACAGTGAACACGGGTGTGCACACATCTCTTCGACATACTGATTTCACTTTCTTTACATATACACCCAGAACTGGGATTGCTGGGCCATAATGGTAGCCCTATTTTTACTTTAGGTTAGTTTTTTTTTTTTCCACCCAGGCTGGAGTGCAATGGCATGATCATGGCTCACTGCAGCCACAATCTCCTGGGTTCAGCCTCCCAGGTAGCTAGGACTACAGTGTGTGCCACCACACCCGGCTAATTTTTTAAAATTTTGTAACGACAAGGTCTCACTATATTGCCCAAGCTGGTCTCAGACTCCTGGGCTCAAGCAGTCCTCCCACCTTGGCCTCCCAAAGTGCTGAGATTACAGGCGTGAGCTACCACACCAGGCCTATTTTTAGTTTTTTTGAGGAAACTTCATCTGTGTTCTATAATGGCAATACTAATTTACCTTCTCAACAACAGTGTACAGGGGCTCCCTTTTCTCCATATCCTTACGAATAGTTATCTTTTTTTTTTTTTTAATAATAGCCATGCTGACAGGTGTGAGATGATACCTCATTGTGGTTTTTATTTGCATTTCCCGACTGATTAGTGAGGCTGAACATTTTTTTCATATACCTTTTGGCCATTTGTATGTCTTCTTTTGAGAATGTCTATTCAGGTCCCTAGCTAATATTAAAATCTGGTTATTTGTTTTCCTTTAGTGGAGTTGAGTTTGTTTGTTAATTAATTAATTAATTTATTTATTTATTTTAGTTATTTTTTCGAGATGGAGTCTCGCTCTGTTGCCCAGGCTGGAGTGCAGCGGCGCGATCTCGGCTCACTGCAAGCTCCACCTCCCAGGTTCACGCCATTCTCCTGCCTCGGCCTCTCAAGTAGCTGGGACCAGGCGCCTGCCACCATGCCCAGCTAATTTTTTGTATTTTTAGTAGAGATGGGGTTTCACCGTGTTAGCCAGGATGGTCTTGATCTCCTGACCTCATGATCCACCCTCTTCGGCCTCCCAAAGTGCTGGGATTGCAGGCGTGAGCTACCGTGCCCAGCCTTGAGTTTCTTAAATAGTTTGGATATTAACCTCTTATTAGACGTATAATTTTCAAATATTTTCTCCTGTTTTGTAAGTTGTCTCTTCGTTCTGCTGCTTGTTTTCTTGTTGTGGAGAAGGGTTTTGAGTTTGATGCACTCCCCTTTGTCTACTTTTGGTTTTGTTGTCTTTGCTTTTAGGTCATAGCCAAAAAAGAAAAATCCCATTTGTAATACTTATATATGTAAAACAAATGTGACATTATTACTCTCAAAATGACAAATCTTAAATGATACATTCTCAGTTTCAGTCACGTATTGGGAGTCGAATCTAATGTAGCCTACACAAATACTAATTTTCAGTTACCATATATACATTCATACCTGTTCTAATACTGGGTTACAAGATTTAGCAAAAAAAAAACGTGAGAAACGTAGTTACATTTGAATACCAAATAAACACAAGTAATTTTTATATGAATCAATCCTCTGCCATACATGGGGCATACTTACACTAAAAATGTATTCACGGCCGGGCGCGGTGGCTCAAGCCTGTAATCCCAGCACTTTGGGAGGCCGAGACGGGCGGATCACGAGGTCAGGAGATTGAGACCATCTTGGCTAACACGGTGAAACCTCTTCTCTACTAAAAAATACAAAAAACTAGCCGGGTGAGGTGGTGGATGCCTGTAGTCCCAGCTACTCGGGAGGCTGAGGCAGGAGAATGGCGTAAACCCGGGAGGCGGAGCTTGCAGTGAGCTGAGATCCGGCCACTGCACTCCAGCCTGGGCGACAGAGCCAGACTCCGTCTCAAAAAAAAAAAAAAAAAAAAAAGTATTCACTGTTCATCTGAAATTTAAATGTAACGATGTTTTATATTTTGTCTGGAAACTTCCAATAATTCTTTTATTGGAGGTAGCTTGGGTTTTCAAGCCTAGATCAAGTAGAGCATTTTGGTTACAAATAACAGATGACACGTCTCATAATCGATGAGTAATTGGCATTATCCCACAGAATAAGAAATTGAAAAGAGGGTGGTTCCCGTGTTGGTGAAACACGTTCCTGGTCATCCCTTTTACAGTTTTCTCAGTTTCCATCACAGGTCAGATGCAGCCCCAACATCGCGTCCTCTCACAGGACATCTTAATGGGTGCGACCGAACCCTGGGCCGTCCTTTTGTAATTAAAGGAAGAGGTGTTTGAGACCCGTGGGAAATGGACTGGCCTCCTCTCCTAGGGTTGGCTGCTGCTTGTTGGGAATGTGGATAAGGCACTTAGGGTCCTCGCCCCACAACAGAGAGACGTTCAGTTGCCCCTGGAGGCTGTCCAGGGAGATGCTGAGTTGGTGCTGGCTCAGTAGTTCTGGTGGGTGGTGGCTGGAGGCCCAGGCCTGGAGGACCTGCCCGGTGAGGAGATATGGGAACGGGCACCCACATAACAATCTGGCCACTTTTCCATAGGGCTGCTGTGCTATGCCAGGGTCCACTCCAGTCTCTAGTCACCTCGGATTTTCCAGAACCAGGACGTGTCACTAGGGAAGGCTGAGAAACAGCAAAGATGCAGCCTGTCCCTCCCTCTGGGAGCTTGGTCCCAGGGAGGAAAGGAATTGCTGCCTGGTCAAAGACATCTGTGGGAAGCGGCTGGAGACCCCAGTTGAGAAGCCCAGCCCAGCAGGAAGGAATGGGATCAGGACCGGCTTAAAAAAGCAGAGTCTGGCCACGTTCTGGCAGAGCGGCTGTGCTGTGTGGGGTCCACTTCACTCTCCTGTCGCCTCAGATACTCCGAAGTCCAAAGGCTGGAATGGCAAAGTCACCCAAAAAGCAAGGAGCTGGCAGCCCGCCTGTCCCCCTGGGCGTGCCATCCCAGGGGGAATTCAGATCTCTGTCAGCTGGAGAGCTCCGGCAGGGGTAGCTGGAGGCCCTGGTTGGGAGGTCCGGCCTGATGAGCAAGAACAGCATCAGGCACCTGCTAAGCAGCAGTCCGGCCATGTTTTAGCAGCTGTGCTGTGCTAAGGGATCTCTTCGCCCCAGGTTGGCTCAGACTCTCCAGAGCCTGGAGGCTGGAAGGGCTAAATCTCCTGAACAGCAAAGACAGCAGCCCACCCCTCACCCCGGGAGCTCCTTCTTAGGGAGGTGCAGGGCAGTGCTGGTAGCTGGCTGGAATTCCCAGCCAGGGGGCCTTTATCTTGTGGGGTGCCGTGGAAGTGGGCCTCTTTCCTAGGGGTATGTATGGGAGTCTAACCTCCCTGTTTGCCAGAGCTGCAGCTACTTTTTCCAGAAAGCCCAAGGATCTAAGACTCCAGGGTCTCCATGCAGACCTGAGCAGCTGCTCTGCCCAGACTCCACGCAGCTCTGTGCTATACTAAAGACCGAAGGCCCTGGTGAGTGGGTTCACAAGGAGATCTCCTGACCCAAGGGTTGCAAAGGTCTGTGGGAGAAGCTTGGTTTGCCAGGCGGTTCATTCATTCACTGCTTCCCTGGGTGAGGGAGAATCCCTGGCTCCATGTTGCTCCCAGGGGAGCCACTGTCCTGTCTTGCTTCTCTTCATTCTCTGTGGGTCAGATTGTTTCCTTGATTAATCCCAATGCAAGGACCTGAATGTTTCAGCTGCAGGAGTTGTATTTACTCACCCCTTCTGCTTCTCTCTGTGAGAACCGTGCACACTAGCTGCTTCTAGCCGGTCACCTTGGCCCATCCCCCCAGATATTGGTGTTAACATTTTATTACTTCAAGTGAAGTGTGGAAATCTCCCGCCCTCACTTAAAAAATGATCAACATGATTTATGCAACACAGGAGGGGAAGGATAATCTTTGGAATGCATACATTTTTGCTCTTCCAATTGTCCTTTCTTACTTCTTGATGCACCAAGGTTTTTTCTTTTATCGTTTTCTTTCTGTTTGAAAAACTTCCCTCAGCCATTCTTAACCCTCCTCCCATTTAGAAAACCAAAGAAAGTGCAGTTCACTTCCAGGTCTCATTTAGTTTTACATAAACACGCTCTTGGAGTCTGAAGCAAATCTGACTAACTTTCATTTGTTTTTCTTTTTTGAGATGGAGCCTCTGTCACCCAGGCTGGAGTGCGGTGGCTCGATCTCGGCTCACTGCAACTTCCGCCTTCTGGGTTCAAGCCATTCTCCTGGCTCAGCTGCCCCAGTAGCTGGGATTACAGGCACACATCACCATGCCCAGCTAATTTTTGTATTTTTAGTAGAGGCCGGGTTTCAGCATGTTGGGCAGGCTGGTCTCAAACTCCTGACCTCATGATCCTCCTGCCTCCGTCATACCAGAGTCCTGGTATGGCAGCCTCCCAAAGTGCTAGGATTAGAGGCGTGAGCCACTGTGCCCAGCCAAATCTGACTGACTTTCATTGTGAAAATAAAATATAAACGCTGTTGTTGGAGTTGTTTCTAAACAGAACTAACTTCAGAATTGTCTGAATCATCAGATTCACATATTTTGGAAAGATAGGATTCATCAAAAGAATCTTCGGCCAACAACATCATTTGGGAATGTTGTTAACATCACGTGTAGGAATGCTACGGTTTCTAGGATTTGACATTTTCAGTGGTTGAAAATTACTATATTTTGTAAATGGAAATACCACTAACTAAATCCAGAATGCCCTAAATAGAATGCTGTCTGTTGTTTCCCAAGTCAGTATACTACAGTGATGTGAAAATAATAATAAACGCAAGATATTTCTTTTTTTTTTTTTTTTTTTTGAGACGGAGTCTTGCTCTGTCACCCAGGCTGGAGTGCAGTGGCCGGATCTCAGCTCACTGCAAGCTCCGCCTCCCGGGTTTACGCCATTCTCCTGCCTCAGCCTCCCGAGTAGCTGGGACTACAGGCGCCCGCCACCGCGCCCAGCTAGTTTTTTTGTTTTTTTTTTAGTAGAGACGGGGTTTCACCGTGTTAGCCAGGATGGTCTCGATCTCCTGACCTCGTGATCCGCCCGCCTCGGCCTCCCAAAGTGCTGGGATTACAGGCTTGAGCCACCGCGCCCGGCCAAACGCAAGATATTTCATGGCAAAGTTTTATCGGGGTAAACGCTGCTGCTGCAAGCACTGCTGGCGCGTATTCTTGGGGCAAATGGGAAAAGGGTTAAAGGTAAATATCTAGTGAAAATTCTTTTAGTTTTCCCTCATCTAAGGATGTCTTTATTTCCCCTTTATTCCTGAGGGATAGTTTCACCAGGTAGAGAATTAGCAGTGGACAGTTTTTTCCTTTCCTCACTTGGAAAGTGTTGTGCCACTTCTTTCTGGTCTCCATGGTTTCTGATGAGAAATCTGCTGTCATTCAAAACGGTGCTCACTTACAGTGAATGTGTTATTTCTTTCCGGAAGTTTTCAAGATTTTTTTCCTTGTCTTTAGTTTTCAGACGTGTATGGTTCCCTGGCATGAATTGATTTGGGTTTATTCCCTTTGGGGTTTTCTCAGCCTCTTGAATCTGTTGTGTCTTTCACCAAAATTTGGAAGTTTTCACCCACAACTTTCTTGAACATCCTTTTGTCTTCTCTCTCTCTTCTTTCCTTCTCAAAATCTAATAATACAAATGCTGCATCTTTTGTTATTCTCCCCCTGGTGCCTGCAACTGTTTGTCTCTTTCAGTCTATTTTCTGTTGTTTCTTTTGGGCACATTGTTTTGCTCAATCCCCAAGTTTGCTCTATTTTATCTCCTGCCATCTTCACTGTACTAGTGAGCAAAGCTTGTGACTTTTTTTTTTTTTTTTTTTTTGAGACGGAGTCTCGCTCTGTCGCCCAGGCTGGAGTGCAGTGGTTCGATCTCGGCTCACTGCAAGTTCCGCCTCCTGGGTTCACGCCATTCTCCTGCCTCAGCCTCCCACGAGTAGCTGGGACTACAGGCGCCACCACCATGCCTGGCTAGTTTTTTGTATTTTTTAGTAGAGACGGGGTTTCACCGGGTTAGCCAGGATGGTCTCGATCTCCTGACCTTGTGATCCTCCCATCTCAGCTTCCCAAAGTGCTGGGATTACAGGCTTGAGCCACCGCGTCTGGCCTAATTTTTCGTATTTTTAGTAGAGGCGGGGTTTCACCATGTTAGCCAGGATGGTCTGGATCTCCTGACCTCATGATCCGCCTGCCTCAGCCTCCCAAAGTGCTGGGATTACAGGCATTAGCTACCGCGCTGGCCACTCGTTACCATTTTTTAAGTTCTGTAATTTCCATTTTGTTCTTTTTTATAACTTTTATTTTTTGGATCAGATTTTCTGATTTTTTATTTGTTTTAAGAGAACTGTAATGCTTGTTGAAGCAGTTTTACAATGGCTGTTCGAAAATTCTTTCCAAGCAATTCAACCTCTGCTTCATCTCCATGTCAATGTCAGGTGATTGTAATTTCTTATTCAAGTTGTGACTTTCCAGAGTCTTGGTATGACAGGTGATCTTCTGTTGTATCTTGGACATTTTAACCACTAGGTTAGGGAACAATGGACCCTATTTCATTCTTTTGTTTTAGCAGGTAGCCATCCTGATTAGGTTTAAGCACACAGATCTTGGCCTTTTTTCGTATGCTGTGGTTCCAACGACAATTTAATCTTCAGAGCTTTTGTGGAGTTATTTTGGGCTGCTCATTTTTCTTGTACTGCTGGATCTCCCAATGGTCCCTACTGGTGCTGCCTAAAGAGGCAGATAGTCTCCCCACGCCAGGTCCCTGGTGCCCACAGGTTGGGGAGAGGAGTCTGCAGACAGTGGGGCTGAAGAAACTTCCTAGGTTAGGTGCTTGTTGCAGTACGTCCTTCTTGCCTATGTCTCCCATGTCCCTGGTTAGGGGAGGGGAGGCTCAGGTTCTCTGGGGAAGTGATTCCTCTGGTTACTTGCTAGTGGAGCTTCTGAGTGATCCTTCTTGGTGCTGCTGGGCTTACGGTGTTGCTGGTGGGACCCCACAAATCTGGGGGAGGAGTGAAGTTACCTGAGCGATCTTCTGTGGCTAGGGTGTGGGTCACAGTGGATTTTCTTTCTCTGCTGGATGGTGGGTTGTAAGATGCGCTGCTATTATTTTGTTTCTCCAGTCCTGGGATCTCTAACCAGCTTGTCTTCCTCTCTCCATCTTCTTGCGGTCTCCTTTGGTTGCCTCTTGTATTATGATCAGGATCTATAGTTGTACTTAGTAGAAGGAGCAGGGAGAACAGCGTCCTTCCCATAAAAGCCTGGACTTGAAGTCCTCATTGGACCCCTTTTTATTAGGGGTGAACCCCTCTAATAAAACCCTCAACCAACTTCTTCCTAAACATTATGAGACAGCATTGTATTGACTAACCATACATAAAACAATCAGTAGCAAGGGGAGTAGAATTGCCACGATTGACTTACAATAACCAGCATCCACTTACTGGGTTGCTAAGACCTGAACAAAATCAAGATTCTATTAGCAAAGAAGGAAAAATAGAAAGTTGGCCAGCAGGCCGGGCACGGTGGCTCATGCCTGTAATCCCAGCACTTTGGTAGGCCTAGGTGGGCAAATCACGAGGTCAAGAGATCGAGACCATCCTGGCCAATATAGTGAAACCCTGTCTCTACTAAAAAAAGAAAAAAAAAAATTAGCTGGACATGGTAGTGGGCACCTGTGGTCCCAGCTACTTGGGAGGCTGAGGAAGGAGAATCCCTTGAACCTGGGAGGCAGAGGTTGCAGTGAGCTGAGATTGTGCCACTGCACTCCAACCTGGTCACAGAGGGAGACTCCATCTAAAACAAAACAAAACAAAAACAAGAAAGTTGGCCAGCAGTGCCTACCCTAAGTAGATTATTTCACTAGCATGATGCAAATAAAAATCCCAACATTTATCTTAATAATTATTATTGATGCAGAATTTGGGGTGAAAGAGCGTGTTTGCTATCTATAAATAGGATTCCCAGCAGAAGAGAGCGCATACTGGGTTATGTTTCCATGCTAGTGGGACCACAAGGAAAAGCACCAAATGTGGATACACAGACCTGGGTTCAAGCTTTGGCTCTGTCTCTTGATAGCTACATCAGGCAGAAATTTTGGCTTGTGAGTGACAGAAACCCAAGTTTAAGTTAAAGAGAGAAATTACTGGCTTTTTTTTTTCCCCTTTTTTGGATAATTTTTTAACATTTAATTTTTGTGGTACGTAGTAGGTGCATATATTCATGGGGCACATGAGATATTTTGCTATAGGCATATAATGCATAATAATCACATCAGGATAAATGGGGTCTCCATCTCCTCAAGCATTTATCCTTTGTGTTACAAACAACCCAATTATACCTTTTTAGTTATTTTAAGACGTACTATTAAATTATTATTGACTATAGTCACTCTCTTGTGCTATCATGTACTAGGTCTTATTCATTCTTTCTATTTTCATGTACCCACTCCCCCCCACCCTGCCCTCACTACCCTTCTCAGCCTCTAGCAATCATCATTCTACTCTCTATCTCCATGAATTCAATTGTTTTCATTTTTAGCTCCACAAATAAGTGGGAAAATGTGGTTTGTCTTTCTGTGTCTGGCTTATTTCACTTAACATAATGACCTCCAGTTCCATCTGTGTTGTTGCAAATGATAGGATGTCATTCTTATGGCTGAATAGTACTCATTTCATTGTGTATAAGTACCACATTTTCTTATCCATTCATCTGTTGATAGACACGCAGGTTGCTTTCAAATCTTGACTATTGTGAATAGTATTGCAGTAAACATGGGAGTGCAGATATCTCTTTGATATACTGATTTCTTTTCTTTTGGGTATATACCTACCAGTAGGATTGCTGGATCATATGGTAGCTCTATATTTTGGCTTTTGAGGAGCCTCCAAACTGTTCTCCATACATGATGTACTAATTTATATGCCCACCAACAGTGTAGAGGGTTTCCTTTTCTCCACATCCTTGCCAGCATTGGTTATTGCCTGTCTTTTGGATGAAAGCCATTTTAACTGGGGTGAGATGATATCTCATTGTAGTTTTGATTCACATTTCTCTGATTATCAGTGATATACATGAACTTTCATCTATCTGTTTGCCATTTGTATGCTTTGAGAAATGTCTATTCAGATATTTTGCCTATTTTATTTTTGTTTAATTTTATTATTACTGTTATTATTTTTTGAGATAGAGTCTCGCTATGTCACCCAGGCTGGAGTGCAGTGGTGCAATCTTGGCTCACTGCAGCCTCCGCCTCCTGGGTTCAAGGGATTTCCTGCCTCAGCCTCCTGAGTAGTTGGTTCTACAGGTGCCCGCCAACACACCAGGCTAATTTTTGTACTTTTAGTAGAGACGGGCTTCCACCACGTTTGCCAGGATGGTCTCGATGTCCTGACCTCGTGATCCACCCGCCTTGGCCTCCCAAAGTGCTGGGATTTTGCCTCTTTAAGTTGGATTATTAGAGGTTTTCCTGTAAAGTTGCTCCAGCCCTATATATTCTGGTTATGAACCCCTTGCCAGATGGGTAGTTTGCAAATATTTTCTCTTATTCTGTGGGATGTCTCTTCACTTCATTGATTGCTTCCTTTGCTGTGCAGAAGCTTTTTAACTTGATGTGAAACCATGTCTCCATTTTTGCTTTGGTTGCCTGTGCTTGTCGGGTATTCCTCAAGAAATCTTCGCTCAGTCTAATATCCTGGAAAGTTTCTCCAATGTTTTCTTTTAGTAGTTTCATAGTGTGAAGTCTTTAAGTGGAATCCATTTCGATTTGATATTTGTATACGGCAAGTGTTGGGGTTTAATTTCATTCTTCTGCATATGGATAGCCAATTTTCCCAGCATTATTTATTTATTTATTTATTTATTTATTTATTTATTTAACTTTAAATTCTGGGATACAAGTGCAGAATGTGTAGGTTTGTTACATAGGTATTTGTGTTCCATGGTGGTTTGCTGCACCTATCAACCCGTCATCTAGGTTTCAAGCCCTGCATACGTTAGCTTTTTATCCTAGTGCTCTCCCTCCCTTCACTCCCCACCCCTGACTATCCCCAGTGTATGATGTTCCCTTCCCTGTGTTTATGTGTTCTCACTGTTCAACTCCTACTTACGAGTGAGAACATGTGGTGTTTGGTTATCTGTTCCTGTGTCAGTTTGCTGAGGATGATGGCTTCCAGCTCCATCCATGTCCCTGCAAAGGACATGATCTCATTCCTTTTTATGGCTGCATAGTATTCCATGCTGTATGTGTACCCCATTTTCTTTATCCAGTCTATCATTGATGGGCATTCGGGTTTGTTCCATGTCTTTGCTGTTATAAATAGCCCAGCACTATTTATTGAAGAGACTCTCTTTTTCCCAATTCATGTTCTTGGCATGAAAATTAGTTCACTGTTAAGTGTATGGATTTGCTACTGGGCAAATTTTTCTTATTCTCTCTATTCTGGTCCACTGATTTATGTGTCTGTTTTTATGCCATTACTACACCATTTTGGTTACTATGGCTCTGTAGTATAATTTGATGTCAGGTAATGTGATTCCTCCAGTTTTGTTCTTTTTGCTTAGGATAGCTTTGGCTATTACAGGCCTTTTATGGTTCCATAAAGATTGCTTTGGGTAGTATGGACATTTTAACAATATTGATTCTTCTAATTCCATGAACATGGAATAGCTTTCGATTTTTTTGTATACTCTTCAATTTCCTTCATCCACGTTTTATAGTTTTCATTGTAGAGATCTTTTACTCCTTTGGTTAATTTCTAGGTATTTAATTTTAGTTGTAGCTATTAATATTATAGATGTGATTTTTTTCAGATTTTTCACTGTTGGTATATAGAAGTGCTACTATTATTGTGTTGATTTTGTATCCTGCAACTTTACTAAATTTGTTTATCAGTTCTACTCATTTTTTGGAGTCTTCATTCCAAATATAATTTCATATTATCTGCAAATGAGGATAATTTGACTTTCTTCTTTCTGATTTGGATGTCCTTTATTTCTTTCTCTTGTCTGATTGCTTTAGCTAGGACTTTCAGGACTATGTTGAATAACATAGTGCTGACTGAATAACATAGTGGTGAAAGTTGGCATCCTTGTCTTGTTGCAGATCTTAGAGAAAAGGCTTTCAATTATTTCCCATTCAGTATGATACTAGCTGTGGGTCTGTCATATAGGGCTTTTATTAGGTTGAGGTATGTTCCTTCTATATCCAGTTTTTTTTTAGGGTTTTAAGTTACCAAGGGATGTTGAACTTTATCAGATGCTTTTTCTGTGTAAATTGAAATGAACATATGGTTTGTATTCTTCATTCTGTTGATAAGATGTATCACACTGATTGCTTTGCATATGTTGAACTGTCCTTTCACCCCTAGGATAAATCCCACTGGATCATGATTAATGATCTTTTTAATGTATTGTTAAGTTTGGTTTGCTAGTATTTTTGCATCAATATTCATCAGGACTTTTTATTAATGTTTATTAGGGATCTTGGCTGTAGTTTTCTTTTTTAGATTTACTAGATATTTGTCTAGTTTAGGTATCAAGGTTAATACTGGCCTTATAGAATTAGTTTGTACTCTATTTTTCAGAATTGTTTGAGTAGAATTGGTGTTAGTTCTTCTCTAAATGTTTAGTAAAATTAGGCAGTAAAACCACTGGGTCTGAGGCTTTTCTTTGCTAGGAGACTTTTATTATGGCTTCAATGTTGTTACTTGTTATTTTGGATTTCTTCAAGGTGCAATCTAAGTAGTCTGTATGTGTCTAGGAATTTATCCATTTCTTCTAGGTTTTCCAATTTCTTGCCATATAGTTGCCCATAGTAGACTTTAATAATTGTTTGAATTTCTGTGGCATCAGTTGTAATGCCTCCTTTTTCATCTCTGATTTTATTTATTTGGGTGTTCTCTCATTTTTAGTCTGGCAAAAATTTGTCAATTTTGTTTACCTTTTCAAAAAAAAAAAACACTTTTGATTTCATTGATTGTACTGTTTTCATTTAAATTTCATTTCTTTCTGTCCTGATCTTTATTATTTCTATTTCTGTTTTGTTTTTTGAGACAGAGTCTTGCTCTGTCACCAGGCTGGAGTGCAGTGGCATGATCTCGGCTCACTGCAAACTCCACCTCCTGGGTTGCGGGGTGCTAGCTGATTTCTGCCTCCTCTTGCTTTCCACTTTTGACAGCGCAGCACTGAGTTCCACTGGAAAGTCCCACAATTGCCGCACTCTCCCTCCCCCAAACACGTAGATTCTCTCTCCAAGGTATGTGGCTGCTGTCTGGGGGTGGGGGAGGGGTGGCATCGGCAATTCAAGACTATCTTTCCTACTCTCTTGGGAGCCTCTTTCAGTGATATGGAGTTAAAATCAGGTACTTTGATAGCTCACCTGATTTTTGTTCTTATTAAGGTGGCTTTTGTGTAGACAGTTGTTAAATTTGGTGTACCTATAGGTGGGATGATCAATCAAGGCTTCTATTTGGCTACGTTGCCCCCCCCCCCCCACCCATTGGCTCTTTTTAACTAGGTCCTGGCAAGAAACAGAGGGCATGGGGTAGGGGAATCTGCCTCCATGAACACCTTGCAGCTTTCAAACCAGAGAAAGAAAACATGCTTTCCCATGTCTCTGACAACATTCTCAGCAAATCCTCCAATTGGCCTGACTGAGGTCACAGCATTCACTGTAACCAAGAGGATAGTCCAGATTGGGCCATGTGTCCATCCTTGGGATTGGGTGGAGAGGAGGATTAGTCCCACTGGAACTGCAAACCATGTTGGATTAACTATGGTGAGAATCAAATGCAAATGTATACATAAAAGAAGTTAATAAGTCGGCACAGTGGCTCATGCCTATAATTCCAGCACTTTTGGAGACTGAGGCAGGTAGATCTCTTGAGGCCGGGGGTTCAAGACCAGCCAAGCCAACATGGTGAAATCCCATCTCTAGTAAAAATACAAAAATTAGCTGAGCGTAGTGGTGCACACGTATAATCCCAGCTACTCAGGAGGCTGAAGCATGAGAATCGCTTGAACCCAGGAGGTGGAAGTTGCAATGAGCGAAGATCAGGCCACTGCACTGAAGCCTGGGTGACAGAGCGAGACTCTGTCTCAAAAAAGTAATAAATAAAAGAATTATATAAATGTACATGCACATAAAAGGAAGATATTATTACTAACCTCCATTCATCCTGTCAGTGTAGATGTATTGAGCACATATGCTAGCACTAGATGTCTGGACATTTGTAACAATTTCCATGAGGGGGCAGGGACTTTTGTTTTGCTCATTACTTCATCTTCTGAGCCTATCACAGGCACTGACACATAATAGAAACTTCACCAATAGTTGTTGAGTGAAATCTATGAATGACCAGCATTATAACTATCTATTATCAATTGCGTGTAACATGACTATGTCCTCCTTGAGCTTTGGGGTAGTGCCCCCAGAGCCTGGTTCATGAAAGGCAGTCAGGACATGCTTTCTTATGAGCAAGCGAATGAATGAATAGAATACCTTTCTATGTTCCAGTCCTTTTATTAGTAGATGAAAAACTTGGACCTTGTCTTAATCCATTTATGTTGCTACAAAGCAATAACTGAAGCTGGGTAATTTATCATCAAAAGAGGTTTATTTTGCTCACGGCTCCGCAGTCTAAAAGAAGCATGGCACCAGCATCTGCTTGTGGGGAGAACCTCAAGGGGCTTCCACTCATGGCAGAAGGCAAAGGGGATCTGGCGTGTGCAAGGATCATAATGGCAGAGAGAAAGCAAGAAGTTGTAGGGGAGGTGCAAGTGTTTTGTTTTGTTTTGTTTTGTTTCGACGGAGTCTTGCTCTGTCGCCCAGGCTGGAGTGCAGTGATGCGATCTTGGCTCACTGCAAGCTCCACCTCCTGGGTTCATGACATTCTCCTGCCTCAGCCTCCTGAGTAGCTGAAACTACAGGCACTCGCCACCACATCCAGCTAATTTTTTTTTTGGTATTTTTAGTAGAGACAGGGTTTCACCGTGTTAGCCAGGATGGTCTTGATCTCCTGACCTCGTGATCTGCCCGCCTCAGCCTCCCAAAGTGCTGGGATTACAGGCGTGAGCCACTGCGCCTGGCCACCGGGCTTTTTATTACCATCAGTTCTCATGCAAACTAAGTGACAATTCACACAAGTGAGACTGTCACCAAGTCATTTATGAGGGATCTGCCCCCAAGACCTAAACACCTCCCACCAGGCCTCATCTCCGACACTCGGGAACCAACTTCAACATGTGACTTGGCAAAGCCAAACAACTATATCCAAACCACAACAGTTCCTGAGGTGAGGTGTAGCATTTATGTCTTATTTGAGGGATCCTTTATGCATTCTGCTCATAGTAGTGTTGTCTGTCTGGGATTTAATTTTCTCAGAAGGCAGCGACTGTGTCTGTCACATTCACTTTTTGCTGATTCAGCAGTGGTGCTAGAGAACTTCCAGACTGAATGGAAGGAGTGAGAGAGAAGGGAAGAGCAGGCCTCATGAATGCACAAGGGAGCCAGGTACCAAGCTGTTAGGAAGAAAGACAGGTGGTATGTGACAGACTGCCACGGTTACCACTTGAGACCATCACTACAGCAGTTACCACTGTTACTACTTGAGACCATCATTATGGGACTGAATGAAGAGGGATGAACGTAGAAATGAAAACTTAAGACAAAAGAAACTGTTTGTTTTTTTGTTTGTTTGTTTGTTTTGAGGCAGAGTCTCGCTCTGTCGCCCAGGCTGGAGTGCACTGGCACGATCTCAGCTCACTGCAAGCTCCGCCTCCCAGGTTCCCGCCATTCTCTTGCCCCAGCCTCCCGAGTAGCTGGGACTACAGGCGCCACCACCACGCCCGGCTAATTTTTTGTATTTTTAGTAGAGACAGGGTTTCACCGAGTTAGCCAGGATGGTCTTGATTTCCTGACCTCGTGATCCGCCCGCCTCGGCCTCCCAAAGTGCTGGGATTACAGGCGTGAGCCACCGCGCCCGGCCAAAAGAAACTCTTTTAATGGAAAGGGCCAGGGGAAGAAGAGAGCTCCCTGCTTCTAGTGAGCAAAGGCAGCAACCCTGAGCTTCTCTAGCCCTTTGTATTTATTGGGGGGAGGAGGAGGAGGTAATGACTGGTCAGCTGCTTAATTGATCACAGGTTCACATGATTGCTGACAGGCTTCAGATGTGCCTATTCACAAGACACACTTGTGCCTGGGTCGTGACTGCCCTCAGCATTCCTTCTGGGTGGCAGATGCAGTTTGTCAGTTTGCCAACATCCTGCTTTCATGAGAACAGTTTGCTGTTTACTCATATAGCCTCCAGTGGTATGCTGAGTTGATCACGACCCTCATCCTTTTGGCCTTCAACAGTGGTAGCCAAGGGACAGACTCTGGCCTCACAGGGTCCACTCACTGTCTCAGTCTGTTTGGGCTGTTATAGCAAAGTACCATAGGCTGGGTGGCTTGTAAGCAACAAAACTGTATTTCTCACAGTTCTAGAGGCTGGCAAGTTCAAAGCCAAGGCAGATTTGGGGTCTGCTGAAGACCCATTTTCTGGTTCATAGATGGTACCTTAGTGCTGTGTTCTCACACAATGGAAGGGACAAGCAGTCTCTCTCGGGACCTCCTTTATAAGGGCACTAATTCCATCTATGAGAGCTTCAGCCTCATGACTTTATCTGCTCCCAAATGCCCCAGCTCCAAATACCACCACCTTGGGAGTTAGGATTTCAATGCTTTGGGTGATGTAAACATTCAGACCACAGCCTTGTGGGACATTGGGCAGGTTACCTTCAGTGCCTCATGTTCATTAGCTGTGCAGGGGAGGATCGTAACCACACAGGGCAAGAGTAAGGCATCAGCAATATCACTAAGGACACTGCCTGGCTGAGAGGTAGCACCAGGAAATGACTATAGTTTCCATGTGGCCTGCATGTGTGCCACAAGAAGGTCCCACTTTTCCTCTTGGTCCACTTGATCGCCCATTGAGTAGTCTACGCACTGCTACAATTTGCTAGTAGTACATCAACTACGAGTTGATGCAGTGAAGTTGGCCAAAGGAAAAACGAGGCATCTGGAGTCTGGCTGGATGTGCTTTCCACGGGCTCTTCCCACAAATGACTGTGTCTCCCTGCTCCTGCTCCTCCAGGACCCATGTCCTCCCCATCATCCTCTCATGCTTGTTGTCTTCAAGAGGAGGTAGCCCTTTGCTATCTGAAACCACACAATGAATGGAGGCTGCTGGAACGTACTCGACACTAAATCTACTTTATAACTTTTTAGTGTCTTTTATCTGGTGCCTCAGACTTCTGTAAAAGGAAAAGAATTTCAGCGCTAACCAGAATAGCCTTCAGTTACTGATGGTATCAGTAACCACCCAGGGCTTTGCTTGAGAAGATACAGCCACTTCTAGCCATAAATTCATTTTTCAAAGACCCCTGCCTATAATACCTGGGTAAAACCACGCAAGAACAAATGGTATTGTTCACATTAAACAAAAAAGCAAAATTTACAACAGTGCTACCCATGCTCATGTCCCACATCTATGGAACCAGTTTTTACGTTTTGAAGCACAGAGGAGTTTTACTGTCTGGGCATACCCAGCAGGAAAGGGTCAATCGTTGGTGTTATCTGAGCAAGTCCATGTTTCCCCTTACATGATACCAGTAACCAATTGCTGTCCTGAGTGATTTTTCCACATTAACTCACTTAACCCTCACCAGAACCCATAAGGTAGGGACTGTATTTAGCTCCATTTTACAGGAAAACACGAGAGGGAAGCTGTGTTACTTGCCTGACATTAAACGTCCGCTAGACGATGGTTGGGGGACCCGGGTTTGGACTGAGCAGCTCCTGCCTTTGTCATCCGTGGCACGCACCCTCTTGCTCAGAGGAAGTCCCCGGCATCAGCCCAATCCTGGCTTGGAAAAGTCTCAACCTAAAATGAGTGGGAGCAGTTTGAGTATCATGAGTAAAATTTGGGATAAAGATTTAATGTTCCCTTATCAACAAAACATAAATAGCTGTGCTTCCAAAAGAAAAAAAAAAAAAACTTTTGGATATTGAAAAGGCATTTCTTTTATTTACATAATGATCTGTATCTGGATGTACGGGAAACAAATCCCAGGTTGTAACAATACTCACAGCTCTGAGAAAGATACCTCTTATTATGCTGCTAATACAACTGATTCTAAATACAATTGATCCTCTTAAATTCCATTTGGAAAAATAAACTTTTTATTTCCCCATCTGCTTGCTTATAATCTATTTTTCAGAAGCAACTGAATATACATTAGACATAAAACTGAAATATTTGCTAAAAATGTTAATGCATACTGCTCCTGACACATTTATATGAAGGACAATTTCTTGGTGATTGAATGATTTTTAGGACTACTTTTTGAAACATCCCTTGTAAGTAATGTAGACCTAGACTGTTTCCTGTAGTGTTAAGCATTCAGTAATTATTAGGAGGCAGAAATCAGCTTACTTTGTAAATCAGTTTAAGTGGTCGCTGCTCCTAGGAAAAAGAGAGACTGTTCCCAGTGCCCCTGATGACAGGTGGGGGCCAGGATAAGGAGCATCCTGTTCTGTGGACATCTTCTTTTCACTTCTCCCCCTGCGTACTTCAAAAACATTTCATTGGCACTTTTTAAATTACGCAAAGGACATTTTAGCAGTGTTATGACTGAGGAGAGCATAAGGGAAATATAGGAAAATACAGCTCAACAAATTTGTATGAAAGTGTATGTCAACTGCCCCTCCAAACAGGCTCCAAATTGAAGTGGTGGAAGTAACAGTTAATTTTTAGTTCCAAAAGATTAAGAGTCCCGCTCTCTCCTGCGGCACCTCTCCTCCCCGCCCTCTGGAACTTTTTGCTTCAGTGTAGCTCCATTTATCGTGGTGGTGCTCAGGCTGGGGCACTTTGTTCTGGCCAGGCAGTTATCTGGGTCTGGATCAGTCCCTTTACTGCAGCCTTTATTGGTACTCAAAGGGTGAGGCTCATAAAAAACAGGACCAAAGAAATGCAGCCACCACGGCTCGGGAGCCAGGCGAAAGCAGGAAATGATAACAATCTCTACCAGGGCTTTCAAGAGCTGGAAGTTCTGTAAGAAAATGTGAATCACGGCCCATCTGAAACGAAGCCCCTGCAAGCCAGGATGGAAAGGAGGTGCCGCCGTCTAGGAGAAAGACGTGTGGAGCAGACACAGATGAGCAAAGCATCTGGGGTTTTATCAGCATCCTTCTTGTTCCTGGAAAAAAAAATGTAAACTTTGCACAAAAAAAACACCACTTTTTATTTGTTTTTTTCCTTCCCTTCCCTCTGGTAGCTTTCGGAAAAGACCAGAGCTTAATAATTCAATGACCATAAAAATTTCTTCAACTTAATGAGAAATTCAGTTCTTTCCTTACAGGGCAAAAAATCTCTCACATTTTCACATTATATCATCATGGCAGGGAACACTACATCCGTGCGGATAAACACCACGATCCGCTGAATAAAATCTCTCAGGAAACCTGAAGCCATTAACCAGACCGTGCTAAGGCAAGGGAGATTAAGATTGAGGGCAACATCGCGGTGGAGTCTATTTATAGATGCCCACATGATGAAGAGGTCGAGGAAACCTTTTTTGGTCAACTCACCAAAGCTTTCACTTACATCTGGTTCTGATGGGGCATTAAACTCCTGTTACATTCTGGAAAAACAATTCAGCTGACCACAGACCACCACGTCAACTTTTGGTCTACACTGGAGAGAACTTCCTCCCTTAGAACGTTGGAGGAATCAAACAGAACAAGGTCTGTTGCTAATCTGATCTTTAACAGGGAAGAGATTGTGGGAGATTTAGAAATCAATCTCTTGGAGGTAGATGGGTTAGAGGAATGAGTGGCAAAAAAAAAAAAAACAAAAGACACAATATGTAAAGGGAGAAAAACTGAAATGAGAAAAAGAAAGAAAAAGAACTTTCAAAAATATATGTTCTATTTAACATAGTGGATTGACCGGATGGATTTTATCTTCTCTTTTACCTAAAACTCTGCATAATAGTTTAAATATATTATTCACAATAACAAAGAACATGAGAGGAAAAACAGTAACCAGTGAGATATTTCAACAAGGGTACAGAAGGCAGGAACAGATGAGAGGTGGTAAAGTACAGGGAACGTGTCTACAGCTGAAGACATGGACAGGAAGAGGTCGTTTACCACAAGGAGCCCAACAAAAAGGGTCTCTTTCCATAGCTGGGCCGCAGGGTAGGAGCTCTCTCCCTCCTCCATCTCGCAGGGATGGGGGTGCTCCAGGCAGGGGACCCAGGAAAAGTCTCCTCAGTGCAGGAGCCCCTGACCACCTGCTCCCAGACAATCGGAAGCCCGGGTGGGCAGCCTTCCCCCCACCGGGGAAATGAATGATGCCCCCAGCCCACAGGCCCTACCGTGATTCAGTCTGGTTTTTAGTACCTCAGTCGTCAGTGTGAAAGGACAGTCCAGCATCACAAGAAATTTGATTTTAAAAAAATAATGAAAATTACAAAAATTAACATAGAGTTAGCAGTCTATAAAGAGAGCAGAAAAAAACTTAAAAAAAAACCTATATTAACATCCTTAGATAGGCAAATGCTGCATTCATAAAACAGCAAGATGAACGCACATGTGCATACAGAGAATAAATCACAGCTCCTGCAATTTGTAGGAATGATAACTAAAATAAAACAAAATTTTTGGCCAGGTGCAGTGGCTCATGTCTGCAATCCCAGCACTTTGGGAGGCTGAGGTGGGAGGATTACGAGGTCAAGAAATCAAGACCATCCTGGCCAACATGGTGAAACCCTGTCTCTACTAAAAATACAAAAATTAGCTGGGCGTGGTGTTGGGTGCCTGTAGTCCCAGCTACTCGGGAGGCTGAGGCAGGAGAATGGCATGAACCTGGGAGGAGGAGCTTGCAGTGAGCCGAGATCCCGCCACTGCATTCCAGCCTGGGTGACGGAGCGAGACTCCGTCTCAAAAAAAAAAAAAAAAAAAAAAAAAAAAATATTCTGTAGAAGGTCTGAAGGATAAAGTCAAGAAAAAGTTCATAGAACTAACAAGTACCCAAATGTAAGACACCTGTCAAGGACCAGCAGAATGAAAGGAGACATGACCACAAGTCTGTCGTCGTGAAATTCCAAGATGCTGTAATTCAATAGATGATCTTGAGGGCTTTAAAATGGGAACAACAAACAAGCAGCTCCCCGTGAAGAGGCGTTAGAACGGAAGTGGGTGGCTCAGTCGCAGGGAGGTTAGAAGATGCCACAATGCCTTCAATACAGGCACTGCGGCTCGCATGGCGGCCTGGGAGACACAGCTGTCCAGGAGTCGATCCTTGCTGCGGCTGCATGGTGCATGTTCACAGGGGTCCATTATACTATTTTTAAATATATGTTTAGAATTTCAAAAATAGAAATTTTAGGACCTACTGTGAAAAGAAACCAAAAACAATAAGGCAACAATAGGAGAAAGTGAATGAACCCAGCGTTGCTGGTATACACATATTACTTAAATGGATTGGGTCAGTGGTCAGGACCAAAATACAGCCTGGAGTAGGGTCTGGCTCTATTGGACATTTTCTTTTATATAAAATACAAAGTAAATAAACTAGGAAAACGGTAAGTGGAAAACGACCACACCATACAACATGAAGGTAAAATAAAGACATGTGTAGTCCTGCCAGGCCCTCAGAACTGTGCCCCTCTGCACCCTTCTTAGGATGCTACTGAAGGACGCCTACCTTCTGGAAGAGCAGCGACTCTGGACAGAGGAAGGCCCAGATTCTGAGAAACAGGGTCCCACAGATAACAGTAGCAGAGGGAGGGTCTGGGGGCGACTTCAGCTGCTCATCAGGTCCAGGGAGCAATCAATCCAGGCTGATCTGCCCCTCCAAACACTCCATTTGCCCCCCCGCCCCATCTCCCTTCCTGTCTGTCTACAAGAGCACAGTGAGGGGAGAAGGTAAGGCAAAGGGATGGGGCTGTGGGTCCTTGATGCAGTAGACACGGCTATGGCTCCCAATCAGGTGTCTCTCCCAAAACCAAGTTCACGGGGTGCCCGCCAAATGGGACTCACAGTGATTACAGCTGTTTTCACAGGACAGAGGGGTCCCATTCCCCAGAGAGATGCTGGCGCAGCCAATCCAGGTGTATTTGGAGGGAGAGAGCAGAATGGGGAGGAGGAACAGACAGAGGATCTGTACCGGCTGCCATCACTGTCTCCACAGTGAGGATGGTTCATTTCCTTTCACCAGACGGGTTCCCTGGGAAGTAGCCAGCAATGGTTGATGCCTCTTCCAAGAATGCCTGGCAGCACGAGGGGCCTGTTCGCAGAAAGAGGCTGGGGGTGAACAGCCTCAGGCAGGTGGGGCCGCATCCTGGAGGGGCTGGGGACAGAGTTGGAACAGGCCATCTGGAGTCAGCCTACCTCTTTAGGGACACGAACAGGGACACCCCCTAGCCGTATACTGCATCCATCCATACTCTGAAGAATTCACGCCATGCCCAGGGGGGACCAGCATCCAGCCCCCTGTATAGGTGTGTAACCTGTGTTTGCCACAGGAACAGCCACAGCTAAACTTCACCTTCCTGAAGCTACAGTTCAGCCAGATCACAAACACGGGGTCTTCGCGAGTGGTGCAGCTGTAAAGTGGCAAGCTTATGAGGACCCCACAGCCTAGGAGAAATAACAAACGTTCATATACTGCCAGGTCTACTAGGTGAAGGAAAAAAGTTTTTAAAACTCCTTTTCCTAAAGAGGAAAGCAAAACAACAGAATGTATATATTTTTAATGTTTGAATTAATTATTTTGCTGAAGAATGCTTCTGTGAACATCAAACTTGCATAACCTCCATATAGATGCATGGGCGGAAAAGGAAATTAATAGAGGAAGACGAATAACCAAATAATCACTTTGCAAAGGATACGTTTGCTCTGGGGGGAGTCTGATGTTTTACACTCCAGGCCACTTTACACATTGGCACACATCCGTCACTGTCACAAGAGAAGTCCCAGAGGACAAAGGGAGTCTCCGGAGGATTTTCAAAGGAAATACTGTGGCCATTGTTTAAAATAGATGACCTAGTACCCAGTTACAGACTGTTCACCTTTGAATCAATACTTGGAAAGATCCTGGAACAAATAATCAGATACTCAATTGGCCATCAACTAGAAGGGTGGAAGGCGCTAGGAAGGAACCAGCAAATGTTCCTGTAGGGCAAATGGAGTCCTGTAACCCAAGGCCCCACTTCAGGTCTTAAGAACACAGGGAACCAGGGGCCATGGCTGAAACCTGTAATCCCAGCACTTAGGGAGGCAGAGGCAGGAGGATCTCTTGAGCCCAGGAATTCAAGACCAGTCTGGGAAACATAGCCACATCCCATCTTTACATTTTTTTTTTTTAATTAACCAGGAATGGCGGTGTGCCCCTGTGGTCCCAGCACTTTGGGAGGCTGAGGTAGGAGGATCCCTTGAGCCCAGGAGTTCATGACGAGTCTGGGAAACATAGCTACATCCCATCTTTACATTTTTTTTTAAATTAGCCAGGAATGGTGGTGTGCCCCTGTGGTCCCAGCACTTTGGGAGGCTGAGGTAGGAGGATCCTTTGAGCCCAGGAGTTCGAGGCTGCAGTGAACTGTGATGGTCCCACTGCACTCCAGCCTGGGCAACAGAGTAAGACCCTGTATCAAAAAAACAAAACAAAACAAAAAAGAATACAGGGCACCAAGGACCCCTGGAGGTCGAGCACTGCAGCTGCCAAGAAACTTGCTAGGGTAAGAAGTATTGTAGGGTATTGTGCTACATCTTTTAAGCACCTATAAATAGTGTATTTAGATACAAATCTTTCTAAACATGAAAGATAGAATGTAACACATACACAGTAGGGTATAAGGGCTGAAGAGCGAAACCCTAGCAAGACTGCACCTGAGCAGCTACAGCAGAGAATTCCAGGGCCACACAGGGGTCACCAGCTTCCTGACATAAAACTATCTGTTCCTTATCCAATTCCAGACAGGTTTGCAAATACTAATCCAACCATAACAACCAAGAGAAGGGAAGGCAAGTTGGAAAGTGAATACCGGAGAAGAATTACCCCTACCATTTGTATTATTCTGTTTAATAACAGTCACAACAAAAACAAGGGCTAACACTATTTGCGCTTGCTAATCTGCCAAAAAATGTCCTAAGCACTTTAATCTTTTAACCCACGTAATCAGCATGACAACCCTCTGAAGGTGAACTCTTGTTATCTCCGTTTTACAAATGAGCCAGCTGAGAAGTAGAGCAGCTCGTCCAAGACCACACAGCTCAGCAGTAGAAAACGACATAGTTCGCCAAAACTAAAGAACACAAGGAAACGTTCACGCTTTAATGTTCCTCAAACTTATTCACATGGCATGATAAACTGATACCTCGCTAAATATAATTAAATATAACATTTTGTGCTAGATCAAACAGTACATTTGCTTTTACTCATTTCAAGTATAAAAAGCAACAGGTATTAGAGAAAAAAGCACTTTTTAATTTTTTTATTATACTTCAAGTTCTGGGATACATGTGCAGAACGTGCAGGTTTCTTACATAGGTATACACGTGCCATGGTGGTTTGCTGCACCCATCAACCAATCATCTACATTAGGTATTTCTCCTAATGCTCTCTCTCCTCTAGTCCCCCACCCCCAGACAGGCCCCTGTGTGTGATGTTCCCCTTCCTGTGTCCATATGTTCTCATTGTTCAATTCCTACTTATGAGTGAGAACATGTGGTGTTTGGTTTGCTGTTTCTGTGTTAGTTTGCTGAGAATGATGGTTTCCAGCTTCATCCATGTCACTACAAAGGACATGAACTCATCCTTTTTTAAGGCTGCATAGTATTCCATGGCGTATATGTGCCACATTTTCTTTATCCAGTCTATCATTGATGGGCATTTGGGTCTGTTCCAAGTCTTTGCTATTGTGAATAGTGCTGCAATAAACATATGTGTGCATGTGTCTTTATAGTAGAATGATTTATAAACATTTGGGTATATACCCAGTAATGGGATTGCTGGGTCAAATGGTGTTTCTGGTTCTAGATCTTTGAGGAATTGCTACAATGTCTTCCACAATGGTTGAACTTATTTATTTACACTCCCACCAACAGTGTAAAAGCATTCCTATTTCTCCACATCCTCTTCAGCATCTGTTGTTTCCTGACTTTTTAATGATTGCCGTTCTGACTGGAATGAGATGGTTTCTCATTGTGATTTTGATTCGCATTTCTCTGATGACCAGTGATGATGATCATTTTTTCATATGTCTGTTGGCTGCATAAATGGAAAGACAGCTTTTCTATGGACTGGGTTTGGGGGGATGGTTTTGGGGTGAAACTGTTCTTCAGATCATCAGGCATTAGATTCTCAGAAGGTGAAGATGTTGAATAAACACCAGGCAAGATAAACCCAAAAAAATCCACACTAACACACATTATAATCGAACTCCTGAAAACTGAAGACAAAGAATAAATCTTGACAGCAGCAAGAGAGAAAGGACACCTTACTTAGAGGGTAAAGCAGTTGGAATGACAATGGATTTTTCATCAGAAGGCATGGGGGGCAGGAGGAAGTGGCTGACAGTTCAAGGACTGAAGGAAAGGAACTGTCAACCTGGTATTTTATATCTGGAGAAATTATCTTCTCGGCCGGGCGCGGTGGCTCAAGACTGTAATCCCAGCACTTTGGGAGGCCGAGACGGGTGGATCACGAGGTCAGAAGATCGAGACCATCCTGGCGAACACGGTGAAACCCCGTCTCTACTAAAAAATACAAAAACTAGCCGGGCAAGATGGCGGGCGCCTGTAGTCCCAGTTACTTGGGAGGCTGAGGCAGGAGAATGGCGTAAACCCGGGAGGCGGAGCTTGCAGTGAGCTGAGATCCGGCCACTGCACTCCAGCCCGGGCGACAGAGCGAGACTCCGTCTCAAAAAAAAAAAAAAAAAAAAAAAAAGACATACTGATTTAGCATAGAAAGAGTAACTGACTGAGCTGACTGCAGCCAGCAATGGAGCTCAGCCATGGAAAATCTGCCATGACCCAGCAACGTTCTTCAGAGTCTGACACACACAGCATGAAGAACGATGCTTGTTTCTTTCTTCTGCATTACTCAGACTTTTGTTAAAAATGTGTACAGCTTTTGATTTTATACTTTTAAAAAGACGTTGCTCTATTAGTCTAAGATAAGAAATAATTAATAAGTGGTATAAGAAGGCTAAATAAATTAAGGGGGAATTTAATAATAAGATGACAGAGAATGCTTGATTGCTTTTTCAAATTAAAGATGAATTTATAAAAAGGAGTACTGATTAGTTTTCATGCATCTGTAATAATAAACAATTAAAGCAAGAACTTTAAGAGGTATGTATTAGTCCATTCTCACACTGCTATAAAGAACTTCCCAAGACCGGGTAATTTATAAAGGAAAGAGGTTTAATTGACTCACAGTTCTGCATGGCTAAGAAGGTCTCAGGAAACTTACAATCATGGCAGAAGGGGGAAGCAGTTACCTTTTTCCAAGGCGGCAGGAGAGAGACTAGTGAACAAAGGAGGAACTTCCAAACACTTTTAAAACCATCAGCTCTCATGAGAACTCACTCACTATCACGAGAATAGCATAGGGGAAACTGCCTCCTGGATCCAATCACCTCCCACCAGGTCTCTCTCTCAACACCTGGGGGTTACAATTCAAGACGAGATTTGGGTGGAGACAAAAAGCCTAACCATATCAACGTACTTTCACAAAATTCTCATTTAACATTAGAATCTTGCACAATATGGTGCAATACTCTGCAGTTCCGTAACTTTTTTCTTTTGAGACGGATTCTCACTCTTGTTGCCTAGGCTGGAGTGCAACGGCACAATCTGGGCTCACTGCAACCTCTGCCTCCTGGGTTCAAGCAATTCTCCTGCCTCAGCCTCCTGAGTAGCTGGAACTGCAGGTGTGCACCACCATGCCCAGTTAATTTTGTATTTTTAGTAGAGACAGAGTCTCACCATGTTGGCTAGGCTGGTCTCAAACTCCTAACCTTGTGATCTGCCCTCCTTGGCCTCCCAAAGTGTTGGGATTACAGGTGTGAGCCACTGTGCCCGGGCAGTTCCCTAACTTTTACACAACTCAGACATGACCAGGAATCGCCTGCTTGTATATTCAATGAAGTCATTAACTTGACGGTCCTGGGTTCACCCACCTTTGCCCACCCAGCACTGCCAGCCATTCACCTGAAGACTTCTCAGCGTCTCTAAGGAAGTGCTCCAGGTTTACTCACACACGGGTCAGCTGGCTCCAGCCACCATTTGGCTTCTAAGACAGCTCCTCACGCTGCCGCCAAGACAGTGCCCAGACTGATCAAACGCCTGCCTCATGATGCGCCTGTGCCAAGTGGTCCCGATAACGCCTGTGGTGCTGCACTTCATGCAGAGAATGGGAAAACGCCCTCAAGTCAGCGGCACCTTTTTTCATTGTGGTCCTAAAGCTGTTTCACTGCTCCTGGAGCCTCACAGACTCTCTGGTGAAAGCATTTGTCGATGCATGTGGTAGGATGGGGAAGGATATTTGGGGCTGTGTGTGTGTGTCCGCTCACACACACACGTGTACATATGTATCTGTCTATATTTGTATATACACATATATGTATATATAAAAAATAGGCCAGGCACGGTGGCTCACGCCTGTAATCCCAGCACTTTGGGAGGCCGAGGCGGGCGGATCACGAGGTCAGGCGATCAAGACCATCCTGGCTAACACGGTGAAACCCCGTCTCTACTAAAAATACAAAAAATTAGCCAAGTGTGGTGGCGGCGCCTGCAGTCCCAGCTACTCCAGAGGCTGGGGCAGGAGAATCCCTTGAATCCAGGAGGCGGAGGCTGCAGTGAGTCAAGATTGCGCCACTGCACTCCAGCCTGGGGGACAGAGCAAGACTCCGTCTCAATCAATCAATAAAGTGTTCTGGTAGACATCACCGTGTTTCCACCCGCTCTGGGAACAAGGCGTTCTCACTGCTGAGAAAGAGGACTGCTGGCTTTGCTGTGTCCTTGGGTCACAAACCTCTCAGCCAAGGAGCCTCCAACCTCCTCCCCGAACTGAGCATGGTCACTGCCTGCACTTCCTCTAGGCTGCCTCTTCCTGAACATTTTTCCTGCTCTGGTGAGCAGTTCTGACCCATTCAGGCTGGAACAGCTGTGCAAAGAGAGAGATGGACTTCCCACCAAGGAACACAGGACGTCCGCTGGAAGCAAGTTCCACTGCAACCGTGGGTCCTTCAGGAGCATGACTGAGGAAGCGAGAAGTGCAATGCTATTGAGAAGGCCACTAGGCAGCCCTGCAGCCTGAGAAGGAGTCAAGATGTTTGAACAAAGCTGGGGAAAGCCAGCTCTTCGAGGCCTGTCCTAACCTCAGGGGAGTGAGAGAGATTCCGGGGGAGGAATCCAGGCACTGAGCCACTGAGTCTTCGCAGAACGTGCTTCCGTGAGCGCCGCCGGTGCGCACAGAATGACATCCCTGTGCTAACTCAATCATGAGGGTGTTGTCGAGAAAAGCCTCCTACAATTGGCATATTACTTTTGTCAATCACCGTGGTTCCCTTTTTGCCACAGTGGCCAAAGGACTCAAGGCTAAGTTTCGTATTTTGCTAAAGTAAATCTTGTGTTTTGTATTGAATTTCTGAAGTTTATGTCAGCCCTTTTCTCAGTTCCTCCTCACACTTTGTCTTTATTGATTTTATTCTTTCTCCAGCGCCCAGGAGAGGGCAGAGCCTGGACATCCTAGAAAGTGGGCTTCATGACAGCGGATGCCTGCCAATGATTTGGATGTAGCTTTCCAAAGCTGTGTGAAGAAATACAGCTTTGGCGTGCCTAATGAGGATAGGTGTGGAGTTTCTGCTTCTGAGAAATCTTTAAACACAAATAATACACTATTTGTTCTTCCGTAAAAGCTAGAACTTTACCTAAGGACAAGAAGCTAGTTGTGGTCATATCCCGGGGTCTCTTTTAGTTGTACAGTTTGCCATGGCTTAGCAATTCATCAGAACAATATGAAAGTATTCAAGGCCTAAATGGTGGCTCACGCCTACAATGCCAGCATGTTGGGGGAACAGGAAAGGTGGATCACTTGAGGCCAGGAGTTCAAGACCAGCCTGGAATATATGGTGAAACCCCATCTCTACTAAAAATACAAAAATTACCTGGACATGGTGGTGCATGCCTGTAATCTCAGCTACTTAGGAGGCTGCTGAGGCACAAGAATTGCTTGAACCCAGGAGGCAGAGGTTACAGTGAGCTGAGATTGCGCCACTGCACTCCATCCTGGGTGACAGAGCAAAACTATTTAAAAAAAAAAAAGTATTCAAGGGGGTTCATATTGCTAAAGTGATACCATCTCATTTTTAATAAATGATATAAATAATTTAAGACAGAGCTTTTTAAAATTTTAGATAAACAATATTAACTAAACATAGCAACACTTATGGTCACATAAAAATACAAACATAAGTCAGTTGGCCCTTAAAGAACAAAATGCAAAAACTCCTAATAGACTATGACCCCACTTTTGTCTGCTTTTAACACTACAACACGAAGCTAAATGTCTTTCCACACTTTATGTACTGTGTCAAAACCAAGCAGTATCCTACATTAAAACGTATTTGTCAACAATTCATGCTTTTATCACTTAATAATTTTAAAATAGGTAGAATAAAAATAATTAAATGGAGAACATCACTGTTTCCATGAGAATAGTCAAAATGTGTCTTTATAGATTATAAAAATTACCACATTTGTGTTAAGATGGAAGGTACAGTACAATCTTCAAAAACATACTGACCAAAAAAACCTCTTTAAAAAATTACCTCTTCATTCCGTACCATGCAAAAATGGTTATGTAACTTTTAAAATTCTCCCAGGGGCCGGGGCGCTGTGGCTCACACCTGTAATCCCGGCACTTTGGGAGGCCGAGGTGGGTGGATCACAAGGTCGGGAGTTCGAGACCAGCCTGGGCAACATGGTGAAACCCTCCCTGTCTCTACTAAAAATATGAAAATTAGCCAGGCGTGGTGGCACATGTCTGTAATCCCAGCTACTCAGGAGGCTGATGCAGGAGAATTGCTTGAACCTGAGAGGCAGAGGTTGCAGTGAGCCAAGATCACGCCACTGCACTCCAGCCTTGGCGACAGAGCCAGACACTCTTTCAAAAAAAAAAAAAAAAATTCTCTCAGACTTCTTGAGTAGATATGACCATAAAAGAAGCTGGCCCCGCCAACCGGGCTGAGGAACTGCGCCCTGAACGATGCTTCCTCTCCAATTCTCTGCTCCATCCTTTTTGTCCAGTCACAGATGTGGCTTTCTTTGATCCTCTCCTTTCTGTGAGGTGGGCAGATACTGTGCAATTACAAAGCTCGCTAATTACATAAAGACGTTCAGCCTAGCTTCCAGTCAACTTGCTTTACAGCCCAGTCTTCCCATCAATCCAGGAAAATAGTTTTCCTGACTTAGCTCTGGTAGCAATGGGCTAAAAGATTTTGTGTCCGGAATTGGTTCCTTCCGGTGGGTTACTGGTCTCACTGACTTAAAGGGTGAAGCCGTGGACCCTCGTGGTGAGTGTTACAGCTCTTAAAGATAGTGTGTCTGGAGTTTGTTCCTTCAGATGTGTCCAGTTTTTTTCCTTCCGGTGGGTTCGTGGTCTCGCTGACTTCAGGAGTGAAGCCACAGACCTTCCCGGTGAGTGTTACAGCTCTTAAAGATGGTGTGTCCAGAGTTTTTTCCTTCAGATGTTCAGATGTGTCTGCAGTTTCTTCCTTACGGTGGGTTTGTGGTCTGGCTGACTTCAGGAGTGAAGCTGCAGATCTTTGCAGTGAGTGGTACAGCTCTTAAAGGTAGTGCAGAGCCAAACAGTAAGCAGCATCAAGATTTACCAGGAAGTGCTAAAGAACAGTTTCCACAGCATGGACGGGGAACCAAGAACTCGGTTAGCCCACGTTTATTCCCGTATTTTGTCCCACCCACATCCTGCTGATTGGTCCATTTTACAGAATGCTGGTTGGTCCGTTTTTACAGAGTGCTGATTGGTGCATTTACAAACCTTTAGCTAGACACAGCGTGCTGATTGGTGTGTTTACAATCCTCTAGCTAGGCGAAAAAGTTCTCCAAGTCCCCACCTGACCTAGAAGCCCAGCCGGCTTCACCTCTCAATTAGGGAGGAAGAGGCCAGGTTTGGTGGCTCGCACCTGTAATCCCAGCACTTTGGGAGGCCCAGGTGGGAAGATCACGGGATCAGGAGATTGAGACCATCCTGGCCAACATAGTGAAACCCCATCCCTACTAAAAATACAAAAATTAGCTGGGTGTGGTGGCAGGTGCCTGTAATCCCAGTTACTCAGGAGGCTGTGGCAGGAGAATCTCTTGAACCTGGGAGGTGGAGGCTACACTGAGCCGAGATCGTGCCACTGCACTCCAGCCTGGGCTACAGAGCAAGATCCTGTCTAAAAAAAAAAAAAAAAAAAAAAAAAAAAAGAGAGAGAGAGAGAGAGGTGGGACCCCTTAGGGGCAGGTAACCAGTAACCAGAAACCCACCCAAACAACTGCTCTCCTGTTCTGCCCATGGGGCAGATGAGGAAATCATAGAAAGCCTCTGCCCTAATAATAGCTCTGCACATTCTATTAGCGGTCATTTCCTAAGCCGCTGTCCTCTCCAGACAAAACAATCTTCTTCTTCGTTTTCTCTGAGGCCCTCTTGTCTAAACTTTGATGACACACAATTAGGAGGCATTATAATTTAACTGTCCATGGCTTCGTCTGAATGATAAACTTTTCTAGCCTTTGAATGTCATTATAAATTTTGTTCATTATCGGAATTTCCAATTACCAAAAGGTTAATGCCAAAAGCAGAGCGGGTGGGAAAAGGGAGGAAACCACACGCTTTGGAAAGGCTGTGTGTTCAAAGGAACGTTTCCCACCCGTTTTGCCAAAATTCCCTCGGATTCCTTGGCTTCTCCTCATGACTTGGAGTGGTTCTGGAGCTGAGATGGGGTTTCCACAGTTTTCTTCCCATCCTACCCCCCAGGGAGGGGAGGGAACATCTCATTGAGCTTCCCTTCAGCTTGGACCTACTCTTAGTATCACTAAGCTCTCCACTGAAATGTAAAATCTTTTTATTAACTTTGAAAACATATGTACTTAAATTTTAAAGATCCAAGTAATCCAAGTTGAAAGAAAAACAATCCTCCTACCAATGACTAAAATTAACCATATGTACTACAGGGATGATGAGTCCAAAAGCAGACCCCGGTCGTCCAGTTCTCGATTTCTGATTAAATTTACAATTGAATGCCAGAACAGGTGAAACTCTGATTCTGTGTAGGATGTACCCATACTTGCAGAGTCTGTAGGTTTCAAACAGCTGATGACACATTTAGATTCAATTAAAATGTGTGCTGCAAGACAGATAGTAAATCCACACTAATTATAAATCCTAAAAAGCACTTTTCTTTGTTTTTACTATTTTAAGGTAAATAAGTTTCTTGTGTCCTGTGGCTCCCCTCCTCGTTAATGTTGTGAATGACATGTGAATTTTTTGAGTTGCCTTTTCCAGTCTTCAAAGAATCTCCATACTTCATTTCATTCCCCATTGCAACAGTCCTGGGAGGCTGGCAAACTGCTACAAAGAGCTCCACTGAGGACGTGAAGAGCTGAACCTCAGGGCGAGAGATCTGCCCAGGCTGTGGCTCAGGGAACGCAGAACCCAGGTCTTTTCAGATGCGTCTCTCTGGGCTGTCCTTGTCTTGTCTCAAATCGCCATATCGTCAGAGGCATGTGAACCAGAGCAACTCCATCTTGAATAGGAGCTGGGTAAAATGAGGCTGAAACCTACTGAGCTGCATTCCCAGATGGTTAAGACATTCTAAGTCACAGGATGAGATGGCAGGTCAGTACAAGATACAGGTCGTAGAGACCATACTGATAAAAACAGGTTGCAGTAAAGAAGCCGGCTAAAACCACGAAACCAAGATGGTGACGAGAGGGACCTCTGGTTGTCCTCACTGCCACACTCCCACCGGTGCCATGACAGTTTCCAAATGCCATGGCAACATCAGAAGGTTACCCTATATGGTCTAAAAGGGGGAGGCATGAGGAATCCAACCCTTGTTTAGCATGTCATCAAGAAATAATCATAAAAATTGGCAACTAGAAGCTCTCGGGGCTCCTTTGTCTATGGAGCCAAGGGACAAAAAAGGGGGTTACCTGCCCCTACGGGGTCCCACCTCTCCCGGTCTCTCTCTCTCTTTTTTTTTTTTCTCTTTTATTCCTTTACTCTCTTAATAAACTTGCTTTCACTTTAATGTATGGACTTGCCCTGAATTCTTTCTTGCGCTAGATCCAAGAACCCTTTCTTGGGGTCTGGATCAGGACCCCTTTCCTGTAACAATATGGCAGTGAGTTATTTATTTATTTATTTTGAGACGGAGTCTCGCTGTCGCCCAGGCTGGAGTGCAGTGGCGCGATCTCGGCTTACTGCCAGCTCCGCCTCCCAGGTTCCCGCCATTCTTCTGCCTCAGCCTCCCAAGTAGCTGGGACTGCAGGCACCTGCCACCACGCCCGGCTAATTTTTTGTATTTTTAGTAGAGAAGGGGCTTCACGGTGTTAGCCAGGATGGTCTCGATCTCCTAACCTCATGATCTGCCTGCCTCAGCCTCCCAAAATGCTGGGATTACAGGCGTGAGCCACCGCGCCCGGCCTGCGGTGAGTTATTTTTAAGTAAGTTATGACATCAGAATCTGTTTAACTTGAAATCAAGTTCTGTCCCCTTGCTGTGATTTAAATGTCCCTGCCCAAACTCATGTTGAAATGTAATTGCCATTGTAAGAGTATTAGAGGTGAGGCCTTTAGCAGGCAATCAGACCACAGGGCTGTGTCCTTGTGCATGGGCTAACGCCAGCATAAGAGGATAGGCTGGGCCACATGCCTCTCTTTATCTCACCGTGCTTATTAGTCCTTCCGCCACGTGCTGACACAGCATGAAGGCCCTCACTAGATGTGGCCTCTGGATCTCAGACTTCCCAGACTCCAGAACCATGAGCAAATAAACTTATTGTTTTCTATAGGTTACCCAGTCTGTGGTATTCTGTTTCAGCAGCAGAAAATGGAGCAAGACAGTCAGGCACGGTGGCTCACGCCTGTAATCCCAGCACTTTGGGAGGCCAAGGCAGGCAGATCACGAGATCAGGAGATCGAGACCATCCTGGCTAACACTGTGAAACCCCGTCTCTACTAAAAATACAAACAAACAAACAAACAAAAATTAGCCTGGTGTGGTAGTGGGTACCTGTACTCCCAGCTACTCAGGAGGCTGAGGCAGGAGAATGGTGTGAACCCAGGAGGTGGAGCTGGCAGTGAGCTGAGATCACACCACTGCACTCCAGCCTGGGTGACAGAGTGAGACTCTGTCTAAAAAAAAAAAAAAAAAAAAGAAAGAAAGAAAGAAAATGGAGCAAGACTCCCTCTTCTAGCAAGAGATATCCAACACATTTATCCAGAAAACCGTAACACAGGCGTCACCCCTGCTCCCTCCCCCTTACCATAACCTGGTGCCGCTGGACCATCCTATGTGGGTTTTTACCAACTGCGACTCTGCTTTCTGAGAGTAGCAGCTGCTTTTCTTTTCAAATATTATTTATGACAATGTATAAACATTTACTCCAAAAACAAGTTTAAGAGCATTCATAATTCTACAAATCTAGAAGTTTTTTTTTTTTTTTTTTTTTACCATTTTGCATTTTATTGTCCAATCTGTGCAGATGCATCAATATTTTACAGTCCCACCATGATGAGTTGGAGGAACAACTGTCAACGCTGCCTGTATTCGTTTCCCAGGGTTGCCATAACAAATCACCGCACACTGGGTGGCAGAGAATGACAGAAATGTATTCTCTTCCAGTTTTGGAGGCTGCCAGTCTGAAGTCAAGGTGTCAGCAGGCCTTTGCTCCTTCTGAAGGTTCCGGGGAGGATCCTTCTGTGTCTGGTGGCCCCAGAAATCCTCAGTGTTCACATTCCCTGGCTGTGGACTTGTCATCGTGCTCTCTGCCACTGGAGTCACGTGCTGTCCTCCTGTATGTCCCTGGGTCAGGGCCTCCTACTGCAGAACAGCTTCATCTTAACTCGATTTTGTCTGCAGAGACTCTTATTTCCAAATACGGTCACATCCACAGGGTCAGGGGATTAAGACTTAAATGTGTCTTTTGGGGGGACCCCGCTCTCCCCACAATGGTGTCCTGTAGTCCCCTCCGTGTGGAGGTGATGGGCGGGCAGCCGTTTGTCAGAAGCTAACAGGAGGCTCCCACCTGACTTTCCTAAAGCAGAGAGCAAATCCAAAGGAAGTCCGCCCTGGTCACCGCCCGCCCCGGTCACCGCCCGCCCCATGTATCATCACACGGCTTGACTTGCTGGTGGCAACCGTCCTTGCGCCAAGAGAGGAAGTATTGTGTGTTCTCAGCTCATTTATTATAGAAAACCAGGCAGACCAGGCGAAGCAAATTGCCAAGGGCCAAAGGGCATGGTGAGAGCCTGAGAACACCAGAAAAAAATGGAACTGATTGAAATACAATTGGGTGATGATTTACAGCTGCGTTTTCCTTGCGGGTTGCCTTCTGAGTAGTGTGAGACATGCTAAGTTCCCCACTTCACAACGGACCCTGCTTTTGTGAACCTAAAGGAGAGGCTGAAAAGTCCCAGTTCACTCCTGATATGGTTTGGCTGTGTCTCCACCCAAAATCTCATCTTGAATTGTAATCCCCACAATCCCCATGGGTCGAGGGAGAGACCAGGTGCAGGTAATTGAATCATGGGGGCGGTTTGCCCCATGCAGTTCTCGTGATAGTGAGTGAGTTCTCACGAGATCTGACGGTTTTGTAAGTGTCTGGTAGTTCCTCCTGCGTTCATTCTCCTTCCTGCTGCCTTGTGAAGCAGGTGCCTTGCTTCCCCTTCAACCGTGGCGTAAGTTTCCTGAGACCTCCCCAGCCATGGTGAACTGTGAGTCAATTAAACCTCTTTCCTTTATAAATTACCCAGTCTTCGGCAGTTCCTTACAGCAGTGTGAAAACAGACTAATACAGCTCCCAAGCAACCAACTTGTGACTTTCTTTGCATCACGAACGACCCCATCTGACCAGGGTGCAAACGGCTTGGGAGGCACAGCATTTCTTCCTGGAGGCAGAAAGGAGGGGAGCGCTGAGGGCAGCGTTGTGGGTCACCACACCAGGTCCGAATCCCTGCTGGCTGCATCTGTAGGCTGGAGGGGAAGTGGGCCCTGGGTGCAGGACCCCTGCAGGAGGCTGTCACAGGGTACCTCCTGGAGCTCCAGGCAGGAGGAGCCACAGGCTCTCAAGGTCACTGGGACCCCATACCTATGGACCTGAGCCTCTCACAGCACGTGCGTCCCCCACTGGTCTCTGTTTTCCCTAATGAGGTTGCTCCTGGTCCTGTCTTAGGATCTTTGACCCTGAGTCTCACTGTCTGGAACTCTCTCCCATGAGAACTGCTCAGGGCTGGTTTCATCTCCTCCTGCTTCAGGTCTCAGCTCCAGTGTTCTCCCTCATGAGCCCCCAGTCACTCTGTCTGAAGGCCCTCCCTTCCTCCCTCCCTTGCCTTGTCTGCTTCCTTTCGTGGATGTCTTTCCTTCCTGGGAAATCTACACAACTTCCCTGTTGGTTTCTTGCCTAATAAAAGCAGAGCCTCATGGGATTCCCCAGGGTCCCGAGAACCTGGGAAGGCGCCTGAATGCAGGAGGGCTCAGGGTACTCAGAGACGGCCTCAGACAGGAGCCGGCAGAACAGCCAACGCAGCAAGGCCTTCTGCTCCATCGTCCCAGCTGCCATGTCACACTCAGCTCCCAGCCTGTGCTACCTCCGGCCTGCTGTCCCAGGATACAGTGTCCCAGTGCCAGCCAGCCCCCGCCCCACACTGCTGCCCCTACACCCATCCTGCAGGTGTTCTTCGAATGGAACCTCCAGCATCATTTGCCCAATCTCGATCACTGTCCCGCTCCACCTGGGGACATATCTTCCCCACTCTGCCTCCTGGCCCCTGTACAACTGGCTCCCCAGGCTCCAGTGGGACATGGAACCCCAACTAGTAAAAGAGGCAACTCATTTGCCATGCAGGTCAAGACAGTTACAGCCCTGGAAACTCAGTCCCCGGACTCTGGTAAGAGCTACCCCTGAGCAGGTGATGGTCCTCATCACAACAGCAAGTGATAGCTGGTGTATACTAAGTGCTTTTGCATCCCACCCACTGTCCCAAGCCACTCCCCGATATGAGCTCCCTTGTTTCTCTAACAGGCCTATGAAGCCGGCTGCCTCATCTCTGGGTGTGGCGATGGAGACTGCAGGGGTTGCTCTGAAACAATCATTTGACTCTTGTGCCCTAGAGCTCTGTGACCAAACTGGGCGCCCCCTACTTTGTCGTCTTGGACAGCTCATTTCTGCGTCCAGTGCAACAAAATGTGGATTTTTTCCCCCCACAAATAGTTCAAAGAAGCAATTGTCCCGATGTGGTAATGTGACTTTTGACATCATGGAGATATTTTCCGCCCTCATTTTTATAATTAGTATCCAAATTACTCAAAGCAAATTTTGCATTTATGAAATTTAAAAGCAAAAGGTTTCTAACCTGACGTCTAAACTTTTCACAATTCCCATCTCCACCTACCCATCAACATCCACTTAGCAGTGTCCACATTATACTCCCACAGTGCCATACGTAATTTTCCTAACATGGGACATTTTTAAAAAGAGTTGTCGGCTGGGCACAGTGGCTCACACCTATAATCCCAGCACTTTGGGAGGCCGAGGCAGGTGGATCACCTGAGTTCGAGAGTTCAAGACGAGCCTGACCAACATGGAAAAACCCCATCTCTATTTTTTAAAAAAGTACAAAATTAGCCGGGTGTGGTGGCACATGCCTGTAATCCCAGATACTCGGGAGGCTGAGGCAGGAAAATTGCTTGAACCTGGGAGGCAGAGGTTGCAGTGAGCCAAGATCATGCCATTGCACTCCAGCCTGGGCAACAAGAGCAAGATTCCGACTCAAAAAGAAAAAAAGAAAGAGTTGTCAGTGTAGTAGCATAATTTTTGTAACTGTGGGTAGGGATTAGAAATCAGGAGAAAGAAGTGAAAGAGAATGAAGCAAGCTGTCATTTAAGCTTTCATATCTCAAGAAGAAATTAAACAAGATTGTTTTTCAATTCAACAACAGCAGAAGTTGCTGTCTGAATTTGTCAAAAAAAAAAAAAAAATCCTAAACTGTCATAAGCCCTGACCCAATTATTTTGATTATTATAAGAAAAACATGGAAATGTCTTAGAGGAAAAAAAAATGCTTGAATGCCCTGATTATGAGCTCTTTGAAGGTAGGAATTATTGAGATATAATTCACATACCATTGAATTCACCCACAAAAGTATACAATTCAATGTTTCCTAATATATTCACAGGATTGCACAACCATTGCTACTATGTAATTTTAGAACATTTTTAGTGGGCAAAGGACATGAACAGATACTTCTCAAAAGAAGACATAAATGAAGCCAATAAGCATATGAAAATAACCTCAATGTCACTGATCATTAGAGAAATCAAAACCACAATGACATACCATATCAGTCAGAATGGCTATTATTAAAAAGTCCAAAAAAAACAAAAAACAAAAAACAAAAAACGTTGCTGGTGAGATTGTGGAGAAAAGGGAACTCTTACACACTGTTGGTGGGAGTGTAAGTTAGTTCAACCATTCTGGAAAGCAGTGTGGCAATTCCTCAAATAGCTAAAAGCAGAACTACCATTCAACCCGGCAATCCCATTACTGGGTCTATACCCAGGGGAATATATATCATTTTACCGTATAAGACATATGCATGTGGGCCGGGCGCGGTGGCTCAAGCCTGTAATCCCAGCACTTTGGGAGGCCGAGGCGGGTGGATCACGAGGTCAGGAGATCGAGACTATCCTGGCTAACATGGTGAAACCCCATCTCTACTAAAAATACAAAAAACTAGCCGGGCGTGGTGGCGGGCGCCTGTAGTCTCAGTTACTTGGGAGGCTGAGGTGGGAGAATGGTGTGAACCCGGGAGGCGGAGCTTGCAGTGAGCCGAGATCACGCCACTGCACTCCAGCCTGGGAGACACAGCGAGAAAAAAAAAAAAAAAAAAAAAAAAAAAAAAAAAAAAAAAAGACATATGCATGTGAATATTAATTGCAGCACTGCTCACAATAGCAAAGACATGGAATCAACTAAATGCCCTTCAATAACAGATTGGATAAAGAAAATGTGGTACATCTACACCATGGAATACTATGCAGCCATATAAATTAATGAGATTATGTCTTTTACGTGAACAAGAATGGATCTGGAGGCATTATCCTTAGCAAACTGACACAGGAAGAGAAAACTAAATACCATGTTTTCTCATTTATAAGTAGGAGCTAAATGATAAGAACTTATGAACACAAAGAAGGAAACAACAGATACTGGGGTCTACTTGAGGGTGGAGGGTGGGAGGAGGGAGAGGAGCAGAAAAGATAACTGTTGGGTACTGAGCTTAACACCTGGGTGATGAAATATGTAAAACAACCCCCTATGACATATGTTTACCTAGGTAACCAACCTTCACATGTACCCACAAACCTAAAATAAAAGTAAATTTAAAAAACAAAAATGAACAAACCATCTTAAAAAGAACATTTTTGACCTCCTAAAAGAAATCCTGTATACATTAGCAGCCATGCTCCAGTCCCTAACCCAACCCCATCCCTACCACTCCACTTTCTGCTGCTACAAATTTGCCTGTCCTGTGCCTTCTGGGTGAATGGACTCATGCAGCATGTGGTGGCTTGTGACTGGCTCCTCTGATGTGACACAGTATTTCAGAGTTCATCCATGTTGTAGCATGCCAGTACCTCATTCCTTTTTATTACTAGGTAATATTCCATTTTGCAAATGTACCACAATTATGTTTATCTCCTCATCAGTTGACAGTTGGGCTTCTACATTTTGGCTATTTTGATTAATCCTGTTATGAACATTCATGTACAAGTTTTTGTGGAAACATGTGTTTTCATTTTTCTTGCATATATAGCTAGCAGTAAAGATTTATATTTACTGAGAAAAATCTTCATCTAATCAGCCATGCAAACTTGCATATTAGTAATAAGTGACATTTCATTCTTCATATAATTCTTGATTCCTTATAAAAAGAGACAAATAAATTGGCACTTAAGTTTTTGTTTGTTTGTTTTGTTTTTGAGTCGCAGTCTTGCAGTGACACCCAGACTGGAGTGCAATGGCACCATCTCGGCTCCCTGCAACCTCCACTTCTCGGGTTCAAGAGATTCTCCTGCCTCAGCCTCCAAGTAGCTGGCATTACAGGTGCCTGCCACCAGGCCTGGCTTTTTTTTTTTTTTTTTTTTTTGAGATGGAGTCTCGCTCTGTCACCCAGACTGGAGTACAGTGGCGCGGTCTTGGCTCACTGCAAGCTCTGCCTCCTGGGTTCACGCCATTCTCCTGCCTCAGCCTCCCGAGTAACTGGGACTACAGGCACCTGCCACCACGCCCGGCTAATTTTTTGTAGTTTTAGTAGAGACGAGTTTTCACCGTGTTGGCCAGGATGGTCTCGATCTCCTGACCTCGTGATCCGCCCGCATCGGCCTCCCAAAGTGCTAGGATTACAGGCATGAGCCGCCACGCCCGGCCTAATTTTTTTTTTTTTTTTTTTTTTTTTTTTTTTTTTTTTTGAGACGGAGTCTCACGCTGTTGCCCAGGCTGGAGTGCAGTGGCGCGATCTCGGCTCACTGCAAGCTCCGCCTCCTGGGTTCACGCCATTCTCCTGCCTCAGCCTCCTGAGTAGCTAGGACTACAGGCGCCCGCCACCGCGCCCGGCTAATTTTTTGTATTTTTAGTAGAGACGGGGTTTCACTGTGGTCTCGATCTCCTGACCTTGTGATCCGCCCGCCTCGACCTCCCAAAGTGCTGGGATTACAGGCTTGAGCCACCGCGCCCGGCCTTTTTTTTTTTTTTTAAGTAGAGACAGGGTTTCACCATGTTGACCAGGCTGTTCTTGATCTCCTGACCTCAAGTGATCTGCCTGCCTCAACCTCTCAAAGTGTTGGGATTACAGGAGGCGGGAGCCACCGCACCCAGCAAGTGTTGAATAAAGATCTCGGTTCATGTGTTTTCCTTTATTATAAACAGCACAAATGGGTCCTTCCTCGCTCTGAGCAAATGTATGCATTTATAGCAGTGCCACAGACCGCCTTATATTTTATCTGACATGGTCAAGAGTGTCCTAAGAATACGTTTATCAGGTAGTTGAAATCTTCATCTTTTAAAATATTTACTATTTTTTCATTAAAATGACAAATAGACATTTGTCTTCAAGAGGCACATTACCTCTAGTGATTTCTAATGATTTGTTACAATTACTAATATCTATTACCATATGATTTCCACACACGATCACAAGAACTACTGAAGACTTGCTTTAGGATCTGCCCAAATTAGCAATGTCTCCTCTGTCTACATCAGACCTTATTTGGATTCTTCTCATTTTGGTGTCTATTCCAAGACTCCCAGGACTGGGACCTGCCAAGAGGTGTCACATGTCTCCTGTCCCCGCCAGAATTGGTTTATGACCAGCACTGCTTTCAGTTCACTGCCCGGGGACACAGCTCCTCAATTGTCCAAAAGGTTGGACAATTGTCCAAAAGGTTGGCTCCAGAGTTGGCCCTGTGCCATGGAGTGAGGGGACCAATGGCAGAGAGACTGGCCACAAAACCAAGTCCCTTTTCAGTTACTTTTTCCCAAAGCAGAAAAGTTCCTTTTGTCTCATTTGGGAAAAAAAAGGGGGCAGCTTCTCCTCTGTGTGCCTGGGGAGACATCCCTCGAGATACTCTGGGTTGTAAGGGGAACCCCAATCAGGCCAGCTAACACAGGGAAGGGGATTTTTTTGGCTATGTCAATAAACGCAGCAATAACATGGGTGCCAGGTACAAACTGAAGGCAGCTCTGAGGGTGTTCCTGGGAGCCCTGTGGCTCTGTTCCCACCAGTGCCTGCCGTCCTCAGGCCAGTTTCCACGGTGTTGCCTGCTCATCCTCAGCCCAGGACAGGGAACGTCGCGGACAGCCCACAGTGGTTGGGCTCTGGCTGGCTGAATCATAAGTCTCAAAAGAGTGGAAGGGGGTAAGAATGGGTGGGCTGGGTTCAGCAACATCCCCCCCAGTTCATGGCCACCTAACACACACCTGAAACTGTGACCTTATTTGGAGTAGGGTCTTTGCAAATATAATCAAGTTAAGAGGAAGTCATACTGGATTAGAGTGGGCCCTGAATCTGATGGCTGGTGGCCTTAAAAGAAGAGGGAAATCTGGAGATGAGAGAACGCCATCGGGAGATGCGAGTGGAGAGTGCAGTGATGCATCCACCAACTGGGGAGCACTGAGGGTTGTGGGAGCCACCAGGAGCTGGAGGAAACAGGGAAGGAACCTCCCCTACAGCCTTCAGAGGGAGCACAGCCTTCCCACACGTGGATGTAAGACTTCTGGCCTCCAGAACTGTGGGAGAGTCAAATCCTGTGGCTTTCAGCCCCCTGGTTTGTGTAACTTGTTCTGGTAGCCCCATGACACTTGCAAGTGGAGAAGCAGCCACATGGGCTCCCAGCAGGCAGTGACAGCCGAGGGCTGCAAGCTCACTCCCTCTCAGTGCTCAGACACCCTCTGCCGCCTTCCAGGGAAAGGCACAGCTCTGCTGGAATCCTTCCCACAGCAACAAATGTCCTTAACCTATTGTCACAATGGTTCTAATAAGAAGGAAAACTCATTCCACCATGGGGCCTGAGATTTCTTCCTGGAGCCCCCATTCCCAGCACGTGATATTGTTTATCCTCTGTAAATGGCTGAAGACACAGAGTTGTCTGTTATTTTCCTCCTTGCATAAAACCTGGAGCTCTGTAGTCAGGGAGGGACTCAGAGCCCCCTCTACCTGCTTGGCTCAGGCAGCACCCTCAGTTCCTTCCCCAAATATTGTATTTCTAATACACTGTAAGCTGAAAATTCAAGTAACCAAGCTTGCATGAATTATCTTTGGGTGTAAGTAGGTTGGAAGTGACAGCCTGGGGCTCAATTATCAGCAAAATGTGTAAGATTTAGTACCTGAACTTTCTAATATTTAAATAGACTCTTCAGAGGTCTTTAGAATTTGCTTCCTAATTCTGGGTCCTGTTGCCCCTGGTGCAGAGAGCTGTCCCTGCACCTGCCTGCGCCGGTTCCTGACTGCAGCCCCAGCTGCAGAGGCTGTGAGTGCTGAAGCTCAGCCCTTTCTCTGTTATGGAAACACCAGGGGTTCAGTTTTAGAGTCCTGCTGTTCACTGCAAAGAAAGCCAGTGACTGAGACAATGAGCAAAGAAGAAGGCTTTAATCGGGTGCTGCAGTGGATGAGAAGGAAGATGTCTCAAAGCCCTCTTGCTGGCGGACTAAAGGTAGGGGTTTGTATAGCAAGGAAGAAATGTAACAATGTATGGGAAAACAGGAAATCGGGAGGGGTAAGGAAGCAAGCGTGATTAATGAGGGGCCTGGCTTCTCACTGTGTGGATGCACTGATCTGGTGAGTTTCAATTCTGTCAATACCTTTTCAGAGGCCTGGGGGAGTCCTTTCCCAGGAAGGAACTCAGATAAAACAAATTTAAGTTTCAAGCTTAAAGACCAAAAGGGTCAATTTCTATGTATATCCCAAAAAACTGTCTATGGGACTGCTGGGTCGGTTTTACTTCACAGTTACCCCAGCTGCTCTGGGGCCATGGAGCTCACAGCCTTCCCCTCCACTCTTCCCTCCCTCTAGGAAGCTAAGCCCCTGTGACAGCCTGCACACCTTTCCCAAGGGTCTCCCTGGCATTCTGCAGGTTCCTTTGGATCAGTGGTTTTCAATCAGCATAAATTTCTGGAATCCCGTATCGAGATGAAGCCAGAGGGCAGAGCATGAGTTGTGTGCGCTGCTGGCCTTCTAAGGTCCTTAAGGGTCTGGCTCACAGAGGCAGGGGAAGCCCAGGCTTTGTACCTGCCCAGTGCAGGGGGCAGATTCTGGGGCTTAGCCCACATGTTGAGAATACGCTTGAGGTGGCAGTGCCTACCTTCTCCTGCTTCTCCTCTGAAAGAGGTCATGTTACTCCCAAGTGATTTTTTATTGATCCTGGGTCTCGTCTCCGGCCCCGTCTTCCCCTCATTTCCTCTCCTTGAGCAGGCATCTATTTTTTTATTTTTTTGAGACAGAGTCTCATTCTGTCACTCAGGTTGGAGTGCAGTGGCTTGATCTCAGCTCACTGCAAGCTCTGCCTCCTGGGTTCATGCCATTCTCCTGTCTCAGCCTCCCGAGTAGCTGGGACTGCAGGCGTCCGCCACCGCCTCCAGCTCATTTTTTTTTTTGTATTTTTAGTAGAGACAGGAGTTCACTGTGTTAGCCAGGATGGTCTCAGATCTCCTGACCTCATGATCCATCCGCCTCAGCCTCCCAAAGTGCTGGGATTACAGGCGTGAGCCACTGTGTCTAGCCGAGCAGGCATCTAAGTCTCCGCCTACTGTGATAGGTTAGCAATGAGGCCCGGCTTCAAGTTCTTCGAAGGAGGGTCTACAGCCCAAGTCAATAGGGAGAAGCTTTGCTGCTTTTATTTTTTTTAAAAATGTGGTAAAACACATAATGTAAACTTTATCCTTTAACCGTTTTTTTTTTTTTTCTTTGTTTTGTTTTTTGAGACAGGGTCTCCTGCCACCCAGTGTCGTGAACATGGCTAACTGCCCCCTGACTTCCCGGGCTCAAGTGACCCTTCCCATCAGCCTCCCGGGTAGCTAGGACTATAGGTGTGCACCACCATGCCCCACTATTTTTTTTTTCTGTAGAGATGGGGGTCTTACAATCTTGCCCAGGCTAGTCTTGAACCCTGGACTCAAGCAATTCTCCCAGCCTCCCAAAGTGCCGGGATTACCGGTGTGAGCCACGGCGCCCGCCCGCTTCCATCATTTTTAAGCGTGCAGTTCTGTGGCAGTACTCACACTCACACTGCTGTGCCGCCATCACCGCCCTCCAGCTCCAGACCTTTTCCATCTTCCCAAACTGAAACCCTGTCCCCACGAAACACGGATGCCTCGTTCCTCCTCCCCCAGCCTCTGGCGCCCCTTCCACTTTCCATCTCCCTGGCCCTGACTGCTGCGTGTTCCTCACCTGGGTGGCTCAGCAGCACGTGTCCCTCTGAGACGGCTCACTGCACTTAACACAGTGTCCTCCGGCGCACCTGTGTCGTAGCATGGAGCAAAGTTTCCTTCCTTTAAAGGCTGAATTTGATTCCATTGTTGAGGTTTTTTTTATACAGCAAAGTGTGCAAACCACTGGGGACAGGGCTACTGCTGCCGGCCGTGACCCTGAAGCCCTCTGTGTCCCAGCTCTGCACAGAGCTGGACTCAGCTGCTGCTCCCGTTCCCTGCCTCTCCTTCTCCCTACCTGGGAGCAGCTGCCAGGCTACTGCACAGGGTATGGAGAGGGAAGGAGCACCTGGCTGCCTTTTTTTTTTTTTTTTTTTTTTTTTTTTTTTTTTGAGAGAGTCTCACTCTGTTACCCAGGCTGGAATGTGGAGTGCAGTGGCATGATCTCAGCTCACTGCAACCTCTGCCTCCCGGATTCAAGCAATTCTCATGCCTCAGCCACCCTAGTAGCTGGGATTACAGGCACACACCACCATACCCAGCTAACTTTTGTATTATAGTGGAGATGGAGTTTTGCTATGTTGGTCATGCTAGTCTCAAACTCCTGATCTCAAGTGATCCGCCTGCCTCAGCCTCCCAAAGTGTTGGGATTACAGGCTTGAGCCACTGCACCCAGCCCATTTTTTTTGAGACAGAGTCTCCTTCTGTCGTCTAGATCTTGGCTCACCACAGCCTCAACCTCCTAGGCTCAAGCGATCCTCCCACCTCAGCCTCCCGAGTAGCTGGGACTATAGGTGGGCACCCCCACTCCTGGCTAATTTTTCTTTTTCTATTTTTAGTAGAGACGGGGTTTCACCATGTTTCCCAGGCTGCTCTTGAACTCTTGGACTCAAGCGATCCACCTGTCTTGGTCTCCCAAAATGCTGGGATTACAGGCCTGAGCCACCGCACCCGGCCTTGTTTTTAATTCTCACAGTTCTCAAGGATAGTCGCGACAGGCCTGGTGTTTCCGTTTGACCAAGAAGACGTGCTGAGAAAAATCCAGTGGCTTTTCACACAGATCATGGTGCAGGTCCTTTGCCCTGGCACCTTAATCAGGAAAATTAGCCCCTAGTGAGCCCTGGTTTCCTCATCTATAACATTGGGAAAATAACCGTATCTACTCCATAACGTTGATTTGAGAGCTAAAACCAGATAATTTATGTATGGTGCTTAAACACAGTGTCTACAATTAGCAAGGGCTCAGTAAGAAGGAGTCAATATTAATATTATTAACATCACAATGTAAGAGGAAAAAATTCAAAGTGTGGTCCATGCCTATATTTCAGTTTTATGCAGCTATTAAAAATGGTGTTTACATTTTGTGTTTACAAAATTGTTTAACGCATGAGGAAATTTTTATGTTGTTAAATTTTTTCAAGTTTCCAAAATCATATATACTGTATGATTTCAATTATGCTTTAAAAAACCCCAGTAATAAAAACGCAGGAGGAAATATGACAAAATATCAACAGTGGGCATATCTGGGTAATGAGATTGTGCATAACTATTTTTCTCCTTCTCTCTCCTTCAGTCGACTTCCCAAGGAGCAGATAACTGTCTCTATAATTATAAATACAATAAATCAAAATGTAAGTAAAGTCGAATGTGCAGTAATTGAGCTTTGTTTTCCCATATGGTAGTGGTCCCCATCCCGGGCTGCACACGAGGATCCCCCAGGAGCTTGTTCTCGCCCAGGTCGGGGCTGCCCCTGCCCAGGGTCATCACTGGTAGGCGCCACCGGCAGTCTGATGAGAAACAGCGGGCAATTTTGAATCAGAATCTGAAAGTGGCTCACTGGTGTTATCAATACACACATAGCTTCACTCTTATTTTAAAGTCACAGAGAATCAGTGCAGCTACAATATTAGAGCTGACCAGCTAAGCGTTTTGTGATCTGAATTATCAGGACCTGGACAGCAGGGAGCCTCCCAATGAGTGTTGATCTCAGTGCTGGGAGCCCTTTCTCCCCATTTTGACCTGTTTTGCCATTTATCTCAATTGCCACCCTGGCCCTCTCTAAGAAGCAGGGATGAGAAAGAACCGCTGAGGAAACTGAAGAGGCCACGGGTTGATTCTGTGCCCCCCTCAGACTGTGGCTGATGCTCAGAGGCACGTGGGCTCTTGGAGGGTGGGGATGAGCTGGGTGGCCCCACGGCTCCGCCTGGCAGGGCCCCCATGCTGCGCTTCTGTGCGCTCCACAGCAGCCAGTTCCAGGCACGGGGCATTCCTGGTACACTTGGCAGGTGATTGACTCAGTGCAGCGATCTCTACGGGACTTTTTGAGGATGATGCAGAGAATCTCTGTTTTACTCCGAGGAACACAGCAGCTGCCAAGGTTGGACATCACTCTTCCTAACACCTGGGAGATACATAAGGAGTGCTTTAAATGAAGCTTCAAATGTTTCTAGTGGTTCAAGAGGGGCCCTGAATGTGTGGATGCTCCAAGCTCCCCTTCTCTCTGCACTTAGCTGTGTGGTCATTCATAGCCCAGCAACTCACCTTACAGAGGTCAGGAGGGAGGGGAGGCCACACATCTGCTTATTAATTCATAGAAAGCCTTGACCCCATCGGTGCCAAGTCCCAGCATTTTGTTGAACCACTTACATCAAGACAAGGCATTTGTGCTGCATCAACTCAGCAGTGATTGCCAGAGTCCTGTATTCATCATTCCTCCCGGTATTGTCCTTTTAAAAATAATCTACACGTGAGTATATCATGAAAGTGTGCCAAACTGGTAAGCTTTTCTTTTTCTTTCTCTTTTTTTCTTTTCTTTTTTTTTTTTTTTTGAGATTGAGTATTGCTCTGTTGCCCAGGCTGGAGTGCAGTGGCACGATCTTGGTTCACTGCAACCTCTGCCTCCCAGGTTGAAGTGATTCTCCTGCCTCAGCCTCCCGAGTAGCTGAGACTACAGGCGCCTGCCGCCACGCCCGGCTAATTTTTCTTTTCTTTATTTTTATTTTTAGTAGAGATGGTTTCACTGTGGTAGCCAGGATGGTCTTGATCTCCTGACCTCATGATCCACCTGCCTCGGCCTCCCAAAGTGCGGGGATTACAGGTGTGACCCACCGCGCCTGGCCAGCTTTTCTTTTTCTATGAGTTTGTGGTTTCCTGCCAGGACGTCCCATCGGTTTGGAATAAATGGGCACATCCCTTGGCCCTGCATTTACAGACCCCACCCCCATCACTCAAGTCCCCATGTCCCCTCTCCAGATCTGTACCCACAAAGCACCATGCTGAGATCGCCTGACTGCCCTGCCCTTGACCTTCCAGGCATCAGCGTTCCCAGGAAGGGAGAGACCCCAGGCCTCTGTGGGAGAATTGCACGTGGTGGCACACCCTTGGTTTTCCAGGGTCAGACCCGCTATGTGAGTGTGAGAGCCCTACAAGCCCAACTGTGGCTTTGAAGTTCATCATGGCGTCATTTTCTGTATTTGAAATAAAACTGGAGAAAATGAGATTTCAATCTCCGTATGGCTTTGCTAATTTTCCAAAAGGTCTGCGCTGAGACAGCAAACAGCAAAATGGAACTTTCTTGACAGCAAAGAAGAGGGCATCTGCATCGCCTTCAAAGAGAAGCAGGCACAGCCATGCCCTTGCTCTCTGGGAGTCCCTGTGCAGACTGGTGGAGGCGCTTGGAGCACCTGTCAGAGGGCTGGTGTCCAAGAGCCAGGGGGGTCCCTACCCAGCTCCCACTCACCCCCGCAGCAGGCAGACTGCATAAGGCTTGGTTTCTCTGCCTGTGAATGGGGACCACGCCAGGGACACGGTCCTCATCCACACTGCCCACCGGCACCTAGGCTCAAGGTGCTGGGCCATGTGTGACCCTTCCTTGGCTCTGCCCCCGCAGGTGTGGCCACCAGTGCTGCACAGGCCTCTCAGGCATCTGGCTGTTGTCCTTTTGCTTTTAGTTTTGGAATCTGGTCCTTGGGGTTGCTCGGTTTTGTTTTGCTTTTGAATGTCAACCTAGCATTGGCTATGATTTCCAGAGTTCCGGTGGTCCCCGAAGATGGATACAATCCCTAAAAATAAGGCGATGATCCCTACACATATTTATGACCATTTTAAAGACTCACCCATGGTTCTTTGGGCAGACTGTGCTGTGTCCCATTCTGTCAGAAGTGCCGCTTCAGCAGGCGACTATCATCCTGCATGTCCCGCCCCTCGGCCGGTCACCCAGCCAATGCTTTGTTGTCAAAAAAAAAGACGAAGATTAATCAAAGTGTTGCCTTCTTCCTACTTTTCTTTTTTCTTTTTCTCTCTTTCTTCTTTACTTTCATTTATTTTTATTTTTATTTTATTTTATTTTTTTGAGATAGGGTGTTGCTCTGCACCCAGGCTGGAGTGCAGTGGAACAACCACAGCTCACTGCAGCCTCCAGTGATCCTCCCACCGCAGCCTTCGAGTAGCTGGGACCACAGGTGCACGCCTACGCCGCAGCCGGTTAATTGTACTTTTTGTAGAGACAGGGTCTTGCTCTATTACCAAGGCTGGTCTCAAACGCCTGGCCTCAGACAATCCTCCTGCCCCAGCCTCCCAACGTGCTGGGATTCCAGGAGTGAGCTACTGCACCTGGCCCCACTTTTCCACGGCTGGCCCCAGGGGTGAGCCCGCTGTTGCTCTGTGCACCTTCAGAGACTGTTTTCCAAAAAAGTGGCTGCCATCTCCCGGAAGCCCGTGAAATTGCACGATCTGGAGTCAGCCAAGCCTTTAGTAACGGATTGTTTTGTTTCTTCCTCTTCAAAATGCGTGGGTTATTCCAGGGCCATGTATCAATTTGTAGGTCAGAGTGACCCAGATCCAATCCTTACAGCACCAAGGCAACAATATCAGGGCCCTGGGTCCCTCCCTTGGCCTACAAATAAGAGTAATAAAGGAATTGACGTCAACAGATCTTTGTCATGATAAGTTATTGTGTTACAGGGATGCAAATGTCACAGCTACAGATCCTGTCAAAGTTGCTTCTAAGCCCAAGCTCTGGGTGTTGCAACTATGGTTTCATTGTCCAGGGGAAAAAAAAGGTGTGGGGGATACTTAAAGATACTTTAAAAACTTGGTTTAGGTCAATTGCATTAAAAAACAGCTTTTCCTTCAGGCCCCAAAGCCTGAGAGTCAGCAAAGAGCGCTTAGAGGCTTGGTTCTCCGCGAACCTCCACCCCCTCTCCCACCCAGTGAGGGCCATCAGGTGAGAATGATTCATTTCTCACTTGAATAGACCCTTTAAATACAGATGAGTCATTTTTCTGAGAATAAGCCCTTGACATGAAATTGTACAATCTGTTGCCTTTCTAAACACCTCAGTTTAAAGGAAGCAGAATGACTTCAATATCAGGGTTTGTAACAGGCACACAGAAGGGGCAGGGGGTGGGGCCTGGGGAGGACTGAAGACCCTTTGGTGAGTTTCAGGAAGGTAAATAATGACTTACCAGAAGGACAGCATGGTTGCCTTTCCTGTGAAAAGCCAGTGTTGAAACATGAGTGTTTGTTCATCCGCAGCTTTGGGCTGTGGTGTCTGCAGTGTTTAATAAGTCATTTTTAATTAGCTTCCATCTACCGCAGTGTGTGGCTGGCTGTCTTTGCACAGCTCTCCGGGCTGTCTCCAGGAGGCCCTATTTTATTGGCCATTGATACCATGTCTGCTCAGAGATACGATCAGAAAATATTGGTGTTCCCGCATGACACACAGGAGGGGGCACGGATGGCATTACACAAACAGCCCGACAGGCCAGGCGTGGTGGCTCATGCCTGTAATCCCAGCACTTTGGGAGGCAGAAGCAGGTGGATGATCTGAGCCCAGGAGTGTGAGACCAGCCTGGGCCACATAGTAAAACACCGTCTCTATAAAAAACACAAAAATTAGCTGGGTGTGGTGATGCGTGCCTGTAGTCTCAGCTGCTTGGGAGGCTAAGGTGGGAGGATCACCTGAGCCCGGGAGGTTGAGGCTGCAGTGAGCCAAGATCATGCTACTGCACTCTAGCCTGGGCAACAGAGCAAGACACTGTCTCAAAAAAAAAGCAGCCCAGCAGGTGACAGGGTGAGCATGCTGGGATTTATCATGAGCAGTGCCCTGACCTGTCCAAGGGCACAGCGTACCATTATCTAAATGACCAAGGTCCAGAAACTCTTTCGTTCCTGACTTTTCAGAGGTTAGAAGGTGCCAGAGGCCAGCTACCTAAGAAGGAAACTGGCCAGTTCCCAGGAGGAAAATACCGCCTGTCACTGCACTGAATTGGGGCAGCCATGGCTGAACAAAGCAGGAAGGAGCTGATGGGCGTGAAGAAGGACTGGACTGGAAGTGAGGACCCCGGCTGTCCAGCACGTTTCTCAGGGAAGAGGTGTGTGGCACAGCCTCTAGAGGTCTGACACCAAAACCATGCAGTGTGTGTTTGGTGCATTCACAGACAGCAGGGAATAGAAATGTCTGTCTGCCTTCCCCCTCACCCCAAAGCCAAACTGCCATCCTTCCAGTGTGTCCGCTGCACTCATGGCATGGCCAGCAGGAGGAGCAGAAGAAGCCGGGGGTGCTGCTGAGCCCCTACTCCTCCCCACCTCCCTGCACCCGTCCACCTGCAGCAGGGATGGCACAGAAAATCCGACATTTCATAAAGATTCAGCATGGTCCTCTCAAAGCCCAGGGGAAGCCATATTCAGGGAGGGGGTCAATGTCTGGGAGGAATAAAATTGCCAAAAGAGGCTGAGAGTGAAGCCGGTGGGTTGGAGGGTGAATGAGACAGGCTGGCGTATTTGGGAATCAAAGGTGTCAAGGTTGCTTGAGGCTCCCGTCCCTGTCTGTCTGCTTCCTTTCTCTCCGTTCCACCTCTTGCCCCTGTGAGCAGAGATGGCTGGGGCCCCAGGCTGGTACTGACGAGCAGGGGTAGAGTTCCCTTCCCTGGGCGCCTTGTCCATGCGTGTGTGTGCGTGCACACAAAACAAGCACTCCAGAGCTCCTCACCACCCAACCCTCTCTCCTCATGGTTTTCCCAGTATGGAGATTAGCCCTCGCCATGGACAGGCTGAATAATGCCTTCGTGCCCACCCTCTCCAGATAGCCTACTCCCCACGTGAAGCCACCCCCAAGAGCTCGTCTTCGAAAGACTTTATAAGGTGCATGTGTCATTTGCACTTTTGCTCACATTGCACAAAGACCTAGTTGAGGAAAGGGACACTGCTATGATTGGTGCTCATGAGAGGAATTGCATTCCAAATGTATCCCGACCGGAACACACTTCGCAGTAGCACACACGAAAAGGAAATGTGTTCTCTCTAGGAATCACTATGTTATTTCACTGATCTGAATGTTGTCACCTGAGGGCATCTAGCAACGTGCTAATACCTAATTCAGGAAAGCTGGATTGAACATGGGCACCTGTGAAGAAGTGCAGAAAGGCAGCGGAGCTAAGACGTACAACAAAGAGAGCTTGTTTTGTTAGAAACAGCTACATCTGGAAGTCAATGTTTTGTATTTCTTGCAGAGGTCATACTTTTATCCTATCATTATGCAAAAGTGCTGGTTCATGTTTAGCGTGACAAAAATCTACCTTTAAAGTGGAATCTTTTGAAAGGGTGTGTTAAAATTACTCTCAAATCTCTTCCAAAAGCTATCTGCTAAGCAGGAGTTCTCATGGTAGACGCTGGAATTACCCAGCCACCACCCTGATGGGATGCTTTCTGAATGCAGATGGAAACAACGACTTAACTGCAGCTTCGGATGCATCAGACACAAACGTTGGCTAAAGCTGCTCACTCACATGAAGCACCACCTGCTGCCGCTACCTGGAATATCCACACAGGATAAGTCGAAGCTTGGTGGAAACAGAGGTTGGAAAAAATAGAAAATAAAACAAAAGGATGGAAGGAGGGTGCTCTGAATTCCATTTCCTTAGATGCCAACAAGAGCTCCTTCAGTTTGTCGTGGACACCTTCAGGTGAGCACAGCTCAGGCACGGCAAGGACACTCCGCTGATGTAAGTTGGCCTTAGTCGATTTTTCTTCCATGAGCGAATTTCTATTCAGAGCAAGTAAAACACAGCCCGTGACACTGTTGGTCCCTAATGTCAACAGCGCTGTCTATGATCAGCCCGTTGTACGAGGTGTTGGAATACATGAACAATGTAAATGGAATATCTTGTCTCTCATTTCTGTCTTTAATCATTGGCTGCCTGCACTCCAGTTACACCTGGGCAGTGCTCTGATCTGCAGGTGTAACTCCAGGGGAAGCTTTACTTGTTTGATGACAGCCGTCAAGTGAACCAGATGTTACCTCTAGTAAGAAAGGATGGGCAGGTAGGGTGTGATGTCTGGGGTGCTTCTGACTCAGGGTGGCTTCCCTGGCTCCCCTCACCCAGTGGGACGTGGATGCCCTTGTCCTCCTCTTCCACAGCATCCCTGGCTTTTCCTTCATGGTGCCCAGCACACGTTCCAGCGAGACGGATTTGTGGGATGATTTGCACGGTTGAAGTTGGTCTGTTCCACTAGTTTCCTGAGTCCAGGAGCTCAGAGCCTTTGTCATTCTTTCTTCACTCTGTGCATGTAACACACAAGAGACGTTTCCTGAATGAAGACCTACTGATGTTGTGGCACAAAGAACAAAACATTGGGAAGTAGTACGTCTTGCCAGCCCTACTGCTGACCCCGAATGACTGGAATCAGTGCTTCAATTTTAAACATTTGATTGACAAGTTATTTTCAGCAGTTTGCCCTCAGAAGATGACCTTGTGTCGTTTACTTCTAACCTGATCTGGGCTTAGCGTATCTACTCATTCCTTAGGTCAACCACAGCCTTATAAGCAGCTACGTTCAATCAGCTGTCACAGCCCTGGGCACAGACTTCTCCGTGAAGAACGCCAAGAGTAATTTTCTCACTCACGCTAACAGTTTGACTTCTTCAAACGCATACTTTTTTTTTCCTTTTTGAGACGAGGTCTCACTATGTTGCCCAGGCTGGACTTGAACTCCAGGACTCAAGCAATCCTCCTGCCTCAGCCACCAGACTAGCTGGGACATAGATGCATGTCACTGTGCCCAGCTCAAAAGCGTACTTTTTCCTACACTGATGGTATCAAGACACTATAGAACACAAAGCTTATTTCCTGAGTGATTTTTTTAAAATTTCAACCACTTGTACACGGACTGTAACACGTAACAGCAGCAGTCGTGAGGAACTGCTTTGAGACTTGCTGGTTCTCAGACTTGCCTCTTGCCAGGGAGGGGACCCCATCTAATAACAAATGTCCTCCCCTAATGAAGTCCAGAACCAGATCTTTCATGGACCTAGATTTTATGTGCAGAAATGTGGAACATCCACAGTTGGAAAACCATGAGTGCTTGATGTGAAATGAAGGCAACACTCCTCGATTCTGAGATTGCTTTTATTGTTTTTGGAATGTAATCTTTGGGGAAAACATTTCTAAGCCTGGTCACAAAGCATCCCTCCCACAACAACAACAATGGACTGTAAGAAGTACAGTTTTACAGAGTATTTTAGGGGCTTTCTTCGCATGACAAGAGTTCTTTCTTATGGTACAAATAGTTGTGCCCTTTCTCACAGCATAAACTACACACATAAAATAGTAAAACGGGAGAGACGGTTCTGACAGTGGATGAAGCCAGGTTGATGTGACTGAGAGGCAAGTTTCAACATTAGGAAAAAGTGAGTAACCTTATATATCTGCTTTTTATTCCAAGGAAATCACACACTGATGATTTTGGAAAAGGGAATCTGTAGGACAATGGAGGTGGGGAGCGGCACAGAGAAGCTTGCAGAGCAGTTGCTGTTCAATCATTGGAATAAGGAGAGAAGCTGCCAGACTTGGGACCCAATGGCTTCATGTTTTGTTTTGTTTTTTTGTTTTTTTTTCTTTTTTTGAGACGGAGTCTCGCTCTGTCACCCAGGCTGGAGTGCGGTGGTGCAATCTCGGCTCACTGCAAGTTCTGCCCCCAGTTTCACACCATTCTCCTGCCTCAGCCTCCCGAGTAGCTGGGACTACAGGTGCCCACCACCACGCTCAGCTAATTTTTTGTATTTTTAGTAGAGACTGGGTTTCATCACGTTAGCCAGGATGGTCTCGATCTCCTGACCTCATGATCCACCCACCTCGGCCTCCCAAAGTGCTGGGATTACAGGCAAGAGCCTCCCCGCCCGGCCGGCTTCTTGTTCTGAAACGACCATTTTTGTCGTTGGAATGTTTTCAAATGTGCTAAGACTTGTGATTAGTCTAAGTGGAAAAAATAATTTTTTCCTTTTCCTTTTCCCAGAGTGAAAAAAGATTATACTAACACACTAAGTTGGTCTATAGATGCCTGTTATTCACTCACTGGCCCCTACAGACCTTATAAGCCTTGTAGAATCTTTAGTCACCAAAGACTGAAGAATAAGAAGGTGCTCACCCACAAAGGTAAGGGTGCATTTCACCAGAGGGTAAAGCTGTTCTCAGACATGGTCTTTTCATTACAATGTTTTCCTTTCAGTGTAGCTGGTTCTTTAGCTAGAATACCAGCAAATTCCATGTCTAGGTGTAGATTAGAATTTTTGTATAAATCCCAGGCTCTGGGAAGAGCTGCGTGGATGTTGGCATCTAGAAGTAGGCAAAGGGAAGCTGCATAGTGGAAATATCCCTGTTTCCTTTTGATTCTAATCACACCCACCTGATCTAAGTTAATTTCCATTTTAATCTATGCTAACTATTTCCACTTAATTATAAATTCCTATTGTGTCAAGGTTTGTAAAGCCAGGTTGAGACACAGTTTATTCAAGGCTGATATTTCAATAAAAAACTTCTATCCAAGTACAAATGTAGTTTCAGAAGGTAAAAAGTAGTTATTGTTTTGATTTATAAAATTTAAGGTAAAAAAAAGATGTAATGTCTTTCTCCAATTGTATTCGTTTATTTTCATGCTGCTGATAAAGACATACTCGAGACTGGGCAATTTACAAAAGAAAGAGGTTCAATTGGACTCACAGTTCCATGTGGCTGGGAAGCCTCACAATTGTGGCCAAAGGCAGGGAGGAGCAAGTCACATCTTACGAGGATGGCAGCAGGCAAAGAGAGCTTGTGCAGGGAAACGCCCCCTTATAATGACCATCAGATCTCATGAGACTTACTCGCTCTCACGAGAACAGCACGGGAGATACCTGCCTCCGTTATTCAATTACCTCCCACAACACGTGGCAATTCAAGATGAAATATGGGTGTGGACACAGCCAAATCATGTCACCAATCAATATGTTCTTGTTTACAGACACAAAGACCACACTTAGTCCTCAGGAGATACACGGGTGATCTTTCAAGACACCATCAGAAAGAGGCTGCTTGGGTCCCGTCTGAGAAGAGACAGAAGACTGAGCCGTGGCATACCCTATTATCTGATGCAACAGCCTTTTCTGCAGGATATTAAAGGACTTTATAAATATTAATTATCTCATTCATCCTCATCACTTTGTGTGAGACAAAGACCTTATACATGGCCAGTCACCCATTTCACTAGGCTAAGTATCTAAAGCCACCTTCCACGTGTAATCGTTAACATTTTGAAATACTTTCACCTCTTTATTATTCAGAGATGTTGAGTTTATGACGGACTCGGTCCTTTTTGGTCCTTTCTGCCCCGCATTAATAAACCACTTTGAGTTACTAAACATTCCTGCCTCTCTCCACCTCTTTCCTTTTTTCTACATTAATTTAGCAAAATTACAGAATGTAAGTATGTAAAAATAACAGTAAAGCCACTCATAAGCTCACAATTACTAATAATTACCATGAATATTTGATGAGTGTCCATCCTGAACATTTTCCAAATGCACAGGCTCACACATTTTTACCTCCTTTAATGTTATTTCATGTTCATTAATATCATGATTTTAAATATATTATATGTAATTTTTTTTTTGAGACGAAATCTTGCTTTGTCACCCAGGCTGGAGTGCAGTAGCACAATCTAGGCTCACTGCAAGCTCCGCCTCCTGGGTTCATGCCATTCTCCTGCCTCAGCCTCCCAAGTAACTGGGACTACAGGCGCCCGCCACCACGCACGGCTCATTTTTTGTATTTTTTAGTAGAGACAAGGTTTAACCGTGTTAGCCAGGATGGTCTCAATCTCCTGACCTCTTGATCTGCCTGCCTCGGCCTCCCAAAGTGCTGGGATTATAGGCGTGAGCCACCGCGCCCGTCCCATATGTAATTATTTTTATGTATCATTATTATTTATTTATTTTCGTTTTGGAGACTGAGTCTCACTCTGTTACCCAGGCAGGAGAGCAGTGGCACAGTCTCGGTTCATTGCAACCTTTGCCTCCGGGTTCAAGCAATTCTCATGCCTCAGCCTTCTGAGTAGCTGGGATTACAGGCACAACACACTACCACGCACAGCTAATTTTTGTATTTTTAGTAGAGACGGAGTTTTGCCACGTTGCCAGGCTGGTCTCAAACTCCTGGGCTCAAGCGATTCACCTGCATTGGTCTCCGAAAGTGTTGGGATTACAGGTGTGAGCCACTGTGCCCAGTTATCATTATCACTGTTTTTAACAGCTGAATATTATTTCACTGTATGGATGTGCCATCATGAAATTAACTAACCCCCTACACCTAAACTCCAAAGTCGTTTCAACACATTTGCCATTGGAAACCTCTTACCTCTGTCTCCAGCCCAGACAGCAGCCTGGTCGGCTTCCTTCCAAATCATTCTCCATGGCCAATCACACTGAAACCAGGGACACATATAAAGGATTGTGTTATTTTGTTTCCTTTACAAAAATGTATTATACCCTGCAACCTGTTTCTCTCGTTTAAAAAATACATTATAAAAACTCTTCCAGAGAATTTTTAAATAGCTGTACAATATTTTATAGTATAAATACACCACGATTTGTGCAACCATGTTCCTCAGTGGGCATTCAGGTTATTTCCTGATGTTTGCCACACTAATATTGCTGCCCTAGATACTCTAGAACATCATGTTTGCATATCCATGTGTGTAATTTCATAGCACAAGGGCAAGGAAGTAGGATTGCTGAGTCAAATGGTGTATTTGTCATGTGAATAGATTTGTCTGAGATGATTCTTAAAGGCATTCACACCAAAGTGGGGAAGAATTCAAGCTGCTCTGTCAGTTTCTTCCACACGGATATTCTAGTTAGAAATAACAAATACTTTGTGTGTAGACATGCAGACATGGCAGCTGATGCTCAGAAAAGGAACAGGACTGCTCAAGGTCACAGCTAAATGTTTCAGAACCAGGACTAGGACTAGATCTCCTGATTTATTTGTTGATTTATTTATTTTGAGATGGAATTTTGCTCTTGTCACCCAGGCTGGAGTGTGGTAGCTCAATCTTGGCTCACTGCAACTTCCACCTCCCAAGCAATTCTTCTGCTTCAGCCTCCTGAGTAGCTGGGATTATAAGCACGTGCCACTATGCTTGGCTAATTTTTGTATTTTTAGTAGAGACAAGGTTTCACCATGTTGGCCAGGCTGGTCTCGAATTCCTGACCTCAGGTGATCCGCCCACCTCAGCTTCCCAAAGTGCTGGGATAACAAGTGTGAGCCATTATGCCCTGACCATCTCCTGATTCTTTGACAGAACCTTTTGCACAACAATAACCTTTTGCTGGGTGATGAGGAGTTGGTGAAATGAGAAAGAAAAGGTGTGTGTCAGTTATCTATAAGCCCAAAACATCAAAGCTTAAAATGATAGCCTTTTATTGAGTTCGTGATTCTATGGGTCAGCAGTTGAGGCTGGGCTCTGCTAGGAGGCTCTTTTGGTTGGAGTTGGGTTCCCTCATGTGTATGTTGTCAGCTGTGGGTCAGCGGGGGGGTCTTGGTTTTTCTCTGTGCTCTCTTATCCTGAAGTATGCCAAAAAGGAATGCAAGTGTGTAAGACCCCTGGAGACCTAAGCCCAGGGATAATATGTTATCACTTCTGCCATATTCTGTGGCTAAAGAGAGTCACAGGAGAGCCTAGATTCAAAGGGTAATAAAAACAGGCTCCACCTCTTAATGAGAGGAGCAGCACAGGCACATTGCAGAGGGCCTGGATCAGGAAAAGGTAGAGAATGGAAACCAGGTTTGCAATTTATATGTCAAGTTGTCAGGTGCATGTTTTTTTTTTTTTTTTTGAGACGGAGTCTGGCTCTGTCCCCCAGGCTGGAGTGCAGTGGCGCAATCTCGGCTCATTGCAAGCTCTGCCTCCTGGGTTCATGCCATTCTCCTGCCTCAGCCTCCCAAGTAGCTGGGACTACAGGCGCCCGCCACCACGCACGGCTCATTTTTTGTATTTTTAGTACAGACGGAGTTTCACCGTGTTAGTCAGGTTGGTCTCGATCTCCTGACCTTGTGATCCACCCACCTTGGCCTCCCAAAGTACTGGGATTACAGGCGTGAGCCACTGCGCCTGGCCCAGGTGCATTAATTTTATCCCCTAATTTCCAAACAATTGCTTTGGTAACATGTTGCTGTGCCTGTTTGGAAAATCACGGCTCTGTAAGAGCATAAAGTAATATTAGTGGTAAAATCCCAAAAAGTCTTCCCAAGGTACCTGAGGCACACTTGGGGCACTGTAATATTAGGTCAAGCTTCTTTCTATTTTTAAAAATAGATTTTCAAATAAGAAAAATTATTCTCTATGGCCATTTTATTCTCATTCTTAATACATTTTATATTAGTTGCTGGTGTGTGCCCTCTTTACTGCTCTGTTTGAGAACACTGCAGCTATATAGAACTGTTTGGGGTTTTGTGTGTGTGTGTGTGTGTGTGTGTGTTTTCTTAGCATGTTTCTGTAATTTTCCATCTCACACAATAAAAACCTAAGAGTGCTCTATGGGTCATAAAAATAGCAGGCAATAAACAAAGTTAGACATAGTACACTTCCTTTTAATATTCCAACAAAAGCGTGTCCTTGGAGATGAGAGCAGGTGGGGGTGCAGGTGAGGGGTCCCGGGCGTCCATGGGACACAGAGAGCCCCTCTGAGGGACTCCCGTGCACTGGGCCGACAGCAATCTCTATGTACAGAAACTTCTGGGCTTCAACAAAATCTACAATGAATTTGGGGTGTGGGTTCAGGACAGGAAGAAAGCACACACACGTTAGCGTTTTGTTCTTTCCTGAATCCGCAGCTTAGTATGGAAAATGACCCTCTGGGACACTCCCATTTGTCTAACTCAAGTGGGGCGAGGAAGGAAAGGAAACTCCGCTGAGTCTCGGGCAGGGCACCTTGTAGCCGTCTGGGGCACACTGGCCCTGCTCTGCACCCACAGCTGGATTCTCCACCCCTGAGCAAGACAAGGAGCCCCAGACAAAACGCTCAGGATTCCAGAGGATGGGGTTCAGGACCCCTCAGCCTTCAGAGTGAAAATCCACGAGGCAGAGGAGGTTTAAAACAACAGAAACAGGCATGTGGGGAAAACCATAGGTTCAATTAGAAGCACTGTACAGACATTCTCTACAAGAAATTCCTGCGCAGAGGAAACAGGATACCAGGAAAAGTGGAAACCCTATTGTTCACTTGGAGGTAGGAAAAGAAATAGGTGGGTGATTTGTTACCATAGTGACTATTATTAAAATAAGACAAACTGACACCTAAGAATTTCTAGAACATTCTTTGGGTTTTTCTCCCTTTCAAGAGCTGAGCCAGTCACTGCACCAATTGTGTGTATGTGTGTATGTATATGTGTATGTATGTGTGTGTACGTGTGTATGTGTGTGTATGTGTGTGTGTGTGTATGTGTATATATGTGTGTGTACATGTTTAATTTCCTGCTCATTGCCCTGCAGGAAGGTCCCCTGCTCCTGACAGGGAGTGGCAATTTTGTGAGATTTGTGAGATGATACCCATTAAGGCCTTTTATGCTCGCCGTTTTGTAACAAACAGCATCTGGAGCTTGGGAGGAGTGGGGAGCCTGGCCGCCCAGGAGGACAGATTAAGGGTCCACGTTTAGAAACCAAACTCCTGTGATGTGGGTTCAGAGGTCACCAACAGCAAATACACATCTTGTAGTTTGGAGTAAAGCAGGAACAAATAACATTTTAAGATTTAGGATTAAATTGCAAATACCCAGAACACAATTCCTATATGTAAAGCATACATGCTATTTAAATGTTTTTTTTTTTTAAATCTCATTTATAAGTGGCCAAAAATAATAATTGTGAAAGATAACTTGGTCTTCTTGTTTATATTCAAGGACAACTCAGATTAAAGCGATCCTTTAAAAAGGCTTGAAAAGGAGAATAAATCAGTATTGGTGTCTAACTGACATACAAAAAGCTGTACATATTTTATGTCTACAACTTGATGAGTTTGGAGATAAGTACTCACCTGTGAAACCATCACCATAATTCATGCTGTAAGCATATCCATCACCTCCAAAAGTCTCCTTCCACCCTCTGAATTATTGTTATTAATTATTTTGTGATACAAACACAAGATCTATGCTTTCGGCAAATTTTAAGTATATAATACAGTGTTGCTAATGATATGCCCATGCTATACAATAGATCGCTAGGACTTACTCATCTTGTATAATTGAAACTTTGCAGTTCTCTGACTGATCCCGCCCCCTCCCCCTCCCCCATGCTCCCTCTCTCATCCCACCCCTGGCAATCACTGTTCCACTCTCCGCTCCTGTAAGCCTGACTCGTTTAGATTCATCATGCAAGCAGCATCAGGCATATTTGTCCTTCTGTGTCTGGCTTCTTTCACTTAGCATAATGTTCTCCAAGATCACTGGACGACGCGTGTTAATTAGATCTCTAAAACCAAGCGTAGGACCAGGCAGAAGAGTGGAATGCAGCTGTGGAGGGGGGAGTCTAATCACTCTGCCCACTCTAACTGCCAGGATGAATCGCTCCATGGACGGCACGGTCTGAAGTAATCAATATCAATTTTCAAGACAGCTGAAATGTCCGATGAACCACACGGCAGCCGGGTGCAGTGGCCATGAGCTGCTGTCACTTCCCCGTTAATGTGAAAAGGAGAAATAAACACGTGTCAGGCCCTCCTATTCTCTGCCTGTAGACGGAGGCAGGTGGTCTGCAGAATCTTGTTCAACAGGCTGTGTTTTCTATGCCACACCTGAGCTTGGTTCCTTGGCCCGGCTCTTCACCTCTGTAAACACAGAGTAAGTGGGCCAGTTCTCAATCCCAGGATGGGACGATCAACTTTTACCATCTGTCCCATACTGGTGAGGTGAGTACCTGGGAGGCTGGGCTGTGCTCGGGTGGTAGTGCTGTGCCTCCAAGTGCGAGTGTATGCAAATATGTGAGAGTGTGAACATGTGTATATGAATGTGTGTGGGGGGCTTGAATATGTGTGTGTGTGAGTGCCTGTGTGTGTGCATATGAATGTGAATGTGTGCCTGTGTGCATATGAATGTGTGTGCATATGAATGCCAGTGTGTGTGTGTGCGCTCATATGAATGTGAGTGCCTGTGTGCATATGGATGTGAGTGTGTGAGTGACTGAGTGTGAGCATATGAATATGCGTGTATATGAGTGTGTGTGAGTGCCTGGTTGTGAGCATATGCATGTGTGTATGAGTGTGTGTGAGTGCCTTAGTGTGAGCATGTGTGTGTATGAGTGTAAGTGCCTGTGTGAGCATATGTATAGTGTGTCCCTGAGTGTGAACATATGTGTGTGTGAGTGTGTGTGCCTGAGTGTGAACATATGTGTGTGTGAGTGTGTGCCTGAGTGTGAACATATGTGTGTGTATGAGTGTAAGTGTGAGTGCCTGATGTGACCATATGTGTGTGTGTATGAGTGTGTGTGAGTGCCTGGGTGTGAGCATATGCGTGTGTGTGAGTGTAAGTGTGTGAGTGCCTGGGTGTGAGCATATGTATGTGTGTACATGAGTGTAGGTGTGTGAGTGCCTGAGTGTGAATGTATGTGTGTGTGTATGAGTGTAGGTGTGTGAATATGCATGAGTGTGAGCATATGCATGTGTGTGAAAGACTGTATATGAATGTGAGTGTGGGCGTGTCTGAGTGTGCACAGATTACTATGAGTGAGTGAGTGTGCCCACGTGCTTTGAGAAGAGTGCAGTCAGTGGAGGAGGGGAGTCTTCACGAGGAAGGTTCTGCTGCACAGAACATGGTTTGAGGATGAGGAGTCTAAAAATCTGTTCAACCACAGTTAACCCTTAATTATCTAGGTCTTAATTTCCCTAGTTGGCAAGATGGGGCAAGTTCATTTTTGCTCTTCTCTCACTCTGCCCTCTAGCAATGTTGCTTCTATTTGCTATCTCCACAGGTATGTTGGTGGAAACAAAGGGATGTGACGATTTTCTAAGATGGGGAGCAAGAAGCTGGACCTTTGGGTAAATTAGGTAGGAAGACTGTCAGTGGCTGCCTTCACTTCTACACTTGACTTGGGGCCAAGGATCCCATCTTCTTTGTTTTCCCAGCACAAATGTTTCTCAAATAAATGTACTTTCTTTTTAAAAAAAATTTTTTTTTGAGATGGAGTCGCTGTCGCTCAGGTTGGAGTGCAATGGCATGATCTCAGCTCACTGCAAGCTCCGCCTCCCTGGTTCAAACGATTCTCCGGCCTCAGCCTCCTGAGTAGCTGGAATCACAGGCATCTGCCACCATGCCCAGCTAATTTTTGTATTTTTGTAAAGACAAGGTTTCACCATGTTGGCCAGGCTGGTCTTGAACTCCTGACCTCAGGTGATCCGCCCACCTCGGCCTCCCAAAGTGCTGGGATTACAGGCATGAGCTACCGTGCCTGGCCATAAATGTATTTTCTATACATAGACAATTATTATTTTTCTATTAGCATAACAAACAAAAAAGCAATTTCCCAAACTAGTATGAAATCCGAAAGCTATACAGTCACGTGTCACATAGCGACATTTCATTTAATGATGGACCACATATACGACGATGATCCCTTAAGATTAAAATGGAGCTGAAAAATTCCTACTACCTAGGGCCATCATAGAGATTCTAACGTCATAGCACAATGCACGACTCATGTGTTTATTGTGACGCTGATGTAATCACACCTATTGTGCGGACACTTATGTAAAAGTCTAGGACATACCACTATGCACAGTCCATAATACTTGGCAATGATAATAAATGTTACTGGTTTATTTATTTACTATATTTTTGTTGTAGAGTGTACTCTTTCTGCTTTTTTTTTTTTTCCAAGTAAACTGTGAAATAGCCTCAGGCAGGGGCTTCAGGAGGTGTCTAGAAGAAGGCACTGTGATCACAGGAGACGACAGCTCCATGTGTGTTACTGCCCCTGAAGACCTTCCAGGGGGACAAGCTGTATCCCCTGTGTCCCATGGGAAAAGACCATCCACAGTGATGCAGGCAATCCTGACCCTGTGTAGGCCTAGGCTAATAAGTGTCTTTGTATCTTCGTTTTTAACAAAACAGTTAAAAAAGTTAAAAGACATTAATAGAAAAAAAAACCTTACAGAATAAGGATATAAAAAAGAAAATATTTTTGTACAGCTGTACAATGTGTGTTAAGTGTTACTACAAGAGTCAAAATGTAAAAAATGTTTAAACTTTATAAAGTAAAAAAGTTGCAGTAAGCCAGGGTTAATTTATTATTATTATTTTTTTTTTTTAATTTTTTTTATTTTTTATTTTTTTGAGACGGAGTCTTGCTCTGTCGCCCAGGCTGGAGTGCAGTGGCCGGATCTCAGCTCACTGCAAGCTCCGCCTCCCGGGTTTACGCCATTCTCCTGCCTCAGCCTCCGGAGTAGCTGGGACTACAGGCGCCCGCCACCTTGCCCGGCTAGTTTTTTGTATTTTTAGTAGAGACGGGGTTTCACCGTGTTAGCCAGGATGGTCTCGATCTCCTGACCTCGTGATCCGCCCGTCTCGGCCTCCCAGAGTGCTGGGATTACAGGCTTGAGCCACCGCGCCCGGCCAATTTATTATTAAAGAAAGAAAAAAATTAAATGAATGAAATGTAGCCTAAGTGTACGGTGTTTGTAAAGTCTACAGAAGTGCACAGGATTGCCCTAGGCCTTCAGATTCACTCACCCCCAATTCACTGACTCACCCAGAGTGACTTCCTGTCCTGCAAGTTCAATTAACATTTTACCAAATTTGTACTGAATCTTTCCTATGTTAAAAATGTTTAGATACACAAATACTTATAATTGTATTACAGCTGCCGCGAATATTCAGCACAGTAACATGCTGCACAGGCTTGTAGCTTAAGGGCAATAGGCCACACCACATAGCCTAGGCGTGTAGCAGCTACGCCATCTTGGTTTGTGTGAGTGCGCTCTAGGATGTTCACACAACGAAATCTCAGATCATGTCCCATCATTAAGCAATGCACAATGGTAATGTAATAGCAGTTTGCAAAGTGACAACTTTGACCTATAGTCAGCAAAACTAATCACGCTGTTTTCAAGAATAGAAACTGTTTAATCACCTGCAGGGTAGTTCTGCCCCCTGCCTACTTTATAGGGGTGCATTGTGTCTTGTTCTCTTTGGAATGTTTTCAGATTGGAGGGTAACACGCAGTACAACAGCCCTCCTCCCTTCTGTCGTGGTCAGGAATCTAGCAGACCATGGTTCATGTTACCAGAAAGTCTTAAGCCGGTTCAGCTCCTCTATCTATCTTCTCAAATTGCTGATCTTGAAAAATGAAATCAGCTAAAACTCAATAAACTCAGAAAAGGATGTTCCTTTTAATTGTTTGCATTCTAGTAGTAACTTCCTACTTAAAAATCTACGTAAGTGCAATATACATTACTAGTAACTGAAAGGACTAGACAAATCCTACACGTTCTAGTAATCATCCAAGGCATAAAAATGCTACACGACAAAATAACAATATTTTGGTTTTCCTATTAGTTTTAAGTGTCTTAATGAAAACATGCTTTAAGAAAGCTATGAAATAAAGAAAAGAAAGAAAAGCTATCTTTGAAAATCTGAATTTACGGCCGGGCGCGGTGGCTCAAGCCTGTAATCCCAGCACTTTGGGAGGCCGAGACGGGCGGATCACGAGGTCAGGAGATCGAGACCATCCTGGCTAACACAATGAAACCCCGTCTCTACTAAAAATACAAAAAAAAAAAAATTAGCCGGGCGAGGTGGAGGGCGCCTGTAGTCCCAGCTACTCGGGAGGCTGAGGCAGGAGAATGGCGTAAACCCGGGAGGCGGAGCTTGCAGTGAGCCGAGATAGCGCCACTGCACTCCAGCCTGGGCGACAGAGCAGGACTCTGTCCCAAAAAAAACTCTAAATTAAATTAAATTAAGTACAAAAGTCAGCCAGGCGTGGCAGCCTGGGCCTGTAATCTTAGTCACTCAGGAGGCTGAGGCAGAATTGCTTGAACCCAGGAGGCAGAGGTTGCAGTGAGCTGAGATTGTACCATTGCACTCCAGCCTGGGCGACAAGAGTGAAACCTTCTCAAAAAAAACCCCAAAAAACCCAAAACCACAATGATGGCAACATATCAATGGACACAGGAATCAACTGAAAGAGCTCCCAATAACAAAAGCTGGACAAAATGTGAGCAAGAAAATAGAGTCCAAAGTATGGGCCAGGTGAGGTGGCTCACGCCTGTTATCCCAGCACTTTGGGAGGCCAAGGCGAGCAGATCATGAGGTCAGGAAATCGAGGCCATCCTGGCTAACATGGTGAAACCCCGTCTCTACTGAAAACACAAAAAATTAGCCAGGTATGGTGGCAGGTGCCTGTAGTCCCAGCTACTTGGGAGGCTGAGGCAGGAGAATGGCGTGAACCCGGGAGGCGGAGCTTGCAGTGAGCTGAGATCGCGCCACTGCACTCCAGCCTGGGTGACAAAAAAAAAAAAAAGAAAAGAAAAAGAAAAAGAAAAGAAAAACACATCGCTTGTAGCTCATCCTTTAAAACCAGAATAGCGAAGTGAAAAATGAGTACAGACTTTTACTTAAATAAAAAATCAAAAGTACATGTTGGAAATTGAACTACTATGTTTTTTCTTCTTTTTGGAAATGACATACATGCTTTCTGGTAAGTAAGACTCTACCAAACATTGCACTAAACTAAAGCAGACAGACAACCTAACTAATTTATGCAGAAACGGTTTTCAGCAAACATGCAAATGCACTAACCTGCTATAAGAACAGGATACCTTTAAGTCGATTTCCAGCACACAGCATACATTCATTAGTGCTCAGTAAAGTAGTAATGAACACCAGTGTAGAAAGCATTTTTGCTTTCATAGCACTAACAACTACAGAGCACACAGCATCTCATACTTTGATCTTCAAGTAGGGAGTTGTGGAAGTTCCAAGATCATACCCACTAGGTTAGCATGAATATTCACCTATAAAAAATTTTTTCAAAAATAATGCTTAAAAGAGATTTCTAGAAAACAGTAGGACTATACCAGGACAAGCAGAAGACAGAGTAACATAAGGACTGCAAATGTTAAGACAAGGAGTTGATCTTCACATGTAGCTTTTAAGTAAAGGACATCTCTTTCAGTTAATTCCTACAGGCAAGACAAGCTGTGATCACAGGAGATTCAGAAATCTCAAGATGGACATCTGGCTTGAGTAACACCCTACATAAACATCAAAAACCCCATTGAGGCTGAAGGACTGAAACTGTGACCCATGTTTAAAAAAAAAAAAAAAGAGAGAGAGAGCTGTGAGTGCACAAAAAGATTCATGCAAACTCTGCTGGGACAGAGGGTTGTGGTGGAGGGGTATTACACACTGGGACGGAGGGTTGTCATGGCGGAGGGTTGTTCCACACTGGGACAGAGGGTCATGATGGAGGGTTGTTCCACACTGGGACGGAGGGCTGTTGCTGTGGAGGGTTGTTCCACACTGAGACAGAGGGTCATGGTGAAGGGGTGTTCCATACTGGGACGGAGGGACCCCCCAACAAGCCCCAGCGTGTGATGTTCCCCTCCCTATGTCCATGTATTCTCATTGTTCAACTCCCACTTATGAGTGAGAACATGTGGTGTTTGGTTTTCTGTTCTTGTGTTAGTTTGCTGAGAATGATGGTTTCCAGCTTCATCCATGTCCCTACAAAGGACACGAACTCATCCTTTTTTATGGCTGCACAGTAATCCATGGTGTTTATGTGCCACATTTTCTTTATCCAGTCTATTATTGATGGACATTTGGGTTGGTTCCAAGTCTTTGCTATTGTGAACAGTGCCACAATAAACATGTGTGTGCATGCGTCTTTATAGTAGAATGATTTATAATCCTTTGGGTATATACCCAGTAATGGGATTGCTGGGTCAAATGGTATTTCTAGTTCTGGATCCTTGAGGAATCACCACACTGTCTTCCACAATGGTTGAACTAATTTATACTCCCACCAACAGTGTAAAAGTTTTCCTATTTCTCCACATCCTCTCCAGCATCTGTTGTTTCCTGACTTTTTAATGATTGCCATTCTAACTGGCATAAGATGGTATTTAATTGTGGTTTTGATTTGCATTTCTCTAATGACCAGTGATGATGAGCCTTTTTTCATATATCTGTTAGCTGCTTAAATGTCTTCTTTTGAGAAGTGTTTGTTCATTACCCTTTGCCCACTTTTTAATGGGGTTGTTTTTTTCTTGTAAATTTGTTTAGAGAACTTTATTTCTTATGGTTTCTTATGATGCAACCTGCAGGCTGGGAAGTGGAGCCTTCCGTTGAGACTGAAAGCAGGTACTTGGAGGAAAGGAGGGTGGGACAATTTCATGTTAAATAGGTTAGCTAAATATACATATTTAGCAGGTTATAGGAGAAGCTATGAATATTCATGAAGAAAGGTCATACACCTGTGTGGGAAGCAAACATATATGTTACATGTGTCCCATGTTCAGCTGGGATGAATATGTAATACTAAAATGCGGTAAAATTAGGCTTTATGTCAAAAGGTGAAAGAACACAAAGGTGCTGTGTACACATCCTCCATAAACCAGCCAGAACCAGTCTGTGATTGGGATCGTGTAAACTGGTCAGCTCTCACGTCAAAACCAGGAAACCAGGGAAAGGGGAGGGGACTCTGGGTGCAGCATCAGGAGGTTGCTTGAATTCAGCAGAAGAGTCTTCGCTCTTTGTTTTCCAGGACTGGTTTCTGTTTATTTCTTAAGTAAAAAAGGTCTTGTGAAGGTTAGTGAAGAAAGAAGTGTACTGAGGTAGGACTGACCTCCTGTCTTGTCATGACCAGAAAAGTTACAATCGTTTTCAGATTCTGGAATGTTTTTTGGATTTGGAAATATTTGCACATACATAATGAGATATCTTGGGGATGGGACCCAAGTCGAAACATGAAATTTATTTATGCTTCATACACACCGTACACACATAGCCTGAAGATAACTTTATACAGTATTTTTAATAATTTTGTGTGTAAAACAAAGTTTTGACCACAGTGTGTCACAAGGTCAGGTATGAAATTTTCCATTTGTGGTGTCATATCAAACTTTTTGGGTTTGGAAACTCAAAATTTCAAATTTTGGAGCATTTTGGATTTCAGATTAGGGACGCTCAACCTGCACAGTACTTTAAAACTATAATTTCCAGACTTTCAATGGTGCGCCCCTATTAGATTTTTAGAAAGCACCCCCAAAGTAAGTTATTGATTTTACATATATATGCACAACTACTGCACTAATATACTTTGTTATAAACACACACATTTTAAAGGTTATAACAACAATAAACAATGTTTTATCTTAACTTTAAAAGTGTTTTTGCTCTGACTCCAACTTGTGTTTTGAGTGCAAGCAGCAAGACTGAATACGCTGCTCCCATGTCAATTGAATACACACACCAAGTGCTGAAAGGAAAACGCCAGTGAGCACACCCTGCCCCCACCCTCCGCTGGGGGCTCCTCATTCACTCTTCAGGGATGTCCGTGCTCCTCTGACATGCATGCATTTGGGGTATAAGGGACCAGTGTGTGTAACATTCATAAAATGTGATTTTCTTATTTGATTTTAAAAAATGAACAGATAAAGATGTTTTTCTGCCGTTTTCTTTGTTTTGTTTTTTTTGAGACGGAGTCTCGCTCTGTTGCCCAGGCTGGAGTGCAGTGGAAAGATCTTGGCTCACTGCAACCTCTGTCTCCTGGGTTCAAGTGATTCTTCTGCCTTAGCCTCCCGAGTAGCTGTGACTACAGGCGTGTGCCACCACGGCCAGCTAAGTTTTGTATTTTTAGTCGAGATGGGGCTTCACCATGTTGGCCAGGCTGGTCTCGAACTCCTGACCTTGTGATCCACCTGCCTCGGCCTCCCAAAGTGCTGGGATTACAGGTGTGAGCCACCACACCTGGCCCAGATAAAGTTTTAATGGCTCTTCCTGCATGCACCTCAGTTATTTATGGGGTGCGTTCACTGATTCATATACCTCATTTAAAACAAGAACAGGCTCAGATCCAGGTTTTGTAGAGCATAGGACTTTTACAATTTCTGAGGAGAATAAACTCTTTAAGAAAAAGAACACCAAAAAAGTCTTTTACAAGTTTTGCAAATGCTTGTGACCCTCAAAACACACAGTTAGGGGACTCCCAGGGCCACGGAAGGGACCCCTATGGGGGATCTACGGCCACCATCAAGGCCTTGCTGACTTTCAACGGGTTTGAGGAGGCTGCTCCTGAAAATAAGACAGCCTGGGAAAGAGAGCTCCTTTGGAAAAAGTTGCTTAGTAGTCAGGAATTTCAATGTCCTTCCCTGCCTAGGTCCTCTTCAATTGGGCCATCAAAGAAAATTCTACCTTCTAGGCCAAATTGTTTAAAGAACAGTCCCTGCAGCACCGTGAATCCAGGTCTGGAGCTGCTAAGAACAGGAGCACAAATGTTTAGATAACACCAGTTATCACAGCCATTCACTATAGCTATCTCTCTTTTCTCTTCCCTTCTAAAACTCAGGCTGTGGTCTTAGGATAGCAGTGCTCCCGGCTGGAGGAGGAGGAGGAGGATGTATAACATTTTAGTAAAGAACACTCTGGACTCACGAAATAAGTCACACTGTCAGCTCCTGCCCATTAAGGGGGAGAGGGACCTGTTTTCCCTATTCCTCATGGGCGAGAAATTTGAGCTGAAACTCGTCTTGCAGAAATCTCGGTCTCCCTTTTAAGGCATTGTTTTCAATGTAAGATGGCAAAGGCAAATCCAGTAAAAGGCTGTGGCTAATACAGGACATGTACGGCCCTGAGAACGTGAAATGCAGACGGTGGCGGTGGGGATGTGCTTGAGGCAAGGCTTAGCCAAGGGTTAAAGTGTAGGCAAATTCGGAGGAAGGTGGAAATGCCCAGGAGAAATTTTACTTTAGAAAAAAATCACAAATCCATTCCCTCTTTCGACCCCTCGCTCCAGCAGTGCCTCACACGAGTGCCTGACTCCAGATCATCCTTCTCTGAGGCGCCTGTCCCTGACATGTCTCCATGAGACAACTGCAGCCAGCAGCCACACAGGGGGGCCCGACGCGCTCTGCTCAGGAAGCGGCTGTGAACCTGCCCTCCTAACACAAGTGTTAGTTCTCTCAGGGTGCCGTGGCCTTAACACCAAGAGCCGCAGGGTCTGTTCTCCCAACTGCCAGGGGCTCTGGCTTCTGGGAGGTGGCCCGAGAAACAGACAGCAGGGATGGGCCGGGCCTGGCCCTCTGCTCGGGGCCACCCAGGCCTCAGGAGCGTGGATTTCCAGCCTCCTGTTTTACAACCGTCATACCCGGGATCCAAATCCCTTTCCCCTGGCGGCGCAGATCAAAGAAGGGCTCTCACTCCCACCACAGTCTCTGCACCCCCGCAGGCCTCCCACTGCCCCATCCAGCCTTGGCTGCTCCCGAGGCTGCAGGCAGGGATAGGCCGCCTGTGGGCGACCACCCCGAGGCCTGTCCTCAGCCGCTGCGGGAGCCCCCTGCGAGGCTGGGTCATCACTGTCTGCGCAGATCTCGCGTGGGCCCCTTTCCTGTGCTAGCGCCCCAAACACACTAAGCCGGGCGGGCAGCTTCCTGTTGGTCTGGACTCCGGGAGGCTGCTCCAGGAAGCCGCAGGAACATGATGGGAAGCAAAGGCTGACGACTCGGGACTCCCAGAAGAGACAGATTTGGTTTCCAGGGGCCATGCCTACCCACCATGCTCCGCGGTGTCACGTGACCCGGAAGTGGCGTCATGTGAAGGGGAAGTGGCTGTCTCTGCCCAGGTGCTCTCCTAGATCCACGGAGTCCACACCGAGCCCTGGGCGGCCAGGCCATTGCCAGGGCCTTATTCCATCAAGTTTAGGAAAGCCGGATTCTGGGGTCACAGCTGCAGAGGAGGGGGGAGCGGGGGTCTCGCAGGCTTCACCTCTGCACCTCCCCGGGGGCGGGATGAAGCAGTCTGGGGTAACCCGGAGCAAGAGTCTGTAAAGAACCCCAAGGCCTGGGGTGGACTCCAAGCCCGAGTGCTTGCTGGGCCTGGTGCCCGAGCCTCTGAAGGCCCCCAGCCCTCACACGGTGGGGCCTCGACCACTCGGAGCAGCTCCGGGGCCTCGGGGCCATTCCCCGAGGAATAAATAACTCAGCTAGACTAGAAGCAAGGGAAGACAAGCATGCTAGAAACTTCTCCCCTGCCAGGTCAAACAAGGAGGGCATCCAAGGAACTTTCTAACTCTAACTTGGGTATACAACGAGCTTTAGAAGTTAATGTGAGTTAAGAATTCCTTCAGATAAAATTTTACCTGGGACTTGGTTTACTCTTTAAAAAATGTTTAAAGGAGGAGAAAATAGTTCACATTTCTGAATGCCGGAGACTAGCGAGCATCTGTTAACGTCACGTTATTGAACAGAAAGGGCCGGAGGGATTTTTGTAGAGGCGTTTCCAAGGACAGCAGACAGGCCCTGTGGGCTTAGGGCCAGGCGGCCAAAAAAAGAGGAATAAGTTAGAAACATTCGAGATTTTCCACTTCAAGCTTTGGGTAGAGGCCAGTATTTTTGACGTTTAAACATCCAGAGGAGAGCTCTCTTTGGGTCAGGAACGAGGAGCTGTCTGGTTCCGCATCCCTGGAGGTAGCCTGAGCGCTCAGCAGGCCTGAGTCAGGTCCGCCTCCTGAGTTGCCACTGACTAGCCACGCGATTGAGAATAAACGGCTTAGCGGTCTGAGCTGAGCCTCCTCCTAAATCTGTTGTGCAGTCTATACCCGCGTGCATAGACTCCGGGCCCTTCTTCCCCACGGCGGGATCTAGCAAGGCGCTGCTTTCCCGTGCTGCGCGGAGCCTGTGACTTATGCTCCGCTGCCATCTGGTGGCCCTACGCTCGAATTACAGCTCCAGGGTTTTATTATTATTATTATTATTATTATTATTATTATTATTATTATTATTTTGAGGGATGAGGGAAAACCCTTTTAAAAGTTGAACACGTGAGCCTGAAAAAATTAGGAAAAGTGAAAACACGTGACAGGGGAAGGGAAATAGGTGAGGAGCAGGCAGGATAGGGAATGTGGACAATTTCCAGGGTCTTAGTAGAACTGCGTGTTTACTTCTTTGAAATACTTTGAATTCCTAGAGTATTAGGCCCACTCAAAATGAAAGAACCACACGTCTGCCAAACACAGAATATCAATTATTTGTATTATCTAACATTTGGGATTGTCTACTTTACCCTTTTTTTCTCCATTCGAATGTCAAGTTGCTTTCAAGGAACCCCTTTAATGATGTCTAAACTGAAATCGAGACAACTGCCACTGACTGGAGTCGACACCTAATCCCCGGCCCTTGCCCTGGACAAGACCCAAGGGACCCTGGCTTTGAGTAGAACCCGCAAAGAATATAATACTACCCTCTCCAGAAAATAATCCTCCACAAATAATCCTCCAGAAAAAAACGTCCAGCATGTTGGCGGTTGGTGTGTCGTCACGCGCGAGTTCTGCACTTGTGACTGATTTGCCTTGTTGGTAAAAAGAGGTGGAAGTTGAGCTGCCTAGCGAGAGCAAGCTCTCATCATTTGCATTAGAGTGTGGGGTACAGTGTGGGGTACTAGAGGGAGGCGGTGCCCAGCTGCAGGGCGCCAACAGGTGAGCGCCAGCAGGTGAACACACCCTGAAGGAAACCCACCAGGCAGGGCCACCCGAGGGCCTGCATCCTGGGCAGGGTGACCAGGTGGCCGCCCCACCTGGCTTGAGAGTGTGCATCTAGGGAGTTCAGGGGCACCACCCACTCTCTTTTTCTTTTTTTTTTTTTGAGACGGAGTCTTGCTCTGTCGCCCCGGCTGGGGTGCAGTGGCCAGATCTCAGCTCACTGCAAGCTCCGCCTTCCGGGTTTACGCCATTCTCCTGCCTCAGCCTCCAGAGTAGCTGGGACTACAGGCGCCCGCCACCTCGCCCAGCTAGTTTTTTGTATTTTGTTTTTTTAGTAGAGACGGGGTTTCACCGTGTTAGCCAGAATGGTCTCGATCTCCTGACCTTGTGATCTGCCCGTCTCGGCCTCCCAAAGTGCTGGGATAACAGGCGTGAGCCACCGCGCCCGGCCACCACCCACTCTCTTGCTCCGCTCTTCTGAACATCATTAAAACAATTCAAAAATGTTCATCTCCAGCCATGACCCCGGGGCCGCTGACAGATGCCTGCTCTCGGCAGAGGAGCTGCTCTGGGCAGCCTGCAGGGCCGTCCTGGCCAGCAGGAAACGACACCAAAGAGCCACTTCCTGGGTGATTTCAGGCAGAGCCAGGCCTCCTTTGATCATCCAGAATCAGGACTCTGAGGGCTTACGGAAGGCCTCAGGCTTTCCAGAGCACCCCACTGGTCAAAGTCACTTCACTCCCAAAAATGATGGCCAATTCCTGATGCTAGCAGCCTAGCTGGGTGGGGTGGGGCAGTGAGGCCATGGGAAATCCAGGCTGTTGGCCTTTTAACTCGGGAGTTAGCAAGAGTTGCTTCTTGTAACTGGCTCAGTATAAGTAAGGCCTCTGCATTAGATTTGTAGGCTCTGCCTGTCCCGACAGTTCCCCAAACCTCCCAGCCCTTCGCAGCCCAGGGGAGTTCACTGAGATCATCTTTCTGTCTCATGTGTGCCCTGGGAAGGGCAGCAGACTGACTTTTCTCGCCCGGCTTGTGGCTCCGTGGCTGGCACACAGGACATGCTCCATGAGGTTGCCTCTTGACTCTCCTCCCCTTGACATTTGCTGGCCCTAGAAAATGATGGTTTTTTCCATCCTAAAACTCAATCCTTCTGAGTTGGCTTGGCCTTCAGTGGATTAGAGATTAGGATCTGGGGCCTGTGAAACCTTGAGCCAAAACCTCGTTCTAGCTACCAGCCGTGGGTACCTGGGCAAGTAACCTGCCCTTTCTGGACTGAACTTTCCTTAGATGTAAACGAAGGCAATCATAGCATTGAACAGGGTTATTGGAAGCACTAAAATGGGACACTGTGTGTAAAAGTAAGTGCTTGGCCGGGCCGCGACCAGCAAACACCAGAGCCTCTGGGTGTCTGTGCTCACTGCCTCTCCCGCTGTGCGCCTGGGGAAGATGCCCTGCACCTGGGGCTCACCTGTGCCGCAGGCCCAGGACGCAAAATGATTCACCTGCGCTCACCTGTGCCGCAGGCCCAGGACGCAAAATGATTCACCTGCGCTCACCTGTGCTGCAGGCCCAGGACGCAAAATGATTCACCTGCGCTCACCTGTGCCGCAGGCCCAGGACGCACAGTCATTCACCACGCTGCAGAGCCGACCCTGCCCTTCAGTGAGTGACCCCTGCCCTTCGGTGAGTGACCCCTGCTCTTCAGGGCCCTGCACTCCCTCAGCTGATACTTTTAACACTTCAGACTTTTTGAGGCCTTTGGTCTTACGCTTTGCTGACCCAGGTTAGGGGAGGAGAAGGGCAGAGGCGAAGAAAGAAAGGGGACTAATTGCGTATCTAAGGTGAGGCCTGGAGCTCTACCGTTCACCATAGTCCCCTCATTAAAAGCTGTGAAGTGAAACACCAAGACCCAGAGAATTTAATACTAATACGTGGCGTAAGTTAGACAGCAAGTACGTGACAAAGCTAGAACGTGACCTTAGCACCACGCGAGTACAAAGGACGGACTCTTCTCAGGCGCATCGCGTCTGAGGCCTGTGAGGTCGCTGGGCCTGTCGGGAGGCCTCTGGCTTCCTCCCACTCCCTGCTCCTTCTCAGAGTCTGTCATGATCAACTTCCCAGGAAACTTGAATGTTCTATTTTATTTCAGGAACTAAAAACAGGGAAGATTCTCTGACAAAATTGCATGAAATGCATCCTGTCCTCCTTTCTCATTTCCCGCACGAATGGGCTCGGCGTGAGGAGCCTAAGCCAGGCGGCAGGGGTCTTGCATTTCCCGCCTGTGGGTGCAGGAAGCAGACGTCTTAATTTTTAGAGCTGCTCTGTAGGCGCTTTACAGCTTCCTCTTCTAACTACTCAGGCCATAAATCTCTAGACTGCTAGTCTCCAAACTCATGGGGAATGGTACTGCACCCCACCAGCGAGTCCTGCAAACACAACACTGGGTTGTACGTGGCCCATAAATAATGCGCACATTGAGCCTCAACCTCAGCTGGTGAGGTCTGCCGTCCAAAGCCCGTGGACTCGCAAAGGCCCGAATGAGCCCCTCCAGACTGCCCAAGACAGAGGGCGACACTACCTGGTGGCGGAGACCCCAGCAGCATCAGTGTCAGGTTAGACAGAGGCAGCAAGAAGGATAAACTCTGCAAGAAGATAGGGAGAGCCTGATGGGACAGGACCGCCCAGCGCTGCCAGCTTGTGCCTTTTCTGGATACGTCCATGGTGCAGGTCACTGCAGTCTGGGAAGTGCCTGCTTGGCCCTGTCCCATACCAGGCACTCAGCCACCTTGCTGAGAGTGAGGAGACAGAGCTCACAGGCTGGGCAGAGAGACACAGAGACCCAATGGCTGGGGAGGGGAGCTCTGCCCCCCGAGTCTGAGGGAGTGTGAGGTTGTGGGGAAATTGTCGCGGGAGCCTGCGGATGTGCATGGGGCCCACGGCCCCTGACCAGGGCACCTGCATCTTCCATCAGCATGGGCATGTAGAGTGACCCCCACCACCAAGCCCAGCCCTGCTCTGAGCCTTGGAGTGTTGGGTTCAGGACAGTGAGGAGACCAGGCCCACTTTTCCTGCCGCTTTAGGGTATTGGAGTATAGTTCTTACCAGACACTAAGCTTCTGTACCTAATCGTACAGGGGCAAGTGGAATTGACAGAGGGTCATGACCAGGCATGACTTCTGACTTAGAGCATTGACTGAGCATGCGCCCTGCATCAGGGTCTGCTGTGGTCTAAACATGTCTCCTCCAGAATCCAAGTGTTGAAACTCAAGGCCTAATGTCATGGCATTGGGAGGTGAGGCTTTGAGAGGTGATTAGGTTATGAGGGCTCCTCCCTCATGAATAGGATGAAGGCTTTCATAAAAGAGGCTTCACACAGGGTTTGGCATCTTTCTTTTCTGTCTCTCCACATGTGAGGACACGGTGTTCCTCCCCTTCAGAGGACACAGCATCAAGGCACCATCTTGGAAGGAGAGAGCAGCCTTCACCAGACACGGAACCACCAGTGCCTTAAACTTGGACTTCCCAGCCTCCAGAACTACGTGAAATTAGTTTCTGTTCTTTATAAATTATCCAGTCTGGGGTATTTGTTGTAGCAGCACAAATGAACTAAGACATGGTCTTAGCATGCACTGAGCCCATGGTTTTCCTGTAAAATGAAAATATTTGCACCTATCCCAGGGGCTGTTGTGAGGCCTGGAGATAATGTAGCAATCACCAGCAGATAATAGGAGCACTGTTGATGGTGGTTACCAGGGCGATGAAGCCTCTCTCTCCAATCGGGCTTAGGGACACACTCATGCAGACAGGATACTTAGGAGTCCTCCCAGTCATTTCTAACACGTGGAACTTGTGGGCTATTTCCCCTTCATTTCAGGTCCTCCATCGAGGGAACCTGGGTCCTGGGACAAAGCTGCCGCTATGGCCATGGGAGGAAGCACTGAGCAGGGAGGGGGAAGCTGGGACAGCCCAGTCTCTCTCTTAACAGAGAAACCGTGACAGCTGGCCATCAGACAGTGCCTGCGACGAGGTCAGGACCACTGGGCAACACTTCTGAGGGAGGGGAAGGCTGGGTATGTGCTGCACGCTGGTGATGGGGACTAAACCACGTGAGGCTGAAAGAACCACCCTCCTGAGTCTGTCTGTCAGGGCGGGGAGTGGGCGGGAGTCACTATCCTAGGTCATATGGCAGATTTTTCTAGGATTTCTGTTGGATGGGGATATAGTAAGTGAAGGAAAACCCCAGGAGTAAGGAAAGGTCTTACGTTCTCGAGCACGGAACAACACATTTTTTTGTGATTAAAGGGCCAGATAGTAAATCTTTTAGGTTTTGTAGACTACAGTCCGATTCTGTAGCAGAAGTGGCAACACACCATACTGAAGTAAGTGGATGTGGCTGTGTTCCAATAAAACTTTATTTACAAATAGTCAATAGGGAGTGCGATTGGTTCTGAGGCCTGGTTTGCCAACCCCTGGTACAGGAGAAAGAGCATAGACACTACCGGAAGTCCCACAACCTAATCCCTTTTCTGCCGGTGCCAGGTCTGTGACCTTAGGCAAACGCTGTGTCCCTCTGAGCCTGCTTCCTCATTAGGAGAAAGAGGTTAGCAATGTCCACCTCTTAGAGTTGTGATAATACATGCCAAGCCGCCAGCACACTGCGGGGTCCTAGGCTTCCACGGAAACACCTGCTATTCTCGAGGTGCACGGGCCACGAGCAGTCCTAGTGTTCCGTTGCCCTCAGAGTCTTTCACGGTCTTTTCGCTCATTTATTGGACCTGACTCAGGGTGAATGAAGAGTCTCTTGCTCTATCTGTATTCCTAAAGTAGGTCTTTCCAAACTCACTGACATGTTATTTCAAACAGTCTGGCAGCATTCAAGGTGGCGCAGAGTCCCCTGGAGATTCTGCTACATCAGAACATTGCCTGCCCTAACATTTTAAAGTTATGATGAAATACAAAGCAGATGTGCCAGATCCAGGGAGGCCTGGAGCAACCTGAATTTGTTTCTTGGGAATGCCCCTCTTCAGCACGTTTTTGAGCAGACATTTGTGTTAAAAGCCAGGCAATAAAAGGCCCCAGCATGCTCTAAACACTGCAGTTTTGCCTATTTGTGTCAAGGAAAATCTGGGAGGCGTGACATGAAACTAACTAAATGTATGGTTCAAACTCTCGCTAAGCTATCTCTGTTTGAAAAATGTTGCTGATCAGAGAAAAGAGAATTTAGATAAAAATTAGGTAGTATGCAGATGGGTGGAGCTCTTAACTATGACCTCAATCAGTACTTAGTTATGTCAGACATGAACTGAGCATATGAAGTAGAAGAGGTGGGATAATTATGAATATTAACAATATTTGTAAACTAAAGTAAGAGAAAAATAATACTATTTTTATATCCAAGCTTATGCTCTTGCTAAGTAGAAAAGTTGTTTGTTACAAAGATGATTAAAGGCGGTAAAACTGGTCTCAAAGCTCTCATGAAGGTTGTATATGGTTAGGAAAAGGAAGAATAAGGTTTTTTTAAAAATAGCGTCAGGAGTTCGAGACCAGCCTGGCCAACATGGTGAAACCCCATCTCTACTAAAAATACAAAAATTAGCCGGGTGTGGTGGTACGCACCTGTAGTCCCAGCTACTCGGAAGGCTGAGGCAGGAGAATTGCTTGAACCCGAGAGGCTGAGATTGCAGTGAGCCGAGATCGTGTCACTGCACTCCAGCCTGGGTGACAGCAAGACTCCGTCTCAAAAAATAAAAATTAAAATTAAAAATAAAAATAAATAGCTAGAAAGACTGAAAGCTTTACTCCTCAGATAAGAAAAAGACAGGGATTCCTGCTTTCACCTCTGATATTAAACATTGTATTGGAAGTTCCAGTCAAAGCACTTAAGCAAGACACACAAATTGGAAAGGAAAACGTAAAACTGTTTCTATTGCAAATTACATGATCTTCTATGGAAAATTCTAAAGAAATTAAAAAAAAAAAAACTTCTAGATTATCTTAGTTCATTTTCTGTTGCTATTATAGAATACTACAAAATTAAGTAATTTATAAAGAAAAATATTTCTTACAATTCTGGAGTCTGGGAAGTTCAAGGTCAAAGATGAAACATGGCAGAGATAGAACACCACCCTAGCGCTACCTGAATACAAGGGACTGACTCTTGTCAGGTGTATCTGAGGTCGCCGGATGCTGTCAGGAGGGCTGGCTTCCTCCAGCTCCCTGCTCCTTCTCAGATTCTGTCAGGATCAGCTTCCCAGGAGACGTGAATGTTCTATTTCATTCATCTGGTCAAGGTGCCACATCTGGTGAGAGCCTTCTTACTGTGTCGTAACATGCAAAGGGCACCACCTGGCAAGAGGGCAAGGGCATGCCAGCACAGGTCTCTCCTCCTCTCCCTAGAAAGCCATCACAGGGTCCCACACTGATGTGATGATGGACGATGTGATGCCCCTTATCTAATCCTAATTCTCTCCCAAAAGCCCTATATTAGTCAGGGTTCTCTAGAGGAACAGAATTAATAGGATATATATAAAGGGGAGTTTATTAAGTATTAACTCACATAATCACAAGGTCCCACAATAGGCCATGTGCAAGCTGAGGAGCAAGGAGAGCCAGTCCGAGTCCCCAAACTGAAGAACCTGGAGTCCGATGTTCGAGAGCAGGAAGCACCCAGCACGGGAGAAAGATGTCGGCCGGGAGGCTAGGCCAGTCTAACCTTTTTACATTTTTCTGCCTGCTTTATACTCGATGGCAGCTGTTTAGACGGTCGCCCCCACCCCAGATTAAGGGTAGGTCTGCCTTCCCCAGCCACTGACTCAAATATTAATCTCCTTTGGCAACATCCTCACAGACACACCCAGAATCAATACTTCGCATTCTTCAATCCAATCAAATTGACACTTAGTATTAACAATCACAGGCCCCATCTCTTGATCCTGTTACAATAGGAATTAAGTTTCCACAATGCATTTTGGGGTGACATATTCAAACCACAGCAGAGATCTAATACGCAAATTCAGCCAAATTGCAGAATACATTATCAACGCAATCAGTTGTGTTTCAATACATCACCAATGAAAAATTCGAAAAGGAAATTAAGATTAAAATTTCGGCCGGGCGTGGTGGCTCATGCCTATAATCCCAGCACTTTGGGAGGCTGAGGCGGGTGGATCATGAGGTCAGGAGATCGAGACCATCCTGCTTACACAGTGAAACCCCGTCTCTACTAAAAATACAAAAAAATAGCCTGATGTGGAGGCGGCGCCTGTAGTCCCAGCTACTGGGGAGGCTGAGGCAGGAGAATGGCATGAACCCGGGAGGTGGAGCTTGCAGTGAGCTGAGATGGCGCCACTCACTCCAGCCTGGGGGACAAGAGAGACTCCATCTCAAAATAAATAAATAAATAATCATTTACAATAGAATCAGAAAGAATAAAATACCTAGGAATAAATTTAATCAAGGAGGATGTAACTGTGACAGACTTGTGAACTGAAAGGTGTAAAACGTTGCTGAAATAAATTAAAAAGAGCTATATAAATGGAAAGACATCTCATTTTCATGGATTGAAAGACTTAACATTGTCAAGATAAAAAGTAATCTACAGGCCGGGCGCGGTGGCTCAAGCCTGTAATCCCAGCACTTTGGGAGTCCGAGGCGGGCGGATCACGAGGTCAGGAGATGGAGACCATCCTGGCTAACACAGTGAAACCCCGTCTCTACTAAAAAATACAAAAAACTAGCCGGGCGAGGCGGCGGGCGCCTGTAGTCCCAGCTACTCGGGAGGCTGAGGCAGGAGAATGGCGTGAACCCGGGAGGCGGAGCTTGCAGTGAGCCGAGATCCGGCCACTGCACCCCAGCCTGGGCGACAGACCGAGACTCCGTCTCAAAAAAAAAAAAAAAAAAACTTAGCCGAGCGCAGTGGCGGGCGCCTGTAGTCCAATCTACTCAGGAGACTGAGGCAGGAGAATGTCGTGAACCCGGGAGGCGGAGCTTGGAGTGAGCTGAGATCACACCACTGCACTCCAGCCTGGGAGACAGAGCGAGACTCTATTTCAAAAAAAAAAAAAAAAAAAAAAAGAGCAAGACCAAAGGGGCAAATCTTCATGACCTTGGATTTGACCAAAATATCTGACATGGGATTAATATCCAGAATATTTAAAGAACTTCTATAGCCCAACAACAAAACTTAATTTTAAAATGGGCAAATGACTGAAATAGACATATATATACATAGACACACATACACACAAATGGTCAACAAGCACATGAAAAATGCTAAACATCATTAGTCATTAGGGAACTACAAATAAAAAGCAAATTTTATACTCACTAGAATAGCTATAATTTAGAAATAGGAAAAATAATAAATGTTCATAAGGATATAGAGAAATTGGAACTCTCTTTTTTTTTTTTTTTTTTTTTTTTTTGAGATAGAGTCTTGCCCTATCACCCAGGCTGGAGTGCAGTGGTACAATCTTGGCTCACTCCAACCTCCGCCTCCCCAGTTCAAGAAATTATCCTGTCTCAGCCTCCCAAGAAGTTGGGATTACAGGTGCACGACACCATGCCTGGCTATTTTTTGTATTTTTAGTAGAAACGGGGTTTCACCATGTTGGCCAGCCTGGTCTCGAACTCCTGACCTCAAGTGATCCTCTTGCCTTGGCCTCCCAAAGTGCTGGGATTACAGGTATGAGCCACCATGCCTGACCTGAAATTGGAACTCTTGTATACTGCTGGTGAAAATGTAAAATAGTGTAATCCCTATAGAAAACAGTATGCCAAGTCCTAAAAAAAATCCAAAATAGAATTACCGTATGATCCAGCAATTCCATTTCTGGGTATATATGTGAAACAATTGAAAGCAGAGACTCAAACAGATTATATCCTGGTATTCAAAGCAGTGTTATTACCAATAGCAAAAAGTTGGAAACTGAAATGTCCATGAACGGATGAATGGATAAACAAAATGTGGTATATATCACAGAATATTCCTTCAAAAGGAATGAAATTCTAATATTAATACATTCTAGAACATGGATGAATCCTAAAGACATTATGCTAAGTAGAATACACTACTCACAAAAAGATAAATCTTCTATGATTCCACTTATATGACATGCCTAGAGCAATCTAATTCATAGAGACAGAAAGTCAAAAGCCAGTTAGCAGTTGAGGGAGGGAGAAGTGGGGAATTATTGTTTAGTGGATCAAAGTGTCAGTTTGGGATGATGGATGAGTTCCGCAGATGGATAATGTTGATGGGTGCACAGCAGTGCAAAGGTACCTAATGCACAGAACTGTATGCTTAAACATGATCAACGCGGGGCATGGTGGCTCACGCCTGTAATCCCAACACTTTGGGAGGCCAGTGGGAGGATCACCTGAGGTCAGGAGTTCGAGACCAGCCTGGCCAACATGGTGAAACCTCATCTCTACTAAAAATATAAAGATTAGCCAGGCATGGTGCTGCATGCCTGTAATCACAGCTACTCGAGAGGCTGAGGCAAGAGAATCACTTGAACCCGGGAGGCGGAGGTTGCAGTGAGATGAGATTGCACCACGGCACTCCAGCCTGGGCAACAGAGTGAGACTCCATCTCAAAAACAAACAAACACACACACATGGTTAACATGATAAATGTTATATACATTTTACTACAATAAAAAATAATTGCACACAGAGAAAAAAAAGTAAACATTGAGATACCATATGACACAGAAATCTACTAGGCATATACTCCAGAGACTTGAAAACAGAAAGAGAAAAAAATGCCTGTACACACACACTCATAATAGCACTATTCACAGGACCCAAAAGGTGGAGATAACCCAAATATCCAACAACTGACCAACAGATAAGCAAAGTGTGTTACATCCATACAACAGAATAGGATTCAGCTCCCAAAGACACAGAGTTACTGATTCATGCTGCAACATGGGTGAACCGTGAAAACATTATGCTCGGTGAAAGAAGCCAGATACAAAAGGTCCCATATTGTATGATTCCATTTATATGAAATATCCAGAATAGATAATTCCATGGAGACAGAAAGCAGATTGGTGGTTGCCAGGGGCTGGGAGGAAAGGCAGTGAAGGGAAGCTGCTGAATGAGTACAGGGTTTTGTTTTGAAATATGGAGATATTTCGGAACTAGAGGTAGTGGTTGCGCAACATTGCAAATGCACTCAATGCCACTGAATTGTTCACTTTAACATGATTCTGTGTTATGTGAATTTCATTTCAATGAATTATTTAAAAATATGTAGCTAATATCAATAACTACTTTTTAAAACAGTGCATTAAGTGCTGGAACTATGTGAGTTAGAGATATGGCCTGTTTTGTTACCAAGATAGTCCTATGAGGTAATAGTATTATAATCCCAATTTGATGCCTGAGGAAGCTGGTGAACAGTGTTGTCCCGGGTGTTATGGTCCAGTGGGGGCGGTGGAAATAGACGCAGGGTAACTTCCTATGAGAAGGTGAGTAAGCTCAGTGCTGCAGAGAGATTTAATGTGCAGAATAGCAACAGCTGCTACAATGAATCCAGCAGGCACCAGATGCAGAGTAGTTTCTTTACAAAAATACGAGAATGCAGTTCACCTCCTTTTCTCCCCACAAACAGCATCCTGGGCCAGGTCTTGGCTAAGAATGAACTGAGTGCTTCTGAGCAGTCACTTCAAGGCATGGGGTAACCACAGGAAAACCTTATTGAAAGGATGTGGCTTAGCGAGAGGTCCCACCTTAGTCCTGGTGGGCCACATGGGGCACAGTAGGGGGAGGGGAAGATGGGGTTAAGAGGGGATTGCTGTAGGAAAAGAAGCCATCAGGAACTTTGAAATCTATTTTCAGTAGTATCCCGTGTCTTCTAAACTTTTTTTGTCCTGGCTTTTGAGCTTCTGGGAGAGGTGGATGCCCGCAAGAGCCCCAAGTCATTTTGATGTCAATATAGACTTTAGTTTGATTCTGTAGCAATACAATGAGCTTGAAAGCCAAGCTCTGCTAAGACCAAGACAGAAAGCAAGAATGACAGTGTGTGGAATAGACAGTTTTCTAAAATCTTTCCACACTGAAGAACAAAGGCTGGAGTCCTGCCATCACAGAGGCTCCTCCACAGAGCGGAGAATGTGGGGCCCTCCACCTGGAACCACAAGGCCCCCGTCTTACTGCCCGACCAGAAGGAAGCCAGGGTGTTGAAGAAAACTCTGGAGTTTTCCTCTTCCAGTCCCGAGAGACAAAGGGGAAGGGGAGACAGAACGAGAACGAGGCTTAGATACAAGCAGTCCCCTGTTCGTCCTCTCTTTCCAGAGCCCCAATCTTGATTTGGGAAATGGAGGTTTAGAAACATCCTGTAAGGAACATGGCTGTAGCTGCAGCCAAGCAGGCATAGGGGCAGCAGGCATACGCCGAGGTAAACAGCCTGGTTGACTCAGTGGGGTTGGGGCGCAAGCGCACAGTCCCATGTCTTACATAATCGTAGCCAGGTAGACACAGCATAGAGAAGCTCCCCACCTGGTTCTTAGCCACTATTGTTTGTGTAGTGTATAAATGTAACACGGACCTTGTGCAGGAGCTGCTGAATAAAGCCATGTCTCATTTACCTGCTGTCTCTTGAATGTTCTTCCAGCTCCCTGCCCCACATTCACCCTCTCCTTGGACCTCAGCTGGGGCGGGACCCCGACTCTAAGCATGATGTATTTGCACAGGTCAGGGGAGTTCTGGAACATGCCAAAGGCTTCAGGTCCACGATTGTGCCCTCCTGAGCCTGGGGCAGGACCAGGTCCCCGTGAACATGCAGCCAGGACTGCCCGGGGCCTGCAGAGCCTCTGGAGCCTTCCACTATGGCCTGGGTCCTATGGGGGTCCGCAGAGATGCAGAGCCCTGGGTCAGGACAAGGAGGTCCCTGAGAACCATGCATAGAAACAGGCAGCCCTGCCCTGGGGCTCAGTGTAGATGGAATAACTTGGGCCTTAGAAAGGATTGCTGCTGTGGGGTTGGGGAGACAGTGGGACTGGAAGGAAGGCCCACAGTGCCTATGAGTGGAGAGGGGTTCCCTAAACTCCTGATCATGATGGCACAGCAGGCTGTGAAGGAGAGGGGCGCCGCCGAGCACCAGCAGGTGAAGCAGAGCACTATGCTGTCAGGGGCCCGGGAGGATTTGACTGCTTTCCCCTTGGACCGCGGAAGACCATATGTAGTATAGCTGAATTGGGATTTTCTCCTCTATTCTAAGTTTCTTCAGTTTTCCCAGACCTAGCAAAATCCACTATGTTATTATTAATTATTATCAGTGTTAATTTAGTAACAGTAAACAGTGTTAATTAGCAAAAATAACATCAGTGAAGTCTTTGTGTGCTAGAACTTCTTCTGAGCATTTTCCATGGACTGCCCCATTGGAACCCCATAACTTCATGGACTAGCTTTGTCACTACTGTCCCTGTTTGACAGATGGAAAAGCTGAGGCACAGCGAAGTTCCTTGAGTTGCCTGAGATCACAGAGCACCAGGGCCAGCACCTGGGCCTAGGCAGTTCCACTGCAGGCCCAACTCCAACCCTCACCACGGTGGTGGTGGCCTTCAGTTTGAGTTGGGTCAGAATGATCAGGTAGGCCTGTCAAACACGAAACTTGTCCAGAGTCAGTGGGAGGGGGCTTGGAGTTTGCTTTTTTCCTTTTCCTTTTTTTTTTCTTTGAGACAGAGTCTCACTCTGTTGCCCAGGCTGGAGTGCAGTGGCACAATCGTAGCTCACTGCAAGCTCCACCTCCCAGGTTCATGTCATTCTCCTGCCTCAGCCTCCCGAGTAGCTGGGACTATAGGTGCCCGCCACCATGCCCAGCTAATTTTTTTTTTGTTTTTTTTTTTTAGTAGACATGGGGTTTCACCATGTTGGCCAGGATGGTCTCGATCTCCTGACCTCGTGATCTGCCCGCCTCTACCTCCCAAAGTGCTGGGATTATGGGCGTGAGCCACCGTGCCTGGCTTTTTTTTTTTTTTTTTTTTTTTTTTTTGAGGCGGAGTCTCGCTCGGTTGCCCAGGCTGGAGTGCAGTGGTGCAATCTTGGCTCACTGCAAGCTCCGCCTCCCGGGTTCACACCATTCTCCTGCCTCAGCCTCCTGAGTAGCTGGGACTACAGGTGCCTGCCACCATGCCTGGCTAATTTTTTGTATATTTAGTAGAGATGGGGTTTCACCATGTTAGCCAGGATGGTCTCAATCTCCTGACCTTGTGATCCACCTGCCTCGGCCTCCCAAAGTGCTGGGATTACAGGCATGAGCCACTGTGCCTGGCCTGTGCACTTTATTTCCATTATTATGACATTGTAGTAGCTAATGAAATTATTATATGACTCATCACCATGTAGAATCAGTGGGAGCCCTGACCTTGTGTTCCTGCAACTAGATAGTCCCGTCTGCGAGTGATGGGAGTGACAGATCATCAGGCATTAGATTCTCAAAAGGAGTGAGCAACCGAGATCCCTCTCATGCGATGTTCACAACAGGGTTCAAGCTCCTAGGATAATCTAATGCTGCCTATCATCTGACAGGAGGCAGAGCTTAGGTAGTAAGATGAGCCATGGGGAGCAGCTGTAAATACAGATAGATGAAGCTTCCCTTACCTGCCTTCTGCTCAGCTCTTACTATGCAACTCAGTTTCTAATAGGCCACAGACCGCTACTGTCCACGGCCTGGGGGTCAGGGACCCCTGCTCTAAGGCACAGGAAGAGGTAGTAAAACAATGTAATAGTTCTGCATGGCTGGTGAATATAAACAAACAAATGATGTGTTAGAGTAATATATAATGTGAGTGGCTTTAAGATCCTGGCCTGGCCGGGCACGGTGCTGTACTCCCAGCACTTTGGGAGGCTGAGGTGAGAGGATCACTCAGCCCAGGAGTTTGAGAGCAGGCTAGGTGACAAAGTGAGACCCCATTCCTACAAAAACTTTAAAAAATTAGCCAGGCAGCCGGGCATGGTAGCTCATGCCTATAATCCCAGCACTTTGGGAGGCTGAGGCGGGTGGACTGCCTGAGGTCAGGAGTTCAAAACCATACTGGCCAACATGGCAAAATTCTATCTCAACTAAAAATACAAAAAATTAGCTGGGTGTGGTGGCACGTGCTTGTAACCCCAGCTACTCTGGAGGCTGAGGCAGGAGAATCACTTGAACCCTGGAGGCAGAGGTTGCAGTGAGCTGAGATCATGCCACTGCACTCCAGCCTGGGTGACAGAGCAAAACTCCATCTCAAAAAAAAAAAAAAAAAAAGAAAAGAAAGAACATTAGCCAGCCATGGTGGCACACACCTATAGTCCCAGCTATTTGGGAGGCTGAGGCAGGAGGATCACTTGAGCCTGGGATGTCGAGACTGCAGTGAGCCATGTTCATGCCACTGCACGTCAGTCTAGGTGACAGTGAGACGCTGTCTCAAAAAAAAAAAAAAAAAAACTTGGCCAAAGAATTAGGCTGAATTCATGTTTTCAACTATAATACATTACATCTTTGTCAATCATATAATCCAAAAAAGAACTGTTTGTGTCACAAAGAATAAAAAACTACTTCTCTTGGAAAATCTGAAATTTCATATCCTCCAGGAAAAGTATCCTATAATACTCTTCCCTGTATAAAACAAACCTGATTGAAATCTTTTTTGACCCTATAGAGTTGTAACCTACTGGGTAAAGTTGACCTACTTTTTATCTAATTCTGTACCACCATTTCTTTAGAAAATGATCTGGACCAGACAAGAAATGTATTTCTGAACTAGTCTTGTTGTGCTCCAAGACATACTTAAAAATAAGGACAACCACTTGGTTTACAAAGAGGAGACAAAAATAGTTGACTAAAATAGAACAGAAACATTTTCTGGCTTCACTGCTTACTAATAACTCACATTTTCTAGCCAGGTCATCATTTTATAAACTAGAGAAGAAAACCGTTTCCATTAATGCTGAATATTGGTGCCACTGTTGCTGATGTCACCATGGAAGGCTATGTTGTTAACTTTTTTAAAAAGTGCATTTATTGCTTGTATTTTGTTCTATCCAAGTAAAATTATTTGTGTGGTTGAACTCACACCACATATAAAATTCTGCCCTGTGTCTTAAACTTTTATTTTGAAATAATATGGGATTTGTAGGAAGTTTTTTTTTTTTTTTTTTTGAGATGGAGTCTCGCTCTGTCGCCCAGGCTGGAGTGCAGTGGCGGGATCTCAGCTCACTGCAAGCTCCGCCTCCCGGGTTCCGGCCATTCTCCTGCCTCAGCCTCCCGAGTAGCTGGGATAACAGGCGCCGCCACCACGCCCGGCTAATTTTTTTTGTATTTTTTAGTGGAGACGGGGTTTTCACCGTGTTAGCCAGGATGGTCTCAATCTCCTGACCTTGTGATCTGCCCACCTCGGCCTCCCAAAGTGCTGGGATTACAGGCGTGAGCCACCGCGCCCGGCCGGATTTGTAGGAAGTTATAAAGACAGCTTGGAGAGACAGACACTCTTCACCTGGTTTTCTCCAATGGTTACATTGTATGTAAATATAGTACAACAATCAAACCCAGGAAACTGACGCTGGTACTGGTTGGGTGTATAGATCTAACCCGTTTTAACAGGCACATTTTCATGTAATCACCACTGCAATCAAGAAACGGAACTGTTCTGTCACCACAGGGATCTCTTTCTTGCTACCTCTCTGGAGCCACACCTGCCTCTCTGCTCCTACCATTCCCAAACCCCAGAAACTAGTCATCTCCTCCATCTGTGCTTCTGTCATTTCAAGAATGTTATGTAAATGGAATCATATATTGTGTGAAAAATTTTTTTTTTTTTTTGAGATGGAGTCTAGGTCTGTCACCCAGGCTGGAGTGCAGTGGTGCAATCTTGGCTCACTGCAAGCTCCACCTCCCAGGTTCATGCCATTCTCCTGCCTCAGCCTCCCGAGTAGCTGGGACTACAGGCGCCCACCACCATGCCCGCCTAATTTTTTTTTGTATTTTTAGTAGAGACGGGGTTTCACCATGTTAGCCAGGATGGTCTCAATCTCCTGACCTTGTGATCTGCCCACCTCGGCCTCCCAAAGTGCTGGGATTACAGGCGTGAGTCACCGTGCCCAACCTTGTGTGAATTTTTGAGATTACTTTTTGTCAGTAGCACAATACCCTTGCATATAGTTGAATCATTTTTTTAATCCACTCTGTCAGCCTCTGCCTTTTAATTGGTGTATTTAGACCATTTACATTTAAAGTAATTATGGATATGTTAGGGCTTGGGGCTGCCATTTCATCTTTTAGTTTCGTGTTTTTTCTATTTCTGTCTCTTTCTCCTGTTTTCCTGAACTCTTTCTAGAATCCGTTATTTACCTATAATGTGTTGAGTGTATCTCTTTGTGTAGGTTTTTTAAGAGTTGCTCTAGGTATTACATTATATAAATAAATAAATAAATATATGTATATAACTTACCAGTCTACTGCTGTTGACATTCCACCAGTTTGAGTGGAGTGTAGAAATTTTAACTCTCATTAAATCCCTTGACTCCCTTTTTGATAATTATTTTAGCATTCCTTCTACATATATTAGAACCATATCAGAATGCATTATAATTTTTGCTTTGTTTGTCAAATGTAATTTGAAATACTCATTGTCTTTCAATGGAAAGTCTATTGTATTTGTCCATATTTTTGCTCTTCCTGTTCTTCCTTCCTTCCTGGTGTTCCAAGATTCCTTCTTTTATAATTTCCTTTCTGTTTTGAAATTTTCTTTAGCTGTTCTTTAGAGCAGGTCTGCTAACATTAAATTCTCTCAATTTTTCTTCTTCTGAAAATATCTTGGTTTTTCTTTCATCCCATGGATAATTTTCGTAGATATAAAATTTCAGATTGACAGTTCTTTGCTTTCAGAACTTGCGAAGTGTTATCCCACTTCCTGTTGACTCTCATGGTTCTCACAAGAAATATACTGTCATTCAACTTGTTCCTCTGTCAGTAAGGTGTTGATTTTTTATCTCTGCATTCAAGATTTTTTTTTTAGTTCTTAGTTTTCTGAAGTTTGATTATGATGAGTCTTGTTGTGTAGTTCCAGGGTTTATACTGTTCAGGACTTTACTCAGCTTCTTGGATTTGCAAGTTTAAGTCTTGCTAAATTTTGGAACTTTTCCTCAATTATTTTTTTGAATACTTTTTAGCCCCACCCTCTCCCTCCTCTCCTCTAAGACTCTGACATGAACATTAGGTCTTTTGTTGTAGTCCTACCTGTCCCTGAGGCTCTGTCCCTGAGGCTGTGTTCATTATATTTTTAGCTTTTTTTTTTTTTTTCTGTTGTTCATATTAGGTAATTTCTAATGATAGAACATTAGAAATTTCAACATCACTAGTTTCTTTCCTGTGTCCTTCTGCTGCTGAGCTGATCCATGGAGTGGATGGAATTATTGTAATCTTAATTTCTAAAATGCCCATGTGTTTCGTGTTAGATTTACTATTTCTTTGCTCAGCCTTCTTATGTTTTTATTAGTTTCAAGTTTGTTGTAATTGTTTATTGAGACATTTTTATGATAACTATCTTAAAACCCTTGTCAAATAATCCCAATATCTCTGTCATCTTTCTGTTAGTGTCCCTTGATTTTCTTTTCTTACTCAAGCTGAGATTTTCTTAGCCTCCAATGACCCTGTTGAGGGAGGCTCATTAATGCCAGGTGATGAGGAAAGTCCAGCTCCCCACTCAGTCTTCTCTGATACCATCCCAGGATGGGGTGTTGGGTGAAAGTCAGATCATTACATCAGGGTGAAGCAGGAAATTTAGGCTCCTCAGTCAGCCTTTGCTAATGGGAGTTGAAATGGACTGTACCTTTCCCTGATGTGGTTGGTAGGGTGGTTTTTGTCTAAAAGTGTTCTGTCTTGATAGGCTAAGCCTTTCCTGATTCTTTGAGTATAGAGAGCAGGCTTTTCCTGGACTTTTTTTCTGTGCCTATTGGCATTCCCACTGTCTCTGGTATTTGGTCTAGTATACAAGAGGCAAAAGAAAACCCAGGGCACCCACCATGGTGTCATTATTTGAGTCCTGAGGTCCCTGGCCAGTCTACATTCTTCTCTCCAACATGAGGGTCTTTGTGTGCTTGTTTTACATAAAATGTCTGAGATTTTTTGCTGTCCTTAGTGAGAGGAATAGGATGAAGTGCCTCTGTTGCATTTTGGTCTAAAACTACAAGTCCATTAACTTCTTGTATTCAAATGTTTTAATCTCAGAATATTAGGCCACTTTCAAAATAAAATAATTGGTTTTTTTAATGAATTTGTGCATTGCTGACAAAAATGTACTGCTTTTCCATCAGACATTGATAATCACGTTAGAACAAAATCTGTTGTCTTGAAACTAACAAATCTTGAATGTCCCAACTGAAAGGCAGTGTGATCATGATGTAGGTGTTGTCTCCCACTCTACAGGAGCTGGTGAATCTCAGGCTTGGGGTTTGTCTCCATCCCACTTCCTGCTCCATTTTTATGCCTTCACTTTAGTGACAGTTATTAAGTGCTGACTTTGCACAGGCGCTGATGATGCAGAGCTGGAAGGTGCCAGTCCTTGGATGCTGCTGGTCGCTTCTTCCCTCAGAACCATCTCTACAACAGGCAGGGAGGACTGGATTGGAAGATTTAAAGGCTCTTCATGTCTAAGGTCTATGAATCCAAGATTCTGAAACCCCTCATTTCACCCAGTCCTAGTTTAGGACCAGCCTCTCTCGCACCTTGACTTTAAATGCTCTTTGGGGTCCTAGGCAGCTACAGATTCTGATAGTCCAGTAAATAACTGCCCTGAGAGAAAAAGCACCCATGTGTGTGTGAGTGCATGCGTGTGTGTGTGTGCATGCACATGTGCACACACATGGTCTTATAATGTAGGGATGACCAAGAAACAGAGCTTGGGTCCAAACCATAGTTTGTACTCACATGGAAGCAGAGCCGACACCTTGCCTGGCTTCCTCTGGGAGTCATCAGGCATAGCACACACCACGGACAGAAAACAATGCTGTGCACCTTGAGATAAACAAACTGTGTCACCCGAATATTCGTCCCCCAAATAAAAGGGAACTTGAGCCATTCATCAGTTAAATATGTTGCTGACACGCTAATAAAAAGCAACTGTATTCTGACATTCACAGTACTGATGTGTGATAACCTTATGCACTGTGACACCGAAAATTCAAGTACTGTCTTGACTTCTTGGAGTTGCACAGGCCTGGAGAGTTTCCTTGCTTTTGTTGGATATGCCCACAGCCAAGGACAAGGTTCCTTAGCTGGCTGGTTCCCCTATAACCAGACCAGCTGCACCCCACCTAGCCCCCAAGCCCAACGGGTGCCACCTTTTGCAGGCTGTGGAATTGTTCAAACAATCCAATCGCATCCATCCGTAGAAATCAGGGTCACCTCCCTTCTTACTACGAAGCCTGAATGCAGTGGCCCCTGCTTGTTCACCCTGTCCCTAAGCACAGCCCCTGCTAGCCCTGTGTCATGGGCCATGTGCTCCTCTTCCAGGCTGTGAATGTGCTCTATGAATAAGCCTCTGTTTGCTCTTCTCTGACTAGTGTCGGTTGTGTGTTCAGCTCTCTCATACTGTTTAGGGTAGGGCAAACCCTCCTTCACCAATGAGGTGATCAGAAGACCCTCATAGCTCTGATAATCATAAAACAGACCTTCTCCCACCATGAGCAGAGTGACTTTAACTTTGTAAATTTGGTGCCCTTCTGGGCTGTTTCTGCCCCATTAGTTACTTGCTATGTTTTTTAGTTGGTGAGCCACATAGTCTAAAGCCTGGAATTCCTTGGATTCCTTTGTTTTCTTCATTTGTTTTTCTTTCTTTTATTATTTATTTGTTTCATTTATATTTTATTCGTTGCTTTTGAATCTGAGTATTCCTTTCAAAATGTGAAAGACCCATAAAGAGAAAAGCAGAAAACTTTATCAAAATATATACAAAGGCACTGGAATCAATGAATTGATGTGCCATGTTGTTTTACTGAAAGACTCAATGTTATGAATATGATAATTCTATCCAAATTAAGCAACATTTTTTTTTCCCAAAAAAAAATAAAAGAATCAATATCAAACCCTAAATGTGTCCATCATTGAGGGTGGATCTTCCTCGCACCCACACCCACCTTTCTCCTGGGGGGCACAGCCCTGGTGGACATGGTGGGCCCTGCCCTTGAACACTGCTGATTACTCCAAAGCAGATACCCAAAGAAAGTGCGGCCAGCCACAGCTTAGCTGTGTGTCTAGCTTGAAAGACAGGCTGAACCAATCCCATCCAACCCGCCTACTGCTTAAAATGAAAGACCCAGAGTGAAGCTGCCTGTGGGACATGGGAACTAGAAAGTCCTGGAGAGCTGAATCTGAAACAGACCTTAGAAGCCGTGTGAGCCACTGAGGAAGCGTGGTGGCAGAAAGAGGAAGCTTCCTGGCCACGTCCCAACTCCATTTTCCATGCAGCTCATGGTGTCATAGCTCCCGCCCTTGGATCTCTGTTGTGCTCCAGAGATTCCACAGGACATCATTGTGATCAGCCCTTTTATTTGAACTGGGATGTGTACTTCAAGCAAAAGAGCTCTGCCTGCCTCAAAGTGAGTCTTTTACTATCCACAGCAGCCTGTGCAGAGAAAGCACCACTTACAGTGATGGTGGGTTTGAAAATAATACTCAGTTATTGTGGGTAACAAAAATTTAAATTGGTTTTCATTAGGTTTTTATTATTTCTTTTTATTTATTTATTTATTCTGCAGGAGACCAGAGTTTTATTATTACACAAATCAGTCTTCCTGAGCATTTGGGGAGCAGAGTTTTTAAGGATAACTTGGTGGGTGGGGGGAAGCCAGTGAGCCAGGAGTGCTGATTGGTCAGAGATGAAATCACAGGGAGTTGAAGCTGTCTTTTTGCGCTGAGTCAGTTCCTGGGTTGGGGCCACAAGATCAGATGAGCCAGCTTATTGATCTGGGTGGTGACAGCTGATCCATCAAGTGCAGGGCCTGCAAACTATCTTAAGCACTGATCTTAGGAGCAGTTTAGGGAGGGTCAGAATCTTGAAGTCTCTAGCTCATGACTCCTAAACCATAATTTCTAATCTTGTGGCTAACGATAGTCCTACAAAGGCAATCTAGTCCCAGGCAAGAAGGAGGTCTGCTTTGGGAAGGGGCTGTTACGGTCTTTGTTTAAATTATAAACTGTAAACTAAATTTCTCCCAAAGTTAGTCCAGCCTACGCCCAGGAACAAACAAGGACAGCTTGGAGGTTAGAAGCAAGATGGAGTCAGTTAAGTTACATCTCTTTCTATCTGCTTTTAATTCCTGGGAGTTCGTGAGGAAAACAGCTTTTTTCCAAAACAGGGTTTGTGGTGCCTCCTCTTTTCCCAGGGAGTCCCAGGCTACCAGAAGTTATCTCAGGGCCTCTCGTGTGTGCATTAACAAGACAAAAAAAAAAAAAAAAATGGAGAAAAATAATTCAGTACACTGAGAAGAACAAAAACCTTTATCCAGAAAAAACAAGATCCGAGAAGAGAAAAACATAAAGGCCTTTTAAATGTACCTATAGCTTGTTTATACACTTTTAATTAAGCTCACCTTTAACCACAGCGCTCTTTAACCTAAAAAAAAATCCTTTTCAATTGTTTATTACCCAACTTTATCCATGCCAAGTGGCCAATATTTTTGGCTGTTGAATTCCACAGCTAACTTCCCACGTGAAATTAATAAGTTTTAACTAAGGTTATAACTTAACCATGGACACACAGGTATCTCAAAGAGATGGTGAGTTGTTGCTTTTTTTTTTTTTTTTTTTTTACAAGATTTAGAATCTCCCCCAGGGTAGTTTAGAGAAAGGAAAATTCAAGACAGGAAATCAGCTATGGCAGGGGGGAAACCTCAATAAATGGCAAAGTTACATAAATACAAAACCAGAAGGGAATCATTCCAGAAGCCAAAAATAGACCCCAGGCTGCCACTGTCGAAAGGCAAAGCCGTGGCTGCTGAGTTACAGCACTGAGCAGAAGCAGTGTCTGCTTACTCTGCCTTCCCAGAAGCAGCCTAGAGAAGCCCATTTCAAGCTCGCAAAGGCTTTTAACTGCTCAAGAAAATGTTTAGGGCTAACCATGAGATGAAGCTCCCAATTCCTGTCTTCTAGAAACCAAGAGAAAGTCTCCCTACATGGTCACAGGTTAAACCCTCAAGGACACAAAACAAGACAGAGAAATTGCATCCTGTATTGGTTTCAGGGACGCACAGCAAAGTCTGCTGACCAGCCCAACGGGCTAGATTGAGAAGTGGGCTTCAAAGTGGATCCTAAACCCACATTCTATCCTGTGATACTCCTTTCTCCACTACAGAACACAGAAAGACAAATTCTTAACACAAAGTGCACCAGATCTGCTACCGCCTAAGACTAGTCTCACAAATCCTTTTTCTATTCATCAAACCCTTGCAGATAGAGAAATAGTGACGTTTACTATTTTCCCAGACAGAGAAAGAGAGAGGGACCTGAAATTGGCTGGTAAGAATTTCTTACCCTTTTTTGCTGGCATACCAGGTTTCCAGGCTCCCTTTCTCTGCAGCTTCCAGAACAGAGCAGCTTCTGATGACCCTGCTCACTGCACCATAGCTGTGGGGTTCAAGCCACTTTATGAGAGAAAATCACAGTGTCCGCTTTGCCTTTTTTTTTTTTTTTTTTTTTTTTTTTTTTTGAGACGGAGTCTCCCTCTGTCGCTCAGGCTGGAGTACAGTGGCGTGATCTCGGCTCACTGCAACCTCCGCCTTCCGGGTTCAAGCGATTCTCCTGCCTCAGCCTCCTGAGTAGCTGAGACTACAGGTGCCCGCCACCACACCTGGCTAATTTTTTGTATTTTTAGTACAGATGGGGTTTCACCATGCTAGCCAGGATGGTCTCGATCTCCTGACCTCATGATCCGCCTGCCTTGGCCTCCCAAAGTGCTGGGATTACAGGCGTGAGCCACTGCTCCCGGCCCACCTTTTCCTGCTTCATGGAACCATAGGCAAGATTCTTAATTTGCAAGATGCTGCCCAACAGGCTGCATGGGGGACCGAATTAACATTTTCCATCGCAGCAAAACACATATAACAAAACACACATTAGTCACCTCGTTCAGCACCCAGTATCAACCTGGCAAAGCTCAAGCTTTTTCCTGTTGGTCTCTGTTGTCTGTGATTCACTCCAGATGAGGAGAGACAACCTCCGAACGGTCATTCACAATGAGGTCTCTGGGCAAGGCAAAGAGCAGATAGTCACCCTGAGACAGGCCTGTTGAGCCTTCTTTAGGGCTCATCGAATGTGACTGGGCAAATAAGGAAGGTTCTCTGAGTGAGGCCTGCTGAGCTTCCATCAGCAACCCCTTCTGAGATCCCTTCCACATACATAACTGCACACAAAGACGAGAGGACAGAGGCCTTCCAAATCAGGTCCCTAACCGAGAATTCCAAGAGTATCCCTTCCAAACTACCCTCTTGTTCTCTGAGAAACCTCCTCGAAATCTTCCTGAAATCTTCCTGATTAAGGAGAAGTCTCCCAAACCAAGACTCTTCCTACTAGTTAGAAATTGCCAACCAAGAACCCCCAGGAGCTGAACAGACATCTCGAAGTGGAGCTACAGACGCAGACACCCCACGGTGGAGCTACAAACAGACATCCTGCAGTGGGGCTGCAGACACCCCACCATAGGGCTACAGAACCAGTCAGGAGAAGGAAGGAGGCATTGGCAGCGCCTAGGATACTCACCAATCCAGACAGCCTGCCATGGGGCTACAGACAGACACCCTGTGATAGGGCGACAGTTGAGGGATGTCTCCCCATGACATTTCTCCATTGTGATGAAATCCATGCACATTGGATTGGCCATGCCCCCCGAGTCGAGAGAGTACCAGAGTCCTCCCCTAGTCCAAGAGAACTAGGCTGCCGCTTGGCCTGGCGTCTGGATCCATCGCTGAATGGGGACCACTGAACCATGGGCGGGTAGCCACAAGGGCAATCCCAGATGAGCCCCCAAATTTGTAACTGCCCAAGGGTTTCCCCTTGCCCACTGCCTAGACAGAGCCGATTCATCAAGACAGGAGAACTGCAATAGAGAAAGGGTAATTCACACAAAGCCGACTCTATGGGAGACTGGAGTTTTATTATTACTCAAATCAGTCTCCTCACTAGGTTGTTAAATGCAACTTAAAAATCTCACTGTACTCTATGTAAATTTAGAAACTTGAGAATGATTATCTTTCTGTTTAGTTGAACAGATTATCTTCAATAATAATTAATACTTATCAATTTAGTTATTTAAGTTATATAAAGCATTTTGACTGGGCATGGTGCCTCACACCTGTAATCCAGCACTTTGGGAGGCTGAAGCGGGTGGACCACTTGAGGCCAGGAGTTCGAGACCAGCCTGGTCAACATGATGAAACCCCGACTCTACTGAAAAAATAAAAACTAGCCAGGTGTGGTGGTGTGAACCTGTAATTCCAGCTACTCAGGAGGCTGAGGCAGGAGAATCACTTGAAGCTGGGAGGCAGAGGTTGCGAGAGCCGAGATCATACCACTGCACTCCAGCCTGGATAACAGAGTGAGCCTGTCTTTTTTTTGAGACAGGCAGCCTGTCTCAAAAAATTTTATATATAAAGCATTTTGAACTATATTTACATTGAATAAATTGTTTTTTCACGTATAATGGTTCAAATTCCTGACAGGAACCAATGTATAACTCTACCCAGCAATAGCATGCCAAGCAAGAAAACTTCCATTATAAATACAATCAATCAAACTTACAATATGTCAAGGGGTTTAAACATTCCAAAACCACTCAGAAATGATAAAATTTTAAGTAACAATCTGCCTAAAAATCAAAAGATTGGAGCATCATATCCTCCCAAACATTGAAATATTTTAACAGTATGTAGATTAATCTGAACTTATCACAGTAGTATTGACACTGGAGATCTGAATTATATTAATAATCCAAGTGAAAGACAATGACGGCCTGAATTCATGTTATATAGAACACCTGGCTAGATTTTTTTTTTTTTTCTTTTGAAACAGGGCCTCGCTTTGTCACCCAGGCTGGAAGGCAGTGGTGTGATCTCGGCTCACTGCAACCTCCGCCTCCCTGGTTCAAGTGATTCTCTTGTCTTGGTCTCCTGAGTAGCTGGGATTACAGGTGTCCACCACCACGCCCGGCTAATTTTTGTATTTTTAGTAGAGATGGGGTTTCACCTTATTGGCCAGGCTGGTCTCAAACTCCTGACCTCAAGTGATCTGCCTGCCTCTGTCTCCCAAAGTGCTGGGATTACAGGCCTGATCCCTGGTTTTGACACCTTCAGCCTTAGACTGAGCTGAGTTCCTTGGATCCCAGTGTCTCCAGCTTGCAGACAGTCTGTCATGGGACTTCTCAGCCTCCATAGCCACGTCAGCCAATTCCCCTAATAAATCCCCTATCGTCTCTCTATTTATCCTATTGGATTTGTCTCTCTGGAGAACCATGATGAATGCAGTGAGTCTGAAGGAAAGCAAGAGCCAGGGTCCTGGTAACAGCGGCTGCCAATCAACCGTGTTCTTTCAGCTCTAAACTGATCCTCTAGAAGGAAAACTACTACTCTGTCTTCTCAAGCAACCTAACTTAATTTTTCTCTAACGTGCAGCCAGACCCAATTTGCGCCCTGCAAACTGCACTTTGTGCCCTGCCGAACACCTGGCTAGATTGGACAGCTGCTGTGGAGATAAAATTGCTATGACTCTATTGATAGGAAATGGGAGACTGAGAGACTAGGAGGAGCATATTGACTAAAATTGGCTTGGGCTGCATGTTGGAGAAAAACTAAGTCAGGTTGCTTGAGAAGATAGAGTGGTTTTTTCCTCCTGTAGGATAAGCTTAGGAGTAGAAAGAACATGGTTGATTGGCAGTTGCTGTTACCAGGACCCTGGTTCCTGCTTTCCTTCAGACTCACTGCATTCATCAGAGTTCTCCAGAGAGGCAAATCCAATAGGATACATGGATAGAGATATGACAGGGCATTTATTAGGGGAATTGGCTCATGCGGTTATGGAGGCTGAGAAGTCCCATGACAGGCTGTCTGCAAGCTGGAGACACTGGGATCCAAGGAGCTCAGCTCAGTTCAAGGCTGAAGGCCTCAGAACCAGGGATCAAGTGACTCTCAGTCCAAGGCTGAAGGCCTGAGAACCAGGGGAGCTGATCATGTGACTCAGTCCAAGGCTGAAGGCCTCCAAACCAGGGAAGCTGATCAGGTGACTCTCAGTCCTGAAGGCCGAGCACCTGGGAAACTGATCACATGACTCTCGGTCCAAGGCTGAAGGCTTGAGAATCAGGGAAGCTGATCAGGTGACTCAGTCCAAGGGTGAAGGCCTCAGAACCTGGGTGTTGTGGGGAAGCTGCTGGTAAGTCCACGAGCCCAAAGGCGGGAGCCTGGAGTTTTGATGTCGAGGACAGGAGAGGAAGGGTGTATCTGGGCTCCAGCAGATAAGCCAATGCATTCCCCTTTTATTTGCTTTCCTTCTCTCTGGGCCTGCAGCTAACTGGGTGGTTGTTGCCCACATCATTGAAGGTGGACATTCCCCACCAGGTTCACTTAGATCCCATGCAAATCTCTGGAGGCACCATCACAGCCACATCCAAAAATGATGCTTGGCCAGTTTTCTACGTCTTCCTTAATCCAGTGAAGGGGTCAGCTGGCTCATGTGCCAGGAGGATGCTGGAACCCATGAACACGCATGGGTGTTCCCAGACTTACAGTCAATCGGCCACCAATCTGTACACAAAAGCCCTGTGAGACAGAGGACTGCATGCTCCTCTTTTCTAGAAGGGCTCACTGGACAGAGATGAGAGGAAAATTCCTAGTGTTGAAAAACATAAAATTTCAATGTCCAAACTGAAGTTCTGCTGCTCATTTTTCTCAGGTTTGACATCTTGAAGTTCAAAGCTGAGGCTATCCCACAGCTGATGCATTTATCCAGAAGTTCATGGAGTCCAGAAGCTCTCCAGTCCGTCCGTAGTTTTTCAGGGTGTTCTTGGGAGAAAGTCTTAAGAACTCCCTCCAAAAAAAAAAAAAAAATGGATAAGGTAATTTCTTTTTTTCCTTTGAGACAGAGACTCACTCTGTCACGCCATCTGGAGTGCAGTGGCACAATCTCGGCTCACTGCAACCTCCACCTCCCAAGTTCAAGTGATTCTCCTGCCTCAGCCTCCCGAGTAGCTGGGACTACAGGCACGCCCACCACGACTGGCTAATTTTTGTATTTTCAGTAGAGACAAATTTCACCATGTTGGTCAGGCTGGTCTCGAACTCCTGCCCTCAAGCAATGCACCTGCCTCGGCCTCCCAAAGTGCTGGGATTACAGGCATGAGCCACCATGCCCAGCTGGGTCAAGCAATTTTTAAAAGGAGGCAAGTGCTGAAAATACAGGCCAAAGATGCCATAGTGAGGATGGGAGAGAAAGAACTGCCCTGGAATTCCTTTAAAGGAAGAGAAAGCACAACTGTGGTGACATTTGAAAAAGAAAGTCAAAGGCAGACATAAAAGAAGCAGATATCAGAAACAAATTAACGGGGTGACTTCAAGAGTGACAACTTTAAAGCAGTTCTATTTTGAGAGGCAGCAAGAACATGGCAAAGGAATCCACTGTCTCCTTTGCAGCTTGCCTTGCAAGGGTGACCAGCTGCACCCAGGACGGGACATGCTACAGCTGACTGGGGACACTCTCCTTCCCATATGCAGCAACGAAAGCTTCCCTTCTTATCAGTTTTGCAGTATTATTTTGAGGCAGCAGCAAACAGCAGCACAGGACAGAAAAGCCTTTTATCTGCCTTCATCCTGGAGATGAAATGAATCACGGTCTGTGGAGGAATATGCTGCGTGGCTCCGTTGACAACAGAAGCACAATTAACACTGAGATCTTGCACGTGTGTATCTAGGACATGCCAAGGAGGGAGTGCAGGATCATCGGCTAGGACTGACGGCGGTGTCCTCTGTGTATGGGGTACAGCCCATTCTCTATGAGGAAGACGCCACCTCTCAGTGCAGTGGTGGGAGTTGGCATAGAGGTGATGTGGAAACCCTGGGTGTCCTCCTGTCCCCCGAATCTCTTGAGGCTCAGTTTCCTCACTGCAGATGGGAACCATATTACCTCTCACCAGCCACTGGGAGGATCCAAGAAGAATGACTTGGTGATTCATGACCCAAAAAAGACATGTGTACGGAGCTGTGGGTGTGGCTCTGAGAACTGCACCTAAGAAAGATGCATGCACGGGGCTGTGGGTGTGCCTCTGAGAACCGCTGTAGCTAAAGCTGTGTCGAATATCAATTTGCTTACAGAAATCCCAGTGCCTGTGAGATCAGGGTTTGGTTAAAATCTGCACTCATTCCAGGGGACCTGGCTGCATTTCATGGCTGACCTTGCTGAACATTTCCAGCAGGCAACTGCAGTTCTGGGGTCAATTTGGTAGGCGTGTTCCAAAACATAACATTTACTTATACTCAGACTTGAAAACCATCTTTGTGCACCACCGCCCGCTCTCCACCAAGAACTGACTTTTCACCGAGGCCTCCAGAGTGTAATCAACCTTTCAGGTTTCTCATTCCATGGTGAATTCACAGATGTGAAAGGAAATACTTCCAAATGTTAGGATATCCGCTGGAATGTTGATCATTCCCCACAAAGTAGAGGATGGGTTTCATTGGCTCATTAATAGAATGGATCCCTCAAAGTACAGAATGGGTTTCATTGGCTCATTAATAGAATGGATCCCTCAAAGTAGAGGATGGGTTTCATTGATTCATAGAATGGATTCCCCAAAGTGGAGGATGGGTTTCACTGGTCATTGATAGAATGGATCCCCCAAAGTGGAGGATGGGTGTCATTGACTCATTGATAGAATGGATCATTGCATTTCCACTGGGAGCCAGACACTGTTCCTAAGGGTGCTGTTCCCAAGGGTCAAGGGTGCTGGGCCTGGGCCTTTGACTAACTCGTTTGGATCCTGTGCCTTGCCTGAGCCTCCCTGACTGACACATCTGCACCCCAGGGTGCCTGGCCTCATTTGCAATGGATGCTGCCAGCCAGGACTTTAATAATTTTAAGTTTATAGAGTCCATTCACCCTGTAGCTGATGGGAACATCTGACCAAATTTCTTTCCTTTCACCCCCTGAAATCCTCAGAAAGAAAGAAGAGACAGTGGGCCAGGCAGAGTGTTTCGTGTCTGTAATCCCAGCACTTAGGGAGGCTGAGGCGGGTGGATCACCTGAGGTCCAGAGTTCAAGACTGGCCTGGCCAACATAGTGAAACCCTGTCTCTACTAAAAATACAAAAATTAGTCTGGTGTGGTGGCACACGCCTGTAATCCCAGCTACTCTGGAGGTTGAGGCAGCAGAATCACTTGAACCTGGGAGCCAAGATCACGCCATTGCACTTCAGCCTGGGCAACAGAAGGCAACTCCATCTGAAAAAAATAAAAAAGAAAAGACAGTGACAAATCATACCAAATGTTTACAAAGGAAGCAAGCATCCTTTTATGATGTCCCTTGAACTCCTACTAAATGAATGACCCACTGACCTGGTTTATGAACTACTCTCTCGTGAGCATGAGGCTGTGTGGTCACCGTGCAGAGCTGAGGTGTGGGCCTGCCCGGGCCAGCCTTGGGCACCACCACTGAAGCCAGTGCAGCCGACATTGGACTGCAGTCAGGGGCACGCCCTGAAGGCTGTTTCTACAAAGACCAAGCAGCCTTGGGGCCTCCAGGACAAAGGTTGTGAAGGAAGATTCCTAGGGCTGCTGGAACAGATGACACAAACAAGATGGCTTAAAACAACGGAAACCCGTCTTCTCACATTCTAGAAATCCCAAATCAGGGAGTCACTACGGTGGTTCTCCCTGACAGCTCTGGAAGAAGACCCTTCCTGCCTCTCCTGGTTTCTGGGATTCTGGGCACTTCTTGATATCCCTTGGCTTCTAGCTGCATCCTTCTGATCTCTGCCTCCATCTCTGCACGACGCTCAGGGTCCTCTCTGTGTCTGTGTTCTAATGCCCCCCCTTCTTTTAAGGACATAACTGGTCCGTGGATTTAGGGCCCACACCCTAATCTACTATGACCTCATCTTAACTGGTTCATATCTAAAGAGACTCCATCTCCAAAGCAGGTCATATGCAAAGGCTCTCCATGGTGTGAATTTGCAGGGAGAGTATTCAACTCAGGGCGCATCTTAAGCAAGGAAAACAAGGGGACCTCCAGGCCCTGGGGGGCCTCCCTGTAGAGTCCCTGCTCGGGCAGCAAGCACATCGGTGCAGGGGCCTCAGGCTTCCTCTCCTTGACTGAGGCACAAGACAACTTTTGGAGCTAAATGTCATGCAGCTTCATTAACAAACATTTATCAAGTGCCTATCGTGTGCCTGTCATTGGCTAAGTGATGCTCACTGGGAGGTGGAGGTTCAGCATTGCAGGAAATACGGTCCTTGGCCTCAGTGGGTTTCACCATTTCCCTTGAGTAAACTGTATTCGACTATTAATACCAAAAAGAGCCACAAAGAGAAGCACTCTGACAGTTCTACCAATTACTAACGTTTGTTGTTTGGTCACACGTGGCCACGAAAAAAATGCCCTAAATTCATAATTGTAAAAAATTTGTATCATTGAAAAGATAAAATGTATTCTTTGGAAATACTAGGCCTGTTGACATAGCAGTTCTGTGAATGAGAGGCTGACGCCCAGTGGACGTCTAGCCGCGCCTTTCGTCTCAAAATATTGGAGTGAGGGAGCGCGGGAAACAATATTCCTAAATACAATACAAGGTTTTACGATATCATAACCCCTTCTTTGCATTCAAAGAAAACAGAAAGATAAGGTTACAAACCTGAAGTTGTATTAGGAAAAAAGTATTACCTTCTGAAAATAACAATTAGAATCCCAGAGTCATGGCCCAGTCTTCTGATAATGTCCCAGATTCTTACAAAGAGGCACAGAGTACACACGTGTCAAGAGAAACTCTGTTATTGAGCCCTTGGGCTCTGTGTTAGATTGAATAACCTGAAGACAACCAGTGCTATTGTGTCTTTTGTTTGGACCTAAAGTCTTAAGCCTTATTCATAGCCCTTCAGCGTTCAGTCACATTCATCTACATGTTTATCTCCCTCCCTCCCTCCCTTCCTTCCTTTCCTCCCTCCCTTTCGTCCTTTCCTCCCTCCCTTTCGTCCTTCCCTCCTTGCCTTTCTTCCTTCCTTTCTTCCTCCTTCCTTCCCTCCCACGCTCCCTCCCTCCCTGCCTTGCTTCCTCCCTCCCTCCCTTTTTTCCTCCCTCGCTGCTTTTCTTCCTTTCTTCCTTCCTCCCTTCTTCTCCAATCGTAATTTTCCTCAATCTGCCTTTTTTTCACAATCCCACTTAGGCCCGCTGCAGCCTCCTACACCGTTCAGGCTGCTTAGCGCCCCAGACAGCTCCAGGCCAGAGAGGATCGCCCAGCCCAGGGCTTCTCACTTCCACCTGCCCACCAATGACCTGCACACCTTGTGGACATGCAGATCTCATCTCAGCACAACTGGCGCGGGCCGAGAAGCTGCGTTTTTAACAAGCTCCTGCTGTGCGGCCCACGCGGGAGCACAGAGGGAGGTGGCTTGGGCAGACCCCGGCCCTCATGAGGCCCAGGTTCTTTCATTTCCCATCACGGTAGAGAAGGCTCAGAGGAGGCTGGCGGGGTGAAGTCCCAGCATGCGAGAAGGTGTGAACAGGGAGACGCCGCGTCGCGAGGGTGGGGTTCCCACAGCGCAGTCCTGAACCGGGTCGAGGCGGGAGCCGGCTGGCTGGTTTGCTTCTCTCCTGGTTGAGAATCCAACAGAGACCGACCGAGGGGATGCAGCGCACAATCGCGAGGTGAGGCCTTCAGGTCTCCCGATGGGGACCCCAGAGGTGCTCTCTGGACACGCACACATGCGCCAGGGAATAGGGGCCTCCCTCCACGTGCACACTTTTGCTGGCTGGGTGTTTTTTCCATTCCCCGATCCCATCTGGATTGAGAACATCTCTCAGAGCAGAGCGCCACTTGCAGCAGCCAGTCAACATCCCAGCTGGCCTCATGCCGGGATCTGAAAGGGTCGGTTAAGACATTAAAGACACATTTTGTTCATTATGATCAGAAGCTTCTCTATTTGAAGGCAGACCACCCACCACAAGTCATGCTAAAGTCACTTAGAAAATAAAGAAGTGGGAGACTGAGGCGGGCGGATCACCTGAGGTCAGGAGTTTGAGACCAGCCTGACCAACAGGTGAAACCCCATTTCTACTTAAAACACAAAAATTAGCCAGGTGTGGTGGCACCTGCCTGTAATCCCCGCTACACAGGAGGCTGAGGCAGGTGAATGACTTGAACCCAGGAGGCTGAGGTTGCAGTGAGCTGAGATGGCGCCATTGCACTCCAGCCTGGGGGACAGAGGGAGACTCCATCTCAACAACAACAACAAAAAAAATAGAAAGAAAGAAAAGAAAAGAAAGAATAAAGAAAATAAGGAAGAAAGATTGAAAAGGCCAAGTGACTGTTCCCAAAGAAGGTGCAGTACAGCAGGACCGACAGTGCCTCCTTGCCTGAGTCATCGCTGACTCACCACCCACATCTTCTTCCTGACGCTTAAATTATGTTCTCAAAAGGCCAGCTCCTCGGAGGCATCGGATCCAAACTGCTGGCAGCATTTACAGCCTGTGACATTTTCAGTTGAAATGATAGAGCACTACTGAAACATCGCAAATTCAGAATAATCTGTTTGGATGACAGATCCCTTTCCTTCCAATCCAATGGCAGTGTCTTTTAGATTTTTTAAATCAGGATATTTTCTTAAAATTAGTAATTGACTACAGTATTATAATTAATGCTATTTGCAAATGGTTATAAAATAAATGCAAATAGTTTGTTATCATTGCTCTTCTTCTCTTCTGATAGTGATAAATCTGGGCCATTCTCTTCTTTTTAAGACACAGTCTCGTTCTGTCTCCCAGCCTGGAGTGCAGTGGCACGATCTCAGTTCACTGCAACCTCTGCTTCCCGGGTTCAGGTGGTTCTCCCTGCTCAGCCTCCCTACTGGTAGCTGGGACTACAGGCGCATGCCGCCATGCCTGTCTAATTTTTGTATTTTTCATAGAGACAGGATTTCACCATGTTGGCCAGGCTGGTCTCAAACTCCTGACCTCAAGCCATCCACCCATCTCGGCTCCCAAAGTGCTGGGATTACAGGTGTGAGCCACTACGCCCAGCCAATCTGGGCCATTCTTGACTGCTACAGAGAAAAAGGTAAGATGAAAAGGAAGATGTCAATGAGTTGCTGCTTTTGGGCTGCTTAGAATGAGAAATTTACAAGGCTAGGATGCCAGGAATTTTCTTTTTTCTTTTTTTTTTTGAGATGGAGTCTCGCTCTGTTGCCAGGCTGGAGTACAGTGGTACAATCTCAGCTCACTGCAACCTCTGCCTCCCAGGTTCAAGCAATTCTCCTGCCTCAGCCTCCCAAGTAGCTGGGACTACAGGTGAGTGCCACCACGCCCAGCTAATTTTTGTACTTTTAGTAGAGGCGGGGTTTCACCATCTTGGCCAGAATGGTCTTGAACTCCTGACCTCGTGATCCACCCGCCTTGGCCTCCCAAAGTGCTGGAATTACAGGCGTGAGCCACCGCACCCGGCCAAGAAACTTTCAAAATGGGAAGTACAAGTTATTTTACCTACACACCAAAAACTTCATATTTCAGCTCACAATCTTTTTTTTTTTTTTTTTTTTTTTTTAGACAGAGTCTTGCTCTGTCATCCAGGCTGGAGCACAGTGGTGCAATCTCGGCAGTGGTGCAATCTCAGCTCACTGCAACCTCGCCTCTTGGGCTCACACCATTCTCCTGCCTCAGCCTCCTGAGTAGCTGGGATGACAGGCGCCTGCCACCACGCCCAGCTAATTTTTTGTATTTTTAGTAGAGATGAGGTTTCCCCGTGTTAGCCAGGATGGTCTCGATCTCCTGACCTTGTGATCCTCCCATCTTGGCCTCCCAAAGTGCTGGGATTACAGGTGTGAGCTACCGTGCCTGACCTCAGTTCACATTCTTGATGAAGACAAGGTGCTGCATATAATGTTCAAATTACTTTTTGAAAAGACTGTTATATCACAGCTAGGTACAATACTCGTAGGGAAATGGGGGCAGTTGAATAGTCCTGCTTTTGGGGGTGGTGGACATCACTCTGAGGCTGGAGGATGAGGAATAGCAATGGGAGCATGTGAACGGTAAGAGTATTCAGGGAGGGAAAGGAAGACAGGTTTTAAGGGGAAAAAACGTGAGGAGGATTATATAATTGTTTTAAAATAATCATCTTTGGCTCTAAAGATCAAAAATGAATGACACCAGTCTGAGGTAAGACAGGCAGTTGCTGAGCAGATGTTCTTGCAGAAGTATTTTTTTGTGTAAGGCTGTGATAGCCTTTGTGCAAGGTTGTGGGTTTTGCAGTCTTTTGTGATAGTTTTTGTTATCAGGAATACAACTGTGAGAACTGTCTTTTCATGACCTTCCTTGGCTGTACTTGTCAACGGTTTTTTTGTTTGTTTGCTTGTTTGTTTGTTTATTTGTCTGAGACAGGGTTTTACTCTGTCACCCAGGCTGGGGTGCAGTGACACGATCTCAGCTCACTGCAGCTTCTGCCTCCTGGGTTCAAGCTAATCTCCTGCCTCAGTCTCCCAAATAGTTGGAATTACAGGCATGTGCCAAATGTCGCACCAACCTAATAGTACTACAATAGCACAAGAATTGTTGTATTTAACCAATGAATACTAAAGGATATTTTTAGGTTAGCTTCTGTTAAGTTACCCGCAGAAGCTATTAATTGTGAAGTTGTAATTGCATCATTCTTCTGCCAAGTGAAAAAAGGTAGCATTAACGGGGGTAAAAGTCTCATTATGATATGGAGTCTTGTTCTGATGTCTTGGAAAAAGCTGTCTACAGTGTGAAAACATCAACTTCTCTTTCTGATTTATAGTTTCAGTGGCTCTGGTAATGACATTGGGCAGCTTGCTAAACTTTCTGTGTGGCTCACACGTAAGCATGACACTTGTTTCTTAAAATTTATCTAGTTTTAGTTTATAGGGCTTTAGAAACAGAGCAGTTTTTGTTTTTGTTTTTGTTTTGGAGATGGAGTCTTGCTCTGTTGCCAGGCTGGAGTGCAATGGCACAATCTCAGCTTGTTGCAACCTCTGCCTCCCAGGTTCAAGTGATTCCCCTGCCTCAGCCTCCCAAGTAGCTGGGATTACAGGCACGTGCCACCACACCTGGCTAATTTTTTGTATTTCAGTAGAAATGGGGTTTCACTATGTTGGCCAAGATGGTCTCGATCTCCTGACCAATTTTTGTTTTTAGTTCAAGAATTATAGCTAAATACTGGAGGAAATTAGAAGAATTTAGTATCTAGTTCAGTTCATAAATAAATAACAAGAACTTGAAATCAATGCAAAGGGCTATAATCTAATAAAAAGTATATTATAATGTTTTTCGGGAAACGTAACTTTTTCTCTCAGCATTGATTACATGGGAATCTCTGATTTAAATACTCTTGAAGCTAGGAAGCCAAACCAAGGCAGATTTTAGATTTTACCTACAGTCTTAGGGTTCTTGGGCTTGCCAGGAAATGACAGTTTGTACTCACTCATTGTAAGGCTGGGAACTCTTGAAGTCAGGCATTTTATACACATTCTTAAATGTGAAGTTTCAGTCAAAACCTTGTTAATATAACCACGTTTCCAGTTGTATCCTCCTTATTAAGAGAAAGCAGATCTTTATTGAACACATGTAAACAAAAATAAGACACACAAACAGTTTTTGAATTTTGGAGGAATCAAATAGGGAGAAAAAGAAAATGCTTTCACTATTTGTTCACCAAAGTATACTTTACCAAATTGTTGTAAACTATAGATAGCTTATGAGAAAATCTGGAAATCTGGAAAACAAAACATTTAAATAAAGAATCAGGCCAGGCATGGTGGATCACACCTGTAATCCCAGCACTCTGGGAGGCCGAGGCAGGCAGATCACGAGGTCAAGAGTTTGAGACCAGCCTGGCCAACATAGTGAAACCCCATCTCTACCAAAAATACAAAAATTAGCCGGGCATGGTGGTGTGTGACTGTAGTCTCAGCTACTCGGGAGGTTGAGGCGGGAGAATCGCTTGAACCCAGAAGGCAGAGGTTGTGGTGAACTGAGATCATGCCACTGCACTCCAGCTTGGGCAATAGAGTGAGACTCTGTCTCAAAAATAAGTAAGTAAATAAATAAATCCATAATATTTCAAACAAAAGACATTATCTTCTTACAAAGACATTATCTTGGTTAATTACTTAATGTCACATAATTACTTTTTTTGTTCTGATTGATCTTGATTAGCAGTTTTATGAATGCATCAGTTTCTATATTTGAGTTTTAAAATTTTTTACTTAGCTAATTTATCTTTTTTATTTTTATTTTTGAGACAGAATCTCACTCTGTTATCCGGGCTGGAGCGCAGTGGCACGATCTCAGCTCACTGCAACCTCCACCTCCCAGGTTCAAGGAATTCTTGTGCCTCTACCTGCCAAGTAGCTGAGACCACAGGCATGTACCACAATGTCTAGCTAATTTTTGTATTTTAGTAGAGACCGGGTTTCAACATCTTGGCCAGGCTGGTGTCAAACTCCTGACGTCAAGTGATCCTCCCGGCTTTGGGATTACAAGCAGGAGCCACTATGTCTGGCCTTCATTTATCTTAAAGTTATCAGAAATCTGTGTTTGAGAGTGCTTGTCTTTTGCATGAAGAGCAATTTTGGACTACAGCTGATTACAAATGTTTTTAGAGAAGAATTTGAAACAATAGCTGTGGATGACAAAAACTTAGAATAGCCATGGTTAAAATCTGATGGAAAATTCCCAATTGATAAGGATATTTAGTTATTTCTAGTACATTCAGCATTTTAACTTTTTTTTTTTTGGTAGAGATGAGGTCTCACTACATTGCCCAGGCTGGTCTCAAACTCCTGGCCTCAAGCAATCCTCCTGCCTCAGCCTCCCAAAGTATTGGGATTACAGGTGTGAGCCACTGTGCCTGGCTATGTGTGGCATTTTAAGATGACAAACAGAATCATTACTGACAGCATCAACTGAGACCATCAGACTTCTATAAATTTCATGTAATATTTAGGATACTCACATTAGTAGAATGTCCATACAAATATAATTTTAAAAAATATTTAACATAATCAAAATTATGACTGGTAACATTAGATTTCTATGAATTTATATAATTTTAAAAACATTTTATATTAACAACCTACGAATAAATGTAACTGAAATGAGATCAAGCATCACTTATCATTTGACAATATATTTGATATAATTTACCAAATAAGCCAAATAATTTAATATCTTTACCAGATGAGCTACATTATTTGAGCATCTCCAGAGGTTCAACTGGAAAATCCCAGGGTTTCTTTTTCTTTTTCTTTTTCTTTTTTTTTGAGACAAGTCTCTCTCTCACCCAGGCTGGAGCGCAATGGTGCGGTCTGGGCTCACTGCAACCTCCACCTCCTGGGTTCAAGCAATTCTCCTGTCTCAGCCTCCTGAGTAGCTGGGACTGCAGGCGTGCACCATCATGCCTGGCTAATTTTGTGTTTTTAGTAGAGACAGGGTTTCACCATGTTGTCCAGGCTGGTCTTGAACTCCAGACCTCTACCCGCCCCAGCCTCCCAAAGTGCTGGGATTACAGGCGTGAGCCACCACACCTGGCCCTGGGGCACTGTCCCTGCTGGAAGTCTCCCATGGAGCAGGAGGCCTGGGGGTCCCGTGTGTGGCCTCCGCGTGGGCAGGGTGGGGGTACCGCACAGTGCAGTGCTGTCTTTCCAGGTCCTCTTTGGGATGTGACTGTCAGCGTGTTGAGAAGCCCAGCCAGGTCCCACTGCTCATCTCGGTCGGGGGCGAGACCATCTCACCTGCACCCCTAGCGTCACACCGTCCTCTGAGGCCAGCAGCACTGTTGGCCACGGCTCGGGCTCACCATGTCCCTGGCTACCGTGTTTGTTGGGTTTTTTAATGATTGTGGTAAAATATAAAGACATAGAATTGACCATGTTAACCATTTCTAGGTGCACAGGTCCATGCCACTAAGCACGTTTGCATTGTTGAGCAGCCAACACGACCCTCCGTCTCCAGAACTTTCTCCTTGTCCCCGACAGAAACTCTGGGATACCTTGTTTTATGAATTACCTCTTTTGTTCCACGTTGTCTCCCTAAGCAGGTTGTGCATCTCTTGAGAACAGGTCCGATCACACGGCCCGAACCGTACACAGCAGGAGCGCAGTGGACCCCTGATGCCTGCGGCCTGCGTCTCGGGGCCTCTGCCTGGCTCCTGCTCAGAAAACTGCCTCCTCCCTCACTGAGCCCCTGTTCATTACATTAACCAGAATGCGCTGTCTGTAGCTAAGTGGACCAGGGCTGAGTCCTGACCCAAGAAGGGCCAACTGAAGTCACTCTTCAAGGCCTTGGACTTGGGACAGAACAAGTTAAATCAGTCCTGGAAGTGACTGGAAATGCAACATTTGAACTGAAAAGCCATGGAGTCCCCCCAAAAACAGACATGGGAACAGGCAATGAGAGAGAGAAAGGAAGTGGGTGGGAAAGCCAAGGAGTCCCCCAAAAAGTAGACATGGGAACGGGCAACGAGAGAGAAAGGAAGTGGGTGGGAAAAGGCGGCTTCCCATCCTGCTTTTCTTCCTTTTCCAAGGCCTGACTCAGGTTTCTTTAGCCCAGGGGATAACCCAAGGCCTCATATGAAATGCCTCTTTTAACTAATGCAGTTTTTTGTTTTTTTTGTTTTTTTTTTTTTTTTTTTGAGACGGAGTCTCGCTCTGTCGCCCAGGCTGGAGTGCAGTGGCGCGATCTCGGCTCACTGCAAGCTCCGCCTCCCGGTAACTAATGCAGTTTTATTAAGACCGACCTGCGGGTGGTGGGACGAGACCAGCAATGGCGAAACTCACGACGCGAGCTTCCACGCCTGCGGCCGCGCGCTGCTCCCACGCCAGCTCTGCACGGGCTCCGTGACCACCGTCCTCTCCCCGGCACGGGTAAGGGGCCGCCTGCGGAATCGCCTGGGCTGCGCCAAGCGCCACACAACGCGCAGGGCGCTCGCAGATGGAGGCCACGCGGCCTGCGGAGAAGCCCCTCCGGCTGGGCTGTTGACTGAACCGTGAACTTTCTGCTTCCATTTCCTGCAGGAGGCCGAGCCTTCCACTTGCACATCTCCAAATCTCAGGAATTCGCCGGTCGGGTTTCTCTCCCCCGCGTCCCTGTCCACTGCGTGTCCGCAGCTGCTGCCCAAGCGGGGACCCGGGACCCCGGGCTCCGTTCTCCACGTGTGGCCCTCAGGGTGGCTGATGGGAGAGGAGACAAGGGCGGATGCACCGGCCAGACTTTTTTTTTTTCTTTTTGTCTTTGTATAAGATTGTATTAAAGGTCTTTACAAAGCAACATCCAGATTCCAGAACACAGCTGCCCAGGAGACCCTGTTAGCTGTGGGGCCTGGCTGGGGCATGGCAGGTGGCTCTGGCTTCCCCCCTTCTCTTCTGAGATGGAGGTGGTGGGCGGTATCTAATCTTTGGGTTCCACGATGCTCACGTGGTCAGGCAGGGGCTTCTTAGGGCCAGTCTTGCCAGTTGGGCCCCAGGGAAGCATGATCTTCACCTTGATGGCACCGGCCAGACTTTTATGTGCAGAGGTGGAGAGGGCAAACGTGTCTTCCCTCACACACATTTGCCCCCTGCCTATCTGCCAGGGGTCAGTTTGGCTGTTTACCCCGGAGGAAAACAAAATGGGTTTGGGGAACAGGTAGCACTGCCCACCACGTGCGTCGGGAGGTCATTCTGAGCATTTTTTCCCCTAGAAGTAATCCACAGACTATTTTTATTTTTTTATTATTATACTTTATGTTCTAGGGTACATGTGCACAACATGCAAGTTTGTTACATATGTGTACATGTGCCATGTTTGTTTGCTGCACCCATTAACTTGTCATTTACATTAGGTATTTCTCCTAATGCTATCCCTACCCCCCACCCCCACCACACAACAGACCCTGGTGTGTGATGTTCCCCACCCTGTGTCCAAGTGTTCTCATTGTTCAATTCCCACCTATGAGTGAGAACATGCAGTGTTTGGTTTTCTGTCCTTGCAATAGTTTGCTCAGAATGATGGTTTCCAGCTTTATCCATGTCCCTACATAGGACATGAACTCATCCTTTTTTATGGCTGCATAGTACTCCATGGTGTATATGTGCCACATTTTCTTTCTATTTTTCTTTTTTTTTTTTTTGAGACAGAGTCTCACTCTGTCGCCCAGGCTGGAGTGTGGTGGCACAATCTCGGCTCACCACAAGCTCTGCCTCCCAGGTTCACACCATTCTCCTGCCTCAGCCTCCTGAGTAGCTGGGACTACAGGTGCCTGCCACCACTCCTGGCTAATTTTTTGTATTTTTTTTAGTAGAGACGGGGTTTCACCATGTTAGCCAGGATGGTCTTGATCTCCTGACCTCATGACCCACCTGCCTTGGCCTCCCAAAGTGCTGGGATAACAGGCATGATCCACTGCACCCGGCCATGTGCCACATTTTCTTAATCCAGTCTATCATTGATGGACATTTGGGTGGTTCCAAGTCTTTGCTATTGTGAATAGTGCCACAATAAACATACGTGTGCATGTGTCTTTATAGTAGCATGATTTGTAATCCAGTAATGGGATGGCTGGATCAAATGGCTTTTCTAGTTCTAGATCCTTGAGGAATCGCCACACTGTCTTCCACAATGATTGAAGTAGTTTACAGTCCCACCAACAGTGTAAAAGTGTTCCTATTTCTCCACATCCTCTCCAGTACCTGTTGTTTCCTGACTTTTTAATAATCGCCATTCTAACTGGTATGAGATGGTATCTCATTGTGGTTTTGATTTGCATTTCTCTGATGGCCAGTGATGAGGAGCATTTTTTCATGTGTCTGTTGGTTGCATAAATGTTTTCTTTTGAGAAGTGACACAGACGTATTTTTAAATTCACTTGTTACTTTAGGGTTAGATAGAAAAACAACTGTTTCCTCCCTAAGTCCCACTTTCCAGAGGCAATGAGCCATTTCTTCTGGTATTTATCCCACGATTTCTAAATGCAAGACAAAGATGTAGTTCTCTTTTTTTTTTTTTTTTTTTTTTGGAGACAGAGTCTGGCTCTGTTGCCCAGGCTGGAGTGCAGTGGCTCGATCGCCACTCACTGCAAGCTCCGCCTCCTGGGTTCACACCATTCTCCTGCCTCAGCCTCCCAAGTAGCTGGGACTACAGGCGCCGCCACCACGCCTGGCTAGTTTTTTGTATTTTTAAAGTAGAGACGGGGTTTCACCGTGTTGGCCAGGATGGTCTCGATCTCCTGACCTCGTGATCCGCCCGTCTGGGCCTCCCAAAGTGCTGGGATTACAGGCTTGAGCCACCGCGCCCGGTCAAAGATGGGAGTTCTCTTAACGCCATCACTTTCCGTGCACTCTTCTGTCCTTTCCCCACAACTTTGAGTGTGTTTATTCCTATGTTTTGAGGGTGTTTCTTCCTATACTTTGAGGGTGTTTATTCCTATGCTTTAAGTGTGTTTATTTCTATGTTTTGAGGGTGTTTCTTCCTATACTTTGAGGGTATTTATTCCTGTGCTTTGAAGGTGTTTATTCCTATACTTTGAATGTGTTTATTTCTATGCTTTGAGGGTGTTTCTTCCTATACTTTGAGGGTGTTTATTCCTGTTTTGTGTGTGCTTGTTCCTATGCTTTGAGTATGTTTATTCCCATACTTTGAGGGTGTTTATTCCTATGCTTTGAGGGTGTTTGTTCCTATATTTTGAGACTGTTTTTTCCTATGCTTTGAGAGTGTTTCTTCCTATGCTTTACCAGAGGGCTTTCCAGGAGACCTGCAGGCTCCACAAGGCTGGCAAGCTTGAGTAGAGCCCCTTTCTACTCTCAGGTTCAATCAACACTTCACTTGAAAATAAAGTTCCAGGTTGAAATCATGTCTTTTCAGAATTTGGAAGACATTGGTTCATCGTTCTCTAGCATCTAATTTGCGTTTGTAAAGTCCAGTGTCATTCTGACTGCTGAACTTGTTAAAGTAACCTGTATTTTTCCTCTTTCTCTTTCTTTCTGGGAAATCCTAGGACCCTACCTTTACTATCACCATTCTGAAATGACACAGCAGTGTACCCTATGTCTGTCTATTCAACAGGTAGAGACTTGATGGGTCTGGTTTTTGTTGTTGTTTTTGAGACAGGGTCTCGCTCTGTTGCTCAGGCTGGAGTGCAGTGGGACAATCATGGCTCACTGCAGCCTCGACCTTCCAGACTCAAGGAATCCCCCTGCCTCAGCCTCCCTAGTAGCTGGGTCTACAGGTGTGTGCTACCATGCCCTGCTAATTTTTTTTTTTATTACTGTTTTTAGTAGAGATTGGATCTCACTATGTTGCTCAGACTGGTCTCAAACTCCTGGGCTCAAGCAATCCTCCCACTTTGGTCTCCCAAAGTGCTGGAATTACAGCATGAGCCACCATGCCTGGCCCTTGGTGGCTTCTTTTAATACTTTATGTCATTTTATTTGGGGACTTTTCTGGAATTATTTAATTATTTTTTCCTCTCTCTCTGTTTTTTTTCTTTCTGGAAATTTTATTTATCACCTGTTGAACACGATCCTTTTTTTGACAAGATCTTGCTCTGTCCTTTTATTTGGGGGGCTTTTCTGGAATTGTTTCTTTGATGATTTTTTTCCTCTGTGGTTTTCTTTTTTCTTTCTGGAAATTTTATTTGTCAGCAGTTGGACACCCTGAATTGATCCTCTATTTTTTTTTTTTTTTGAGACGGGGTCTCGCTCTATCACCCAAGTGCAGTTGCATGATCTCAGCTCACTGCAACATCCTGCCTCTGCTTCCCGAGTAGCTGGGATTGCAGGCACGCACCACCATGCCCAGCTAATTTTTGTATTTTTAGTAGAGAAGGGGTTTCACCGTGTTGGCTGGGCTGGTCTCGAACTCCTGACCTCAAGTGATCCTCCTGCCTCTGCCTTCCAAAGTGCTGGGATTACACGTGTGAGCCACTGTGCCCTGTCTGGTCCTCTAATTTGGTCTTCTACTTTTATATCTGTTTTCTTGTTTTGCTTTTTGAGCGATTTCTTCAACCATACCTCCCAATATTTCTATTGAATTATTTTTCTGTTTTCATATTTTAATTTCCAATAACTTTTTTATTCTTTAATATTCCTTTTATACAGTATCTTGTTCATGTTTCATGGATAAAATAGAGTCGCCTGTCTCTACCAGGAAATAAATTGTAGAATTTTTTTGATGTGTTCTTTTTCTGCCTATGCTTTTTTTTTTTTTTCTGAGTTCCTCATCTCTGTCTTGCTGAACTGTTTTCTCAGATATCTAGTAATATTTAATTGTCCGTGTTTAAGAAGGGTAAGACATGATTGGAAGAGGGAGAGTTAAAGCTGGTGGAGGTTCTCTGGTGGACCTGTGGCTCGCTCTCCAGGGTAGGAGTCAGAAAACGTTTTCTATAAAGAACCAATTGTAACTATTTCAAGCTTTGTGGGCCATCCGCTCTCTGTTGCAAACTCCACCTCCACTCAGCCCCTGTAGTGTGTTATAATGTGAAAGGAGCTATAGGCAATACAAAAGGGGATGAGTGTGGCCCTGTTCCAACAAAACCTTGCAGAAACAGGCGGTGGGGCTGGCAGGGCCCATCAGCTGGACTGGCCAGCCCTTGGCATCATGCCCGGCCCCCACCCTCAGCTGTGCCTGGAGACCTTGAGGCCAGAGCCTCCCTGAGACAGGGTCCCCAGAGAATAACTCCCCTCTGCTCCCGTCTGGGTCAGTTGTTACGGGTACACACAAACTGTGGGAGGGGAACTGGGAGTTCTGATGACCAACCTGGTTTCAAGCTCTCCTTGAACTAACTCTCAGAGGCTACACTGCCTCCAACCCTGAGGGTTTCACACTCAGCCACATCCTGTTACTTCCCATTAGGCAATGGGAAGAAAGCTTTAGCTTTCTCCAACTACAAAGTCAAGTACTCCTCAGCCATTTACTCCCCATTTCCCAAAATCACAGATATTGCAGATATCGCATTTTTCTTTTTCTTTTTTTTTTTTTTTTTGACAGAGTCTTGCTCTGTCACCAGGCTGGAGTGCAGTGGCACACTGTCAGCTCACTGCAACCTCCAACTCCCTGGTTCAAGCAATTCTCCTGCCTCAGCTTCCCGAGTACCTGGGATTACAGGTGCACACCACCATGCCCAGCTAATTTTTGTACTTTTAGTAGAGACATGGTTGTGCCATGTTGGCCAGGCTGGTCTTGAACTCCTGACCTCAGGTGATCTGCCTGCCTCAGGCTCCCAAAGTACTGAGATTACAAGCATGAGCCACCACACCTGGCCTCATTTTCTTTGTTCTTATGGGCTTATAACATTTTTTCCCCTTATGGTCATTTTGGAAAGGTTTCAGGAGGATGCTGAAGTAGCATGTGTGCAATCTACCATGTTTAACCAAAACTCTGATTCGGGAACCTGTAATGTTTTAATAAACAGATGAAAGTCACAGGGAATGAAATGAGAAGGAAAATTTTTAAGAGAAAAGAAAATGGGAAAGACAGACAGAATGGAAGGCAGGAAGTAAAATAACATTTAGGTTTTAAGTTTTTCCCCTAAACACAGAGCCATGAAATGTTAAAACCTCTTTTACTTTACCCTTCATTCTCTCAACATAAAAAGCCAGTAAGAAATAAAATAATAAATAGCTCTGAGAGGTACATTTTGCCTTAGAGACTGGAGCTAAAATATAGCGAGGTTACTCTAATTCACTTTCTCTGTGTTTGCACTCAGAGGAAGCCAAAAAAATTGTACTAAATATGAAATACGACTTTCAGAGGCCATTACTTCTGACAATAGCATTATTTTTGACAATATTGCAGAATCTTTTTTTTTTTTCCTTCCTTGGGAAATTTGCAGGCGGGATCACACTGAGATCAGATGTAAAGTAATCACTGCTTCAGGATGACATAAGTGTTAATCACTGCGGAGATGTCTGCCAAGGTAGTGTTCTTATTCCAGCCATTCCGGAGGAGCACAATGGTTTGATCGGCTAGGTTCCCGAATCAGGATTTAATGTCATCATGACTAATTTTATACAGTTAAAATGCCATGGGGCTCTTTCAGAGTTAAATAATTGATTTTTAAAGTGCTGTTCTTTAGGGAAAGAAGAGAAAATAATAATGTTCCAAAAACAAAGCATGGCACCACCCCAGCTGCCTCCTCCTCCACACCTTTCTCTCTCTCTCGCTGTCTCTCTCTCTCTCTCACACACACACACACACACACACACACACACACGCCTCCAAACTTGCTGTCTTTCCATTGCACAGAATTGTATTGCTCGATTTATAGTTGAGCTCACCTCAAACGCAGTCCATTCGGAGTCTGACTGTATGGAGGACTATATTCAAGCCAGAAGGTCAGAAATGTGACTCCCCCAGTGCCCACAGTGGCCTGAGCCTGGAAATACTTCGCAGTGGCAGGGGCTGAAGGAGAGAAGGGAGAGCTGCGTGAAGCTGGGGAAGGCCTGCCCGCTGGGTGGCTGGGGCGTGGCACGGTCATGGCATCCAGGAGTTCTCGGCTGTGGGTGAGGAAGTGAAGGACTTAAGCTTGATCTTGGGGATGACCTGCTGTGGTCAGACAAGGTGAGAGCGGAAGCGAACTCATTAAACTCTCGGCTCCACTCCACGGGACAAACAATGTCCCAGTCCCTGCTTAGTAGGCGAGACCCTGAGAAACAGAGAGGCCAAGTGACTTGCTTGCAGTCACCCTACGCAGTGATGGAGCCAGAATTTGCACCCGGACAGTTCCACAGTCCAGAGTCGTCTCAAACGGGATGCGAGTCACAGGCTTTGTGCAGTTAGAGGAAGTGAAAACCAAAAATCCTTAAAGCTGAAAAGGTAGGAGGCAGAAGGAGAGAGGGTCTTCAGTGGGGTGGAGCTGCAGCCTCTGAAGACTCAGGGACCTACATAGGACTCAGCCTGGTCATGGGCTCTGGGTCTGAGCCCCTAAACAGCTGCTTGTCTTGGGGCAGTCACGGGGCGTTCTGATCTGGGGCCTCATCCGCAGCGTGAAGAAGCTGAACCCAACGATCTCCACGGTCTCTTTCCGTGAGAAAATCCTAGAATTCTAATATGCTCATCATCTGTGGAATTTGCTGTGATCTGTTGTTCTTTTAAAATTATTTTCTGTCAAAGAGAACACAAACTTTTTTCAAGAGTAAAAGCACTGTCTGAGGCCAGGTTCTATCATTTACGGGGCTGTTTCCACTTCGGTTTCTTCAATACGCTTAATAGGAAGTGTGCAGATTTTAAACTTGGCCTCCTTCCTTTGCCCCTATATTCAACCCATCACCAAGTCTTGTAACTTCTACCGGCCTCCACCCCTAAATACCTAAATCTGCCTACATCTACTCGTTCTCACAGCCACCACTCTTGTCTCAGCAGCTGCCGGTTTGGGAGCTGCACTGGCTGCCAGCTAGTCTCTAGGCTTTCATGCCTGACCCCTGAAACCACAGGACCATAACAGCCAGAGTGGGTGCTTCCTAAGCAGCCACAAAGCCATGAGATTCCCTGGCTCACACTCACAGCGACTCCTCAGTGTACAGCTGTAACACCAATCCCTAACTTCGAAGGCTCTCTAGGAACGGTTCTCTCCTTTCCTCGCTTGGTGCAATATACTCCTGCCCCATGGAGAATTATGATTCTCAAACATACCGTCCTTTACTACCCTTTGAGATTCCCGCAATTTTGTTTTTATTGAAGTAAAATTCACATAACATAAAATTAGCCATCTTAAACTGTGCAATTCAGTGGCACTGAGTAGATATACAATACTGTACAACCTTCACCACAACCTTGTTGTAGAACCTTTTCATCACTGCAAATAGAAACCTCATGCCCATGAAGCAGTCATGCCCCATTCTCCCCTCCCACCAATCCCTGCCAACCACAAATCTGCCTTCTGTCCCTGTGGATTAACCTCTCCTGGATATTCCATATGAATGGAATATCAGGTTCCATTCATATGGAATGGATGGAATATTCAGGGTTCATCTGCATTGTTGGATATATCGAACTTTATTCCTTTTCAGGGGTGAATAATACTCCATTGTCGGGATATTTCACATTTTGTTTATTCATTCATCAGTCAATGACATTTGGCCAATTCTTACCTTTCAGTTATTGTGAATAATGCTGCTGTGAACATTTGCATGTAAGTTTCTGTTTAAGTACTTGTTTTCAGTGTATTTAGATATATGCCTAGGAGTACAATTGCTGAGTCATATGGTAATTCTATGTCTATATTTTGAGGAAATACCAAACTGTATTCTATGGTAGCTGCACCATTTTGCATTTCCACCAGAGAGGGTGCCAATTTCTGTACATCCTGACTTTATTTTCTGTGTTTTTAAATACAGCCATCTGAGTATGAAGTGGTACCTCACTATAGTTTTGATTTACATTTCCTTAGTGAGTAAGGAAATATTTGTCATCTTTTCATATGCTTACTGGCCATCCTCTGTCTTTGTTGAAGAACTGGCTGTTCAAGTCCTTTGCCCAGTTTTTAGTTGAGTTTTTTGTCTTGTTATTGAGTTGAAAGTGCTCTTTATATATTATAGAAATTATAGACATTAGATCCTTATCAGATACATGATTTGCATATATTTTCTCCCATTTTATATGTTGTCTTCATGTTCTTGATAATGTCCTTTGATGTACAAAAATTTTACATTTTGATCAAATCTAATTTATCTATTTTTTCTTTTCTTGTTCCTGCTTTTGGTGTCATATCTAAGAATCCATGTGAAATCCAAGATCATGAAGATGTACCCCTATATTTTCCTCTGAGTTTTGTACACTCATGGTTAGGCCATTGCCCCATTTTGAGTGAATTGTTGTTCGTGGCGTGAGGTAGGGTTCCAAGTTCATTATTTTGCATGTGAGTCTCTAATCATCCCAGCACTGTTTGTTGAAGACACTATTCTTTCTCTGTGGAATAGTCTTGGCCCCCTTTGGGAAAGTCAGTTAACCATAGATGATGGGTTTATTTCTGGATTCTCGGTTCTATAACATTGATCTACGTCTGTCCTTATTCCAATGACATTTTGATTGCTTTAGCTTTATAGCAAGTTTTGAAATCAGTAAGTCTGAGTCCTCCAATTTACTCTCTTCAAGGTTCTTTTTTTGGCTGTTTGTGATTCCTTGTAATTGCATATACATTTTAGGATCAGCGTTTCCATTTCTTCAGAAAAGGTCACAGTGATATTGATAGAGATTTCATTGAACGTGTGTATTACTCTGGTGATCTTAGCATGGTAACAATATTAAGTCTTCCAATTGCCCCCCGCCGCCGATTTTGCAATAGTTGCCTCCTTTTCACTTAAATCTTGGCTCCACTGTCTCCTCCTCAGAGAGGTCTCCCCTGAACAATCATCTGCCATACGTAATTGCATTTTCATACTTTGTACGGTGCTTATCCCTGTCCTTTTATTCATGTTGGCTAGTTGCTTTGCTTTGTCTCCCTGTCCTGGAATAGAAGGTCCTCGATGGCAGAGGTATGTCAGTTTGCTCACTACTTTACCCTCGGCATGTGGAACCAGGCTGGCACCTAGTAGGCACTCGACAAGTTGTGATGATGAAGAAATGAGCCAATGAAAGCTGGCTAGAGGGGTGGGACAAATGAGCCAAGGAGCTGAGCTGGAGGGATCCACTGTCCTCACCACAGAATGAGACGCATGGACGCACGCTATTGACATGTGACTCTACAGAAAAGCCTTTTTCTCTCCTACTGCTCTGATCTGCATGTCCAAGCATTAGCTATAAGAAAAGTAGACAGAATTGATATTCGTAGTTGTTAAGAATTCGCAAAGGGCACCAAAGTGTTATTATATATTTGCATTCCTTTCTGTTTTGTTCTAACGGTATCATCTCCATTTACTTATTGATGCTACATGTCTCTGTCTGTGAATGCTGCTGTAACAAAACACCCCAGACAAGGTAGTTTATAAAAAGCGGAATTTTGACTATTATGTCTTTTCTAGAGACAGAGTTTCACTGTTGCCCAAGCTATAGCGCAGCAGTGCAATTGAAGCTCATTGCAACTCCAGTTCCTGGGCTCAGGCGACCCTCCCACCTGAGCCTTCTGAGTACAGGTGAGTGCGAGCCACTACACCCTGCTATTTTTTTAATTTATTGTAAAAATGAAGTCTCACTGTGTTTCACAGGCTGGCCTTGAACTCTTGGCCTCCAGCAGTGCTCCTACCTCAGCCTCCCAAAATGTTGGCCTTACAGGCATGAGCCACTATGCCTGGCCCCAAATTTATTTCTAACAGTCTGGGATCTGGAGGTCCAAGAGGAAGGTGCCAGCAGATGTAGGGTCTTGTGAGGGCTTTGTCTCCATTTCCAAGATTGTGGAAACCGCACAAAGAGCACCTCTGTGCGATTTCCACAATCTGCCAGGTGTGTCACATCTGGAGCCAGGAAGACGCTGGAGAACTTGGGTACCGGCCATATCCGACATTAGTGATGGTGGCAGAGAGCCCCGCACCCCTGGAGGTGTTTGTAGTCAATCTGAAAGGTCAGCAACAACAATTCATCTATGAACGGAGGTTGATGCGGTTTTGAATCTGGGGCCACATTCTGGGCTTGATTCTTTCAGCTGTGTGCCCGGGAGAACAAACAGCATCAATGGCCCCTAGCCTGACTGTGACGCTGTGTGTTAAATTCAGGGACGGTGTTCTGACGCGGTGGGCAGCACGGCCAGCCCCTTCCCGTGTCTCCAGTCACCTTGCGGCACCACGTGGGTCCCACCTGCTCCACGGGGATTTTCTCGAGAGAAGTTGCTTCCCTCGGGGCTAGATTAGCATGATTGGAGACAAGCATATTCTTTACTCTTTTGCCCAGTGCACTGGTCAATACAGGGTGAAAGGGAAAGGCGGAGAGTGTGTTTTGACACAGGGCAGCGTAAAGAGCCATTCCCAGAGAACTAGGCCCCTCGCTTGCAGCCTGGCCACGGGTTTTGACAGAGAGCACGCTTGAAGAATGAGGCCACTTCTTCATTGCATCAGTCACCTAAATGTCTTCTCTATGAATAAACATACCTTAGTTCTACCTGAAAAATAACAAATGTTTCAAATACACATCCTTTTGTAGATGTTACAAAATAATGTGAGTGGGAATGAAAATTTATGGCTTTCTCTTTTAAAAGGGGTCAGACTGTCAACCTCCAAGGAGGGTAAGACGCTTTCCCTCGTCTCGTGCTTGTAAACTTCCTTTTTCTTCCTGTTCTCTGTTGCGCTCAATCTGCCCATCCATTCTCTCTGCATTCAGCCTCATTTTAATTATTAACCAGTGGAGACCCTGGTTAAATAATGTGTGGGGAAAGGAACCTTTGAAGGCTCTTTTTGAGACACTAAGTCTGGTTTAAGGAGGATTAGTGATTCATTGATTTGATTACCATGCACAAACTGTTCTTTTCTGGATGCATAACTGAAACATTGTCTTCAAACTCCAAGAGGAAATTGCCTGTGATATATAGATGAAAATGAAAAGCAGGCTTCTACCCAGGACGTTATGAGAGCTCATGATGAATTTGAATCTGTACACAATAGAACCCTTTCACACTTCACAGCGATTGAAATGTCAAATAATTCTTAAAGTATAATGTGTGGCTTGTTAATCCCTGCAAAAGGCTTAGTGCTCTTTGTGCAATGAGGAAGAGGGAATTGGAGCAGGGCGATAGTGAGAGGGGACATTTGTTCAGTAGAGTCCTTTGCTGTTGGCTCCTCCTGCCTCCATGTTTGGCTTTGGACCCCGGGAGGATTCTAGGAAACATGCAGCACGCCGCAGGCATATATCAAGGGCAGTGGTGAATAAAGGAAGAGAGTTCAGGGCCTTCAAAGGTCAGAAATTTTCTATCAAGTTTATCATCAGAGATGATAAAGTAATTTGAAAGTGTTAATGTTTAATCGCTTTAGCAATGTTCCTAATGATTGATATGTAAAATACTCTCACAGATCAATACGAAAAAGGCAACCCCATCACCCCACCTCCAGAGAAAAGGGTTAAGGATCCAAACAAGTGTTCACAAATGAAAAAGCTCAAAAGGCCAATGAACTAACTGAATATGTCCAACTTAAAAGTTGCTAAAGAAATGCAAAGTAAAAATATGGTGAAAATATGCCTTTTTGGCTGCACAAGATGGCAAGGATTTTTTTTTTTTTCATCCCGAATGGTAATGCTTAGTGTGAGTAAAAATTTGGGAAGCTGACAACCTTCTGTGCTCTTCGCGGGGTGTAAGCAAGGGTGTCACTTTCTGGAGTGTGAGTCTCGCTCATCTTGGTAGATAAACCCTTGGCCTGACGGATCTCACATCCACACATCTACTCTTTTCCCTCAGGAGATGCTGTGCATCTGTATAAATCTGTGCACGTCACGTCATCACCACGCTTTCCACAGCAGGGAATTGGAAATTACCTAAATGGCAGATCAAAGGGGTGTGGCAGAAACCGCGAGCTGTTCTCTGCTTCTGTTCTGTCTTCCTCCACAGCAACAGAACTAAGTTATGTTCACTTGTGTGTTTTTCTTACTGGAGTTGTTGGAACCGAACTGTCGATTCCCTCCTGGGCAGGGGTCGCCGCGAAGGATCACCGACACGAGATTCACAGCAGAGAGTTATTTATTACTAGCGCGCTAGGGTCCCAAGCTCTAAGTTGGCCCTGGGACCCCGACTGCTTGTTACAGGCTGTTTATATAGGCAAACACAAGTTCAAACACAGCTTAGGGCGCGAAATTCAAACAAAGCTTTAGGCGCGTGGTAATTGGGTCTGTCTATGGCCTGAGCAAGGTGTCTTGTTCTAATTGGTTAGAGCAGGACCTTATGAGGTTTTTTTCCTGGAGTTGTTGATTCCGGGAACTTCGAGGCAGGGTGGGACCCCATGAGGTTGTTTCCTGGAATTGGCAGGGTGGGACCCTATCAGGGTGGGACCCTATCGAGGCAGGGTGGGACCCTATCCAGAGCCACCTGGTGTTAATTTTTTTTAAGTTCTTTTTTTTATGAGGCCTAGTTTCTAAGTTTTATGCAGCCTACTTTCAGAGTCATGTGCACCGGCTTGAGTTCATCGTTACCCTTGCTTCACAGTAAATCATCATGCTTAGCCCACGCGTGGCCCTTTTTACAGATATGTTCCTTTGTAAAAACGTAACGAGCACCTGTGAACCCACTACCTAACGTGAAAACGAGAACTTGGCAATAACTGCGTCTACTTGCATGTCTTCCCCACGCTGTGTGCTGCCTCTCTGCCACCTCCTGACTGCCCAGATCCTGGATTGTTCTTTCCCTTGTGCTCCTTTTGATAGTAGTGTTGTGTGGTGTGGCGTGGAGTAGTGTAGTGTAGGGTAGTGTAGTGTAGCGTAGTGTAGTGTAGGGTAGTGTAGGGTAGGGTAGTGTAGGGTAGTGTAGGGTAGTGTAGTGTAGTGTAGAGTAGTGTAGCGTAGGGTAGTGTAGCGTAGTGTAGAGTAGTGTAGTGTAGGGTAGCGTAGTGTAGTGTAGGGTAGTGTAGAGTAGTGTAGTGTAGTGTAGCGTAGTGTAGGGTAGCATAGTGTAGTGTAGCGTAGTGTAGTGTAGCGTAGTGTAGTGTAGGGTAGTGTAGAGTAGTGTAGTGTAGGGTAGTGTAGGGTAGTGTAGTGTAGCGTAGTGTAGTGTAGGGTAGTGTAGTGTAGCGTAGTGTAGAGTAGTGTAGTGTAGGGTAGTGTAGGGTAGGGTAGTGTAAGGGTAGCATAGTGTAGTGTAGCGTAGTGTAGTGTAGGGTAGTGTAGTGTAGCGTAGTGTAGTGTAGGGTAGTGTAGTGTAGCGTAGTGTAGTGTAGCGTAGTGTAGTGTAGGGTAGTGTAGCATAGTGTAGTGTAGGGTAGGGTAGTGTAGGGTAGTGTAGTGTAGCGTAGTGTAGTGTAGGGTAGTGTAGTGTAGCGTAGTGTAGTGTAGCGTAGTGTAGTGTAGCGTAGTGTAGGGTAGTGTAGTGTAGGGTAGTGTAGGGTAGTGTAGGGTAGGGTAGTGTAAGGTAGCATAGTGTAGTGTAGCGTAGTGTAGTGTAGGGTAGGGTAGTGTAGGGTAGGGTAGTGTAGCGTAGTGTAGTGTAGGGTAGTGTAGTGTAGCGTAGTGTAGTGTAGGGTAGTGTAGTGTAGCGTAGTGTAGTGTAGCGTAGTGTAGTGTAGGGTAGTGTAGTGTAGGGTAGTGTAGCATAGTGTAGTGTAGGGTAGGGTAGTGTAGGGTAGTGTAGTGTAGCGTAGTGTAGTGTAGGGTAGTGTAGTGTAGCGTAGTGTAGTGTAGCGTAGTGTAGTGTAGCGTAGTGTAGGGTAGTGTAGTGTAGGGTAGTGTAGGGTAGTGTAGGGTAGGGTAGTGTAAGGTAGCATAGTGTAGTGTAGCGTAGTGTAGTGTAGGGTAGGGTAGTGTAGGGTAGGGTAGTGTAGCGTAGTGTAGTGTAGGGTAGTGTAGTGTAGGGTAGTGTAGGGTAGGGTAGTGTAGGGTAGTGTAGTGTAGCGTAGTGTAGTGTAGGGTAGTGTAGTGTAGGGTAGTGTAGGGTAGGGTAGATTATTGTAGTGTATTGTAATGTAGCTTAGTGTAGGGTGGCATAGTGCAGTGTAGTATAGAGTAGTATAGTGTAGTGTAGAGTAGTGTCATGTAGGGTAATGTAGGGTAGGTTATTGTAGTGTATTGTAGTGTAGCTTAGTGTAGGGCAGCATAGTGCAGTGTAGAGTAGTGTAGGGTAGCATAGGGTAGGGTAGGGTATTGTAGTGTAGTACAGTGTAGAGTAGAGTAGGGTAGGGTAGAGTAGTGTGGTATAGTACAGTGTAGAGTAGAGTAGGGTAGGGTAGTGTGGTGTAGTGTAGTATAGAGTAGGGTAGGGTAGAGTAGTATAGTGTAGGGTAGTGTGGTGTAGGACAGTGTAGGGTAGTGTTGTATAAGGTAGTGTAGTGTAGTGTAGAATAGTGTAGGGTAGTGTTGTTTAAGGTAGTGTAGTGTAGTGTAGAATAGTGTAGGGTAGTGTTGTGTAAGGTAGTATAGGGTGGTGTAGTATAGTATGTGTTATGTGTATACATTCCAGAAAGACAATGCCTAATTGATAACTTTTAACTTTGCAAAAAAAAGTTAACCTCATACTGTGTGTCATCTTTGAAATTCATTTTATTTGCTGAATATTTATTGCCCGTATTCATCCATATTGTTGCATGTTGCTGTAATTGTCTCCATTTGGGCTGCTTTTATGTTCTGATTAAATCATATTTATGGATCCACTTTTCTATTAATGGACATTTGAAATGTCTCCAGGTTTTTGCTCCTCAGAACGGAGCTGCTGTTCAAGCATGTGCTGTTCAAGCACATTCTTGTATACATCTGCTGCTACACATTTGCACGTTTCTCTTTGGAGTGTTGTATTAGTTTCCCGGAGTTGTCATAACAAAGTAGTACAGACTGGCCGGGTGCAGTCGCTCATGCCTGTAATCCCAGCACTTTGGGAGGCCAAGGAGGGCGGATCACCCGAGGTCAGGAGTTTGAGGCCAGCCTGGCCAACATGGTGAAACTTCATCTCTACTAAAAATACAAAAAGTAGCCAGGCATGCTGGAAGGCACCTGTAATCCCAACTGCTCAGGAGGCTGAGGCAGGGGAATCGCTTGAATCCAGGAGGTGGAGGTTGCAGTGAGCCAAGATTGCACCATTGCACTCTAGCCTGGGCAACAGAGCAAAAAATCCATCTCGAAAAAAAAATTGTAACAAATAACGGTACCACACAAATGCAGGATAATATTAATAGGGGAAATGTTGTGTGTGGGGGGGGTGTGGATGAAAACTTTATTAGCTGCTCAAATATTCTGTAAAGGTAAAACTGTAAAAACAAAATTGTCTATTACAAAAAATTAGCCGGGCGCGTTGGCAGGAGAATTGCTTGAACCCGGGAGGCAGAGGTTGCAGTGAACCAATATCGTGCCACTGCCACTCCAACCTGGGCCACAGAGCCAGGCTCCATAAAAAAAAAAAAATTACATTACACTCAAAACTTGAATCTATTAAGTGACAAAATAAGCTCAATTAGCCACAGAATGGCAAAGATATTTATAACACATTTATCTGATAGAATACTAGTATCTCGAATATATCATTATAATAGCTAGATTAAAATATATACACCTGATTTTTAAAATAGAGAAAAATAAGAAGGCAGATCAGTGAGAAGGAAAGAAAAATGAAGAGAAGTTTAATCTCCTTAGAAATTCCCAAAACTGAAAAGCCCAGAGTTTAGTAAATATTGGGAAGTCTAATCACACCAAATGAAGATGAAGATGCACAGCAGGAATTTTCAGGCACTGCTGGCAAGAAAGTAAATTATTTCAATCATGTTGAAAATGATTTAAAACCCTAGAATGTCCACTCTTACATTCCAGGACGTTTATATACACAGAGACATGCACAAGAATGTTTAAAGTGATTTTTTTTTTTAGACAGGGTCTTGCTCTGTTGCCCAGGCCAAAGTTTCAGTGACATGAACTAAAGTAATATTATTTATAATTTTTTTAAAAATTAGAAATTACAAAAATTCCATCTACAGGAGAATAGATGAGAAGATTATTATATAGTATACAATGGAATTCTACATAGCAGTGAAAATGAACAAAATTGAAAGTGAATTAGCCAGCCATGGCGGGACACACCTGTAGTCCTGGCTACTCAGGACTCTGATGGGGGAGGATCCCATGAGTCCGGGAGGTGGAGGCTGCAGTGAGTGGTGACTGCACCACTGCACTCCAGCCTGGGCAACAGAGTGAGACCCTATCTCTATTAAAAAGAAATTGAGGTTGGGCGTGATGTCTCACGCCTGTAATCCTAGCACTTTGGGAGGGCAAGGCAGGCAGATCACCTGAGGTCAGAAGAATTGCTTGAATCCAGGAGGCAGAGATTACAGTGAGCCGAGATGGTGCCACTGCGCTCCAGCCTGGGCGACAGAGTGAGACTCTCTCAAAAAAGAAAATAAAAAAAAAGAAAAGAAGGAAGGAAGAAAGAGAGAAAGAAAGGGAGAAAGAAAGAGAAACAAAGAAAGGAGAAAAGGAAAGAAAGAAAAGAAAGAAATCGAAAGTAAAAAATGATGCATAAAGATATGTACAACATGATATCACTTATATAAAGCAGGCAAAACAGTGCTATATGTAGCTTAGAGATAAGAGGCAGCAAAGGATAAAGAAATGGCTGGTAATGATAAACTCCCAGCTCTCTCTGTCTCTGGATCACGTCCCTGAAGGAGGAAGAAAACAGGGGAGAGTGATAGGCAGACCTCCTTTCACAGCACAACTCTTGGGCATAGCAAACAGGACTGGATGGGGGCCCTGGAGTTAGGCACTGCAGCAGCTGTGAGGACACAGGGCTCCAGCCTCATGTCGTGGAGGTGCTGCTGGGCATGCAGGTGTCCATAGCAAGACTTCTACTATTTTGCACATCTTAAGTATCGCATGTTCTGTGTTTAAATCCTTAGTGCAGGAACTGGCAAACCATCATAATATTTTAGCTTAGGAGAGAAAAGGTCAGGCTTAAAGGTGAGAGCTAGGACTCCGATGGCAGGAGAGCAGAAGGACTGTGAGAGGAGAGCCTGGAAGCAGAGGTTCGCTAGGTGACAAAAGCCAGGGGTCAAGAGGATGCAGGTGTCACACCAGGCTGCAGCAGCAGGACCAGACAGGAAGAGGTGGCGAGCCGAGCCTGGCAACTATGCCAGTGATGTCACGGTGAGGCAGAAATTTAAAAATAAATATGCGTTTATTCACTCCAAGAAAAGTAACAGGCAAGGCAAGGGTTAAAAAGAAAAGGACAAGTTTTCTTCTGCCTAGCAAGCTCACTTCAAAGACAATTATAGGATAATACTGTTTAAGAAACCAAGGCCAAAGGAATGGGCTCCAGACACCACCCCCACCGCCACCCTCTTCCAGGGCAAAGTTGAAGGGAAAAAAAAAAGGGAAAAAGACAAATTCCTTTACTGCTACTCCTTTCCCTGGCTTCTTAGGCATAACTATGTTTTACAAATGTCTGTATTTAGCCAGTTCTTCTTTTTCTTTCAATGCAGTTACAAGCTACAAGCTATGCAAGGCCACAAGTTAAGTTATGCTATGCTATAGATTATGTGACCTACCATATGATTAACTGCTTTTGTTTGCTTCTGTAAATTTGCTTATAAAAACCCTGCTCAGTCTTTGTTCAATGCTCAGCTCTTTGGATATGAATCCACTAAGCTGGTGAGTATCTTAAATAAACAATCCTCCTGTTCTCCCTATCAGTCTCTCTAGTCCTCAGTTTCCCGCAACAGTGGTCCAGGCCAGCTGACTGATCACACAGATTCGCCAGGGAATCAAGGAGTGCCACCCAGGGAAGCAAGATGGTCGCTAGAAGAGAGGCAGATTGGATGGAGCAGGGAGTTTGGGTGTGACAGGATGACTGTGGTGTGGTGGTAGGACTTTGCTGCACGGATCCCCGGGTATTTGGAAATGTAGGTGTGGGGTGCACCGGAGGGCTCAGGACTGGAAGCGCACTTGGGGAGCCACAGATGCACTCCCAGAAGCACACCCAAAAGGAGGAGTGGGGGGCTTGGGCAGGCAGGAAGCTTGAGGAGCACCCACCCGCAGGGAAGGGGAAGGATAGCGCAGGAGCTTGAGGAGAGGACGCTGAGAGAGTCGTCTTCAGAGAAACACCCAGGGTGTGAGGTGCAGAACCCAGGCATGGCACAGCTGCATGGAAACCTGGGGCAAAGCGGCATGAGTGGCTGCCAGGAAGTCCGGAGGGCTCCACGGTGGGCAGACGCGTCTGTGATGAAGCCCACGGCAGGTGCAGGTGTGACCTGAGACCTGAGTCTCTAAGGAGAATTGAGGACGCCCCTGAGAAGGTTTTGAATCTGAAGATGCCATGGGAGTCTTGATGATGGGGCAAGCAGTCTGGGGGTGGGCGAGGAGAGCACACTCAGCATGCGTGCTGGTAGGAGGGGCTGAGGTGGGGAGTGATGGGGAAGAAGGTTGGGATGGTAGGGGGAGAGCAACACTCAGCATGCATGCTGGCTGGTGGGACTGAGGTCAGCAGGGACAGGAGGAGAAGGCTGGGATGGTCGGGGAGGAACAGCGCCTATTTTCCCATGTACCTTGGGCTCCAGATGAAGACTGGCCGGCAATAGGCTGGCTGTGTTGAGGATTGAAGCGGCTTGGAGAGCGCTGTCTTCTCTTTCGAGGTGGCTGCCCTCTGTGTACCCTACCTCCCCAGAAAGGGGCAGTTCCATGCTATCAGTGATCTGCATAAAGAAAGATGGCTGTAAGTATACTCGTGAATCATTAGTACGTTTTTATTTTTATTATAGCCAAGTGCGCTCTCCCGGCTGTGATCAAACGAGCAGACAGGAACACTCTGAACCCTAGAAATGGATGGGTTCCAGGGCCATTGACTTATAACCATCATTCAACATATTTTCTAAAAAAAAAAAAGTGCTTGATGTTTTATTGTTCAATCCTAGAAAAGTCATAGAATATTAAACTTTGTGATGAGCTCAGAAAGCAGCTAGTTCAACTTTCTCATTTTACAATTTGAGACCTAGACAGGTCACGTGATTTTTCCTGGGGTCACACGGCTTGACACTTGTGTTTTTCTGTGAAGTGAAAGGCTCTCAGCATCTTTCAGGAATCTATGGAAGAAAATATGTTGGAATTTTTAAGCTTCACAGAGCAGCCGTCACTCCCAAAGACATTGACTGCAATTGCTTCCAGCAATTTAAAGTAAGCATGGGTGGCTGGTACGGTGGCTTATGCATGTAATCCCGACACTTGGGAGGCTGAGGTGGGAGGATCGCTTGAGCCCTAAAGTTCAAGGCTGCAGTGAGCTATGGTCACTTCACTGCACTGCAGCCTGGACAACAGAATGAGATCTTGTCTCTAAAGTAAATAAATTAATGAAAGTAAAGTGATCGGGGGGAGTGGGTGTGTGGAAAGGAAATAGTCCATGCTGCGTCTTCCTGTCTCCCTGGGCAGGTGAAGTTAGTTGGCTGGTAGGGAGGCTCAGCTTGCACTAAACCTCTCATTTCTGGGAGTAATTGAACAGATGAGATTTTCCTGCCTCCAAATATAAGAATATTTATGTGTTTTATCTTTTCGGGAGAAAAATTATCTAACTTTGTATCCACCTCAGAATGACAACAACTTCTTTAATTTTCTGGAAGAATGAACTGAAGCCATTAGTCAGGGCTGAAGGCTAGGAGGCCTGGAAAATTGCTACAGGGTAACATTTCCATGGAACTACGTGTTCTTACTTATTTAAGTGGAAATACACACATAGATCATACTTCCAAATGGTAGTTTGTGTCACTGAAGTTTGTACTGTACACTGCCCCAGAATGTTTTATAGAAATGGAAACTCAAAAGATTTATTGAAAATATATAAGTTTGTTCAAAGTGGTTGAAAGAAAAAAAAGGTGTATTAAGTGCAATTAAACAACAGAAGTCTACTACATTTTATTTCACTAGGTGGGGAGGATGGCTGCAGAGCTTGGAAAAGGGTCTGTGTAGTTGTGTCAGAGGGGACATATTTAACTGTCCTCTCCAAAGAAGATGTGTTGCCTCTCCCCAGGAACCTGCAGGGTCCCATGGCGTACCTGTGCTCGGCAGTTTTTTTTATGGCCAAACAAGCTTCCCACCAACGTGAAGCTCTAAGCAATAAAATGAAAAGAGAACATCGCTGAATTGCTGATCTGTGTAAGAAGTGTGCTATACCTTCTAGTATGTTCTGAATGTAGACATTGTTCAAACAGATTGTTACTTCTGCCTCAGTCCTTGGTGCAGATGAATAAAGAAACGATGTCAAGGACCAGAGGCTGGAGAAGGGTGGTGCAGGATCCAGGTATAAACTCAAAAAACTGGAATCAGAGCTGGTGTGGGTAAAGATCATACAGAAAAAAAGCACTGGGCTGTGGATCTGAACATCTCTGGGAGCCCTAGGTGAGTGGATCACCTGAGGTTGCGAGTTCAAGGCCAGCTTGACCAACATGGAGAAATCCTATCTCTACTAAAAATACAAAATCAGCTGGGCGTGGTGGCGTGTGCCTGTAATCCCAGCTACTTGGGAGGCTGACGCAGCAGAGTTGCTTGAACCTGGGAGGCAGAGGTTGGGGTGAGCGGAGATCATTCCACTGCACTCCAGCTTGGGCAACAAGAGCGAAACTCTGTCTAAAAACAAAACAAAACACGGTTCAAACAGTTGGCTACATTTGATTGGCCAAAACAGGTGTAGGCTGTGGTCTGTTTACATCTCCACTTGCTACATAGTTCACAAGATGGACAGAGAAACCTTTAGGCTGAACTTAAAATATGTTAGGAGGCAGCTTTAGGCTCAACTTGATTCAGCAAACTTCAGGCCAGTGTCAGGATTTAGTTCAATTTGGAATCTGTGAAATTAAACAACTTTAGAGTGAACTCAAATTAAATCTACAGATCACAGTTTCCTGAACTACTAGGTATATTCTTCACCCTGCTCACCTGGTGTAAGAAAGTGCAGGGCCTCTAGAGGCCTTGAGTCTGCTTTTCCATCTCAACTCCAAGACTTACTGTGCTATTTTAGGCGAATATTTAACCTCTCTTAACAAACTTGTAAAATGAGAGTCATCTTACACTCTTCAAGGAATTGTGAGACAATGAGAAGAGATTAAACATGTAACAGGCCAGGCGCGGTGGCTCACACCTGTAATCCCAGCACTTTGGGAGGCCGAGGCATGCAGATTGCTTCAGGTCAGGAGTTCAAGACCAACCTGGCCAACATGGTGAAACTCCATCTCTACTAAAAACATGAAAATTAGCCAGGCGTGGTGGTGCATATCTGTAGTCCCAGCTACTTGGGAGGCTGAGGCAGGAGAATCACTTGAGCCTGGGAGGCAGAGGTTGCAGTGAACTGAGATTGTGCCACTGCACTCCATCCTGGACAACAGAGTGAGACTCTGTCTCAATAAACAACAACAACAACAACAACAACATGTAACAGTGTCTGGCAGCAAATGATGGATGCTAAACCTTTTTCTTTCTTCATTACCCTTGCATAGCTTGTATCCTATCTGCTGGTGTTTCATCCTTGGCAGCTGAGAACAAACCACCAACAAATCCAAAAGCCGAAACATTGTTTCTATGACTTGAAAACTGTGCCAATACTAAACTGTTCCAAAAGAGTAGAGAGAGAAATACTTCCCAATTCAGAGACCAGTGTTGCCCTGATACAAAGACCCAAAAAACATGTTCCAAGAAAGACAACAACAAGGCCAGGAACGGTGGCTCACGCCTGTAATCCCAGCACTTTGGGAGGCCGAGGCGGGCAGATCACAAGGTCAGGAGATCAAGACCATCCTGGCTATCACGGTGAAACCCCGTCTCTACTAAAAATACAAAAAACTAGCCGGGCGTGGTGGCGGGCACCTGTAGTCCCAGCTACTCAGGAGGCTGAGGCAGGAGAATGGCATGAACCCGGGAGGCAGAGGTTGCAGTGAGCCGAGATCATGCCCCAGCACTCCAGCCTGGGTGACAGAGCGAGACTCCAGCTCAAAAAAAAAAAAAAAAAAAGACAACAACAAAAGAGCAGGCTGAGAGCCCTCATGAATATAAATGCAAAACTTCTTAACACAATTTTAGCAAATCCAATCCAGCATTCATGCATGAAACACTCACAAACTAGGAGGAAAGGAAGGGCATGTCTTCAATAGGATAAAGGGCTTCTATATAAAAAAAAAAAACAAAAACAAAACACTATAGCTAGCATAATAATCAATGGTCAAAGACTAATTTTTCTCTCTAATAGCAGGAAAGCTCTTAGATAATAGCTTTCTTTCTTCCTTTCTTCCTTCCCTGCCTCCCTCCCTCCCTCCCTCTCTTTCTCTCTCTCTTTCTTTCCCTCCCTCCCTCCCTCCCTCCCTCCCTTCCTTCCTTCCTTCCTTCCTTCCTTCCTTCCTTCCTTCCTTCTTTCCTGGAGTCTCACTGTTTTGCCCAGGCTGGAGTGCAGTGGCACGTGATCTCAGCTCACTGCAACCTCTGCTTCCAAGGGTTCAAGCGATTCTCCTGGCTCAGCCTCCCAAGTAACTGGGATTACAGGCATGTGCCACCACACCTGGCCAGAAAACACATTTCTTTAGCTGAAAAATCCTTTTGGAATCAACAAAAAAGCTACAACAATTTATAAACGAGTTTAGTAAGCTTACAGGATACAGAGCCAATCTTTAAAAAACAACGATAAATTTGAAACTACATAAACAATATATTTTAACATAATATCAAAAATATGAAACATTTAGTCATGTATTTTGCAAAATATGGACAATATCTGAACATTGCAAATTGCAGAATATCACTGGGAGAAATTAAAGGAAACTTGAGTAGATGGAGAGATATACTGTGTTCATAGGTTGGATAACTCAGTCTTACTGAAGTATGAATTTCACCCTATCTGCAGTTCAAAGGAACGAGTATTAATTCATACAACATGGATAAATCTGAAGATAACTATTCAAAGCGAAAGAAGCCAAACAGAAAAGAAGATTTAGTGTATAATTCCATTCACTAAAAATGCTAGAAAATGAAATCTAATCTGTAGTGACTGATAAAAGATCAGTAATTGCCTGGGAATTGGGGAGCAGGGAGTAGAAAGAGTACAAAGGAGAACAAGAAGATGTTTAGGAGTGACAGGATATGTTCACGCATTGGTTGTAATGAAAGTTTCACATCTACACACATGTCAAAACCTATCAAACTCTACCCTTTAATATGTGCAGTTTCACATAGGTCAATTATATCTCATAAAAGCTATTAAAATGAGGCATAACAAAAATGTAAGACATGAACCCTTATTAAATCCTTGGAAAAATAAGACATTTTAGGGACAATCAAGCCAATGTGAATGCGGAGTAGGTATTAAATGATGTTAGGAGATGATTGGTACTTAGGCATAATGACGGAATTCTGGATTTGTAAAAAAATGCCAGTATTCTTAGAAGCTTCTTTTCCACTGAAGTACTTAGGAGTCAAATGTCATGTCTGCAACTTATTTTGAATCTTTTAGCAAAATAATCTATAGAAAAATAGATAAAACAAATATAGCAAAAATATTAACAACTGATAAATAACAGTTCATTATACTATTATTTCAACTTTTTGTGTATGTTTGTTAATTTTAGAATTAAAAAATTGAAAAATATTGACCAAGCACATTTGAAAAAGAACCAAATTACAAAGACAAAAAATAATTAAATTATCAAAGCAAATGGAGAGGTTTAACGGAAGACGTAGATGAAGATAAAATTGGTGAAGTACAAAATAAATCTAATAAAATTACCCAGAATGCAGTATAGAGAGAAAAAGAGATAGAAAATATGAAAAAAAAGTTAAGAAACTTGGGGAATGCAATGACAGGGCCTATCACATGGGTGTTGGAATTTCAGAGAAAAGAGAAAGAATAAGGCTAAGATTATATTTGTAGAAATATTTCTAAGAATAATTCCTCAGAAATAATTCCTGAGAGACCGAGTGCGGTGACTGTCGCCTGTAATTCCAGCACTTTGGGAGGCGGAGGCGGGTGGATTACCTGAGGTCGGGAGTTCGAGACCAACCTTAACCTGACCAACATGGTGAAACCCCGTCTCTACTAAAATACAAAATTTAGCTGGGCGTAGTGGCGGGCACCTGTAATCCTAGCTAATCGGGAGGCTGAGGCAGGAGAATCACTTGAGCTCAGGAGGCGGAGGTTGCAGTGAGCCAAGATCACGCCACTACACTCCAGCCTGGACAACAGAGTGAGACTCTGTCTCAAAAATGATGATGATAATAATAATAATAATTATATTTATTATAATTATATACAAATAATATATAAATATATAAAAATATAAATATATAAAATATACATAAATAAAAATATCTATTATAATTATAATGTATTATAATTATTATAATTCCTGAGAATTTCTAATGAATAAGTAAATGGAATAAATGAATCCACACTTAGGCACACCATAATGAATTATCAAGCACCAACAACTAAGAGAAGCCTCCAAAGCAGCCAGTGAAGAAGATGGAGATGTTCAAATGAACAAAGATCTATTTTCATCACCCACAACAGAGGCAGAGCTAAAAATGGAATATTGTTAGTGGCCTGAAAGAAAATAATTGTGTACCTAAAATACTATAAGTAGAAAAAAGATATATTTAATATTTAGAGTGTCGGGCGCGGTGGCTCATGCCTGTAATCCTAGCACTTTGGGAGGTCAAGGTGAGTGGGTCACCTGAGGTTACGAGTTCAAGACCAGCCTGACCAACATGGTGAAACCCCATCTCTACTAAAAGTACAAAAAAAAATTAGCTGGGCATGTGGTGCGTGCCTGTAATCCCAGGTACTTGGGAGGCTGAGGCAGTAGAATCACTTGAATACAGGAGGCGGAGGCTGCGGTGAGCTGAGATATTGCACTCCAGCCTGGACAACAAGAGCAAAACTCCGTCTCCAAAAAAAAAAAAAAAAAAAAAGAATGAGAGCAAAATACGGGTGCAATGGCTCACGCCTGTAATCCCAGCACTTTGGGAGGCAGGGAGCTTGAACTCAAGAGTTCAGGAGCAGCCTGGGTAACATAGTGAGACCTTGTCTCTAATAAAATTTTTAAAATGTTAGCTGGGCATGGCAGTGCATGCCTGTAGTTCCAGCTACTCGGGAGGCTGAGGTGGGAGGATCATTTGAGCCCAGGAGATGGAGGATACCATGACCTATGATTGCGCCACTGCACTCCAACTTGGGCAACAGAGTGAGATCTAGTCTAAAAAAAAAAAAAAAAAAAGAATTAGGGTAAGATAAAGAGATTTTCAGGTAAACAAAATGAGTGTTTGCCACTAGACATCCTCACTAAGAAAATTTGTAAAGAATATACCTGTAAATCAGGCAGAAGGAATATGATGCCAGATGAAGGTCAGACACACAAAAATGTGAGGATGAAAAACTGACCAGTACGTAGATCTAAACAAACAAACAAACAAAACAAATTAAACTAAATAAAATAATCCCTTCTGCAGTTTCTTTTTATGTATTTATTTTTTAGGGGCCATGCTAGTCTTCTCTGTGTCGTTCCAATTTTAGGTGAATGCAAAAGTAATTGTGGTTTTTTTTGTTTTTTTTTTTTTGAGACGGAGTCTCGCTCTGTCGCCCAGGCTGGAGTGCAGTGGCTGGATCTCCGCTCACTGCAAGCTCCACCTCCCGGGTTCCCGCCATTCTCCTGCCTCAGCCTACCCAGTAGCTGGGACTACAGGCGCCCGCCACCTCGCCCGGCTAGTTTTTTTGTATTTTTTAGTAGAGATGGGGTTTCACCGTGTTAGCCAGGATGGTCTCGATCTCCTGACCTCGTGATCCGCCCGTCTCCCAAAGTGCTGGGATTACAGGCTTGAGCCACCGCGCCCGGCCTGTAATTGTGGTTTTTGCACTATTGGAATTTGCTGTTTGATACTGGAATATGTTCTTAAATAAACATGATGTTATACATCATTAATGGGCATTTATTGCTTTATGTTTTTTTGCTAATGACTTATTACTTGCTGTTTATTTTCTGTTTATTTTAGACTATGGAAATAATGTTAGACAAAAAGCAAATTCGAGCAATTTTCTTATTTGAGGTCAAAATGCAGAAGAGACAACTGGCAACACCAACAACGCGTTTGGCCCAGGAACTGCTAGGGCACACACAGCGGTGGTTCGAGAAGTTTTGCAAATAGAGGCCGGCCGTCGGAAGTTGACAGTGATCAGTTGACGGCAATCATCAAAGCTGATCCTCTTACAGCTACAGGAGACGTTGCTGACAGCTCAGCGTTGACCATTCAATGGTCGTCTGGCATTTGAAGCAAATTGGAAAGGTAAAAAGTCTTAATAAGTTGGTGCCTCATGAGCTGAGCAAAAATTTTTTAAAATCATCATTTTGAAGTGTCATCTCTTATTCTACATAACAACAGCAAACCATTTCTCAATTGTATTGTGATGTGCAATGAAAAGTGGATTTTACGGGCCAGAGCAGTGGCTCATGACTATAATCTCAGCACTTAGGGAGTTTGAGGCGGGAGGATAACTTGAGGTCAGGAGTTCAAGACCAGCCTAGCCAACACGACGAAACCCCATCTCTAAAAACATTAGCTGGGTGTGATGGGGGGGCCCTGTAGTCCCAGCTACTCGGGAGGCTGAGGCAGGAAACTGCTTGAACCCGCGAGGCAGAGGTTGCAGTGAGCCGAGATCGCGCCACAGCACTCCAGCCTGAGCGACAGAGCAAGGCTCAACACCCTGCCTCCCCTGCCCCCCTAAAAAACAAAGAAAGAAAAAAGAAAGCACAGCCCTCTGTTGAGGCCTCTGGGCGATCCAGTAGGATGGGTCTGGGCGCGGACTGCCTGGGGACCACGCAGGACCGTGACAGGTGCAGTCGGACCGTGACAGGTGCAGTCTTGACACTGGCTTTGAGAGCAGCTGAGGGCCTGGGCGAAGAAGGGGCTGCAGGTGTAGGAGTCAGGCCGGCCCCGGGGAAGTGCGCACCGGTGTGCGGGCGTCATTCAGGGCCCTGACGGAGCTACGGGGAGAATTTAGCCCTGGATCCGCTCTGGGGTGTGGGATGGCGGGATGGGGTGCCTTGCCCGGACCAGGGCGAGCAGGGTGCGGGGCTCCTGGAGGCTAGCAGGATGAAGGTCGTTTTTAGGATGAGTGAGGCTTGCAGGTTCCCTGCTTTCAACCCGGAGGGAACCCGGGTCCACGTGGCAGTGGGATTGGGGGTGTGACCTGCAGCCCACGGAAGGGGCGCTAAGGCGCGCGGCCGCGAGGGGCAGGGGCGCCCACGGGGGCGCGCGGCTCGTGTTATTAGGGAGGCTGTCCAGGGCGTCGTGCCCCGGCCGGGCGCCAGGTGGCGGCAGAGGCCGGTGCGGCGCAGCTTCCTCGGCAGCCAGACAGCGGTCCCCAGGGTCGGAGGCTGGGGCGGGGCTGGAGCAGAGCGGGAGAGAGGAGGGCAGCCAACAAAAGAGCATCCGCGAACGCCCGAACGCCTGAACGTGGGTGGCGAGTTGTATTTTAGGATATGTTAAAAAGTTAGGAATATTAAATAATTGGCTCTTGGCCGGGAGCCGTGGCTCACATGTGTTATCACAGCACTTTAGGAGGCCGAGGTGGGCGGATCACCTGAGGTCGGGAGTTCGAGACCAGCCAGGCCAACATGGCGAAACCCTGTCTCTACTAAAAATACAAAAACTAGCTGGACATGGTGGTGCGCGCCTGTAGTCCCAGCTACTAGGGGGGCTGAGGCAGGAGACTCCGTCTCAAAAAATAAATAAATAAATAAATAAATAGCCACTTAATCCCAGACTGAAACCCTCTTTTCAGACTCTACATTAAGAGCTTAAAGAACTTAGTCCCAGGCAGGCAGGTCACTTGAGGTCAGGAGTTTGAGACCATCCCGGGCAACATGGAAAAACCTTGTCTCTACTAAAAATACCAAAATTAGCCAGGCTTGGTGGTGTGAGTAATCCCAGCTACTCAGGAGACTGAGGCAGGAGAATCACTTGAACCCGGGAGGCAGAGGTTGCAGGGAGCTGAAATCAGGCTGCTGCACTCCAGCCTGAGCGACAGAGCAAGACTCTGTCTCAAAAAAATAAAATAAAATAAAATAAAATAAAGAGCTTAAAGAACTTAAGAAAACACCAAATACTTCCGAGGTGCCAGTGGCAATGTAGTAATTAATGAGGATACTCAGGAGGATACTCAATTGCCAATGTAAAAATAATTAATTTCCAAAAGTCTATTTCAGTGAAGGAAACATTTGTCTTTAAGGGAAACATCAATGAAAATTATGTTTATGGCCAAAATTAGCCCTTTCTGCAAGCTTCATTTAAAAAATTGTGGGCATAATGACCATTTTACACAAAATAACTCTGTGGAAAGCTTTTTGAAATAAGCTTCTATTGAAATAAAACACCAATTAATTACCCATTTAACTTATTAAATGAGAACTATAGGGTGCTAATTTTTAAATATTTTTAAAAATTGCTTTTAAATAATATCTTTTCTTTGGGACTTGAGAACGTGTATAGCTAAGATGAACAGATGGAACAAAGATTTTAATTACTTATTTTATTATTTACCTATATATTCTGTATCAGTTAATTTCATTGCTCAAATTATTAATGTCTAATATGCCACTTGAAGCATTCGCATTCTGAAAATGATGTAGGTTGGCCGAAAGTATTATATACTAGGATACAGCGCGGTTTGGGAGTGTCTCTTGCCTGTCCAGGAAGGTGCAGGTATCTGACTGTAAATGTAGGAGAATTCAGTTCAATATAAATAGTTTAGTTTCCTGTTATATTAGGATAGGCAGTTAAACTTATGTTTTTGCCTTAGACAGATTATCATTATCCGTCAGTCCTACAGTTTAGGTTTTGACATAGCTCTTTAAGTACAAATGGAGAATACATCCCCAGTAGCACTGCAGTCTTCATTCACACCACTGAGTTTCGGTGCCATCAGGGGCTTTGAAGTCAGTGCCATGGAGCACACAGATGGAGGATGAATGAAAGGCACAGAAAAGTCCTCAGGTAGAAATAGGGGGAGCAGAAAAGCAGACAGACACCAGAGGGCGCAAGAGGAAAGTGGCATCAGAGTCATGGAAGAGGAGGCGGGCTGGGTGAAGGAAGACAGTGAAGCGGGCACTCTGAAAACCCCATCCGAATCTTTCAGTGTAAGTAGGCACCACCCACATCATGTTGTCATTGCAAGCAGGTTCCTTCCATATGTCCGGAAAGGCTCTCGATGGTAGCTTACATCTCTCTGACACTTGATGGCTTTCTTAAGGTATTTAGGTCCATTTACTAAAAATGACTCATCACTTGTTAATTAAATAAGAATGTTTATACAGTTTTTTCATTTTAATTGCAAACATAGGAGATAAAGAAAATAGGTGCTTGTGGCCGGGCATGGTGACTCACGCCTGTAATCCCTGCACTTTGCGAGACCGAGGCGGGCGGATCACCTGAGGTCAGGAATTCGAGACCAGTCTGGCCAACATGGTGAAACCCTGTCTCTGCTAAAAATACAAACATTAGCCAGGCATGGTGGCGGGCGCCTATAATCCCAGCTACTTGGGAGATTGAGGTGGGAGAATCGCTTGAACCCGGGAGGCGGAGGTTGTAGTGAGCTGAGATTGTGCCACTGCACTCCAGCCTGGGCGACAGAGCGAGACTCCGTCTCAAAAAAAGAAAAAGGAAAAAAAAAAAAGAATAAAGGTGCTTGGTCACCTGTACTTTGTGCATGTCAAGTGACATCGAAAACCAAATCTGTAGGCTGGGCGTGGTGGCTCACGTCTGTAATCCCAGCACTTTGGGAGGCCGAGGCGGGCGGATCACCTGAGGTCGGGAGTCAAGACCAGCCTGATCAACATAGAGAAATCCCGTCTCTATTAAAAATACAAAATTAGCCCAGCATGGTGGCGCATGCCTGTAATCCCAGTTACTCGGGGGGCTGAGGCAGGAGAATCGCTTGAACCCGGGAGGCAGAGGTTGCAGTGAGCCGAGATCGCGCCATTGCACTACAGCCTGGGCATCAAGAGTAAAATTCCATCTCAAAAAAAAAAAAAAAAAGAAAAGAAAACCAAATCTGCAGACGAACTTGAGTGCCTGTGTAACAGGTTGTGTTGTGGACTTGTGTTGTTCATATGCCCTTTATGCAAATTATCTAGCAAAATAGAGCTTTTTGAATCGTGTTTTCCATTTACTATTTCATAAGACATAGTGTGTATCTATATTTAAAAGTTAAGAACAGCTGAAAAATGTATTTTCATTTTACAAGAATGACTTCAATTTAGTTAGCTTTTATTCACCGAAACCTATAATGTTCTGTGTGTCACAATAAAACAAACAGACTGTGCCAACGTGAATCCACTTTTACTGAGGATGAGGGTCATTCATGGACCTAGAGGATATAATAGCCAACGTGTTCTCCACAAGGACAAACATACAGATGCCTTCGAAATGTGATGCAAAAGTGCAGACTGCTGCCTCCTACTGATGAACAGGAAATGAGTGAGATGCTATGAGTCACTAATAGTGAAACTAGTTAGTCGACAACTCCAAGGGCCTACTTCATGCGTGGACGAGATCCACCAAGGATGGTTTGGCACGTGAGGGCTTTAGTTGAAAGAGAGGAGAGGTGGACCAGAGACAGCTAGAGCAGCAGGCAGTTCCCGAGTGCTGCAAAGGGGGATTCATCCCACCAGGAGAACGTCTATTAGGGAATTCGGACCAAGTCCTGGGAAGGAATCCACAAAGAAGTCTCCCAGAGCAAGGAGGAAGGGGAAGGGAGAGGCAGCTGGGAAAATGCGAGACACACCCATTCACCCCTTCCCCAAAACCTTGGCTTACACACTTGTCAGAGCCTCCCGTGGCTCAGGGAAGTCTTAGCGGAGCCCTAGGAAACATCACACATTTCACTTTCATCTGTGCACCAGTTAGCTACACTCCGGCTTCCAGATCATCTTTTTTTTTTTTTCCTTTAGAAGGAGTCTTGCTCTGTAGCCCAGGCTGGAGTGTAGTGGCCTGGTCCTGGCTCACTGCAACCTCAGCCTCCCAGGTACAAGTGATTCTCCCACCTCATCCTCCTGAGTAGCAGGGACTACAGGTGTGCACCATCACGCCCAGCTAATTTTTGCATTTTTAGTAGAGACAGGGGTTTCACCATGTTGGCCAGGCTGGTCTTGAACTCCTGACCTCATGATCTGCCCGCCTCAGCCTCCCAAAGTGCTGGGATTAAAGGCGTGAGCCACTACGCCTGGCCAACAGGTGTTTCTTAAAAGCAGAAGCAGAGAGAGGGCAGGAGAGAACACAAACAGGAGGGGAGGGACGTCTTCCGGCCACTGGACTCTCTTCTCAGGAAAGAATGAGGCCTGAGGTGGACACAGGGCCCTCTGGGTGTGTAACAGGCCCAGGGAGGCCTCACCAGCCTCCATTGCTTGTCCATAAACAAAGCGTAACATTACGTATAAAAACAAACATCATCACAAGATAGGCCAGGCAGCCCGTTGCGACAGCAGCCTTGTGACTACTGGATGTGTGTGGGTTGACCTCAGTAAGGTAGGTGCCCTTCTCTGCAGGCCTGTCCAGACAGCTCCAAGCCATGCTGCTCTGGACCAGGCCTGCAGTTCCACCAAGCGGCCCCCTTGTGGGTGCCTTCAGGAACCTCCTCTGACTCAGCACCTCAACCTCCTCTGCCGCCCCGCCTGGGGCGGTCATGTGCACACACCCAGGATCTGCCCAGGGCCCTCTCTGCTCAGCCCACAGATACTGCTTCGTTCCCTGGCTGACTGGCTGCACCTCCAGGTAAAGCAATGATCTCAGGCCCCAGCCAGGTCATTCTTCATGGGGCTGTTCTGTGTACTATAGGAGGTTTAGCAGCACCACTGATCTCTACCCACATGTTGGTAGCGCCTCCTCTCAGTGTGACAACCAAAAATGTCTCCAGACATCACCAAATGTCCTGAGAGGCGAAATCCCCCTGAGTTAAGAACCACTGAGTGCAATCTGAGAAAAGCCGAGTGTACTAAGGAACGCCTGGAAAATCGCTGAGCGACCTCGGCCTGCCTCTCCATTGCTCAAGACGTTCATGTTCCCCAAATTTGATGTCTCCTTTGCACAAAAGCCTAATCCTGACTTCTCTTTGTTCAGGCTCCAAGCAGAGTAGCCCTTCAGGTTAACCCTAAAAATATGAATGAAAGTGTAATAATGTATTAAAATTCAGTTTAACTTTCAACAGATGATGATGTGGTTGAATAGGTTTTGGTCATTGTACGATGACCAACTGTGACATACGAGCCTCGGTTCTCGCTGCCTCAGGGAGCAGCTTCCTCTGACTACTGGACCCACCCTTGCCGGCTGGCATCTTCTCAGCCCCATGCTTTGTAAGTCCCCATATTCCTTTACAGGTGTTCATTTAATTCCCTTTGGGTTGATTCTCAGTAGTTTCTTTCTCCAAGAGTAACCTGATTTCTGACCTATACAATGACCCTTCTGGTCCAGTGGACCATGTGCCTTCCAGGGAGGTGCAGCCGGAAGGGGCAGCAAGAGGAAGGTACGAAGGGTGGATGTCAGCAGAAATATAACCTGGACAATCACCCTGGTGGCTGTGGTGTGAATTGTGTGTTTTATTTTATTTATTTTGTTTTGAGACAGAGTCTCACTCTGTCGTCTAGGCTGGAGTGCAGAAGCGTGATCTTGGCTCACTGCAACCTCCACCTCCCAGGTTCAAGCGATTCTCCTGCCTCAGCTGGGACTGCAAGCCTGCACAAAACCCGGCTAATTTTTTTTATTTTTAGTAGAGACGGGGTTTCACCATGTTGGCCAGGCTGATCTCGAACTCCTGACCTCAAGTGATCCACCTGCCTCAACCTCCCAAAGTGCTGGGATTACAGGTGTGAGCCACTGTGCTGGGCCAGGTTGTGTGTCTTCTCTGTTGGAGGCCTGTCCGGCGTGTGCAGGACCCTCTTCAGGGCCTTCCACTTCTGCTCCTACATCCTCCGCCGGGTTTATGTTACAAATAGTCCCAGATCTGTTGTACATCTTCTCATACTTTTTACTATTGAAAGTTCTTACAAAGTTTTCTCACCTGCCAGAGGGCAGATAAGCAAGTTTTCATGAATATTCTAGGACCTAGAACAGAGCTTGAGGCAGGGTAAGTATTCACAGTGTTGTTGGCTGCAGTCAGGAATAATAAATCAATGTCGAGTGGATAAACTAATGAATAGTTTTGGATGGATTTATGCCAAAAATTAGTAATCTCCTGGGTAGCCGGGCACGGTGGCTCATACCTGTAATCTCAATGCTTTGGGAGGCCAAGGTGGGAGGATCCCTTGAGCTCAAGAGTTCAAGACTAGACTGGACAACATGGTGAAACCACATCACTGCAAAATTTCCAAAAATTAACCGGGCATGGTGGCATGCATCTGTTTTCTCAGCTACTCAGGCTACTTGGGAAGGCTGAGGTGGAAGAATCACCTGAACCTGCACTCAGGCCTGGTTGACAAAACAAGATCCTGTCTCAAAAAAAAAAAAAAAAAAAAAAAAAGAAAAGAAAAGAAAGAAAGAAATGAAGTGATTTCCCATCAGCCTACAAGAATTCCAGATAAGAGCAACAGGTCAGCCCGATCACACTCCTCCAGGTATGTGAGTCTGAGGGCGGTGGTTGCCATGCTGGAGGGAGGGACGAGGAAGCTGGTTGTTTTCCCCACCAGTAACACCCTGGGAGGCCTGCCGTGGCTTTGATTGCTGTTCTGACAGATCCTTCCTTCCCAGCTGGTGCACACCCAACGCACCCCTGCAGAGAGAGCCAAGGATCCCCCCATAGGCATGTTTGTGGAGGAGTGTACACAGTCCTAACAGGCGGCCTGCGGACTCCTGCAGTTCAGCTCCCAGAAAATCCCAGTCTTTACAACCGTGAAAAGTAAGTAGGATTCACATACTGTAAACAGTAAGCAGACCCTTGGTAATCCTGGGGTTGCTAATTTTTGAAAACCTAAGAGTTTTATTTTCTGAAGCAGAATACATTCCATTAACTTGACATCCTTTAAAAAAAAGCTATTAAGGCCAGGCACGGTGGCTCACGCCTGTAATCCCAGCCCTTTAGGAGGCCAAGGCGAGCGGATCATGAAGTCAGGAGTTCGAGACCAGCCCGGCCAATACAGTGAAATCCCATCACTACTAAAAAATAGCTGGGTGTGGTGGCATGCGCCTGTAGTCCCAGCTACTCGGGAGGTTGAGGCAGGAGAATCGCTTGAACCCGGGAGGCAGAGGTTACAGTGAGCTGAGACTGCGCCATTGTTCTCCAGCCTGGGCAACAGAGCGAGACTCCATCTAAAAAAAAACAAAAAACAAAAAACCAAGTTATTACATGGAGGTATTTTAATTATGCAATAAAAAGCAGAAGCGACTTTACTGCTGCAACGCCCAGAGCACTTGTTTGCATGTAGGTTTTTTTCCAGTCTCCAAGGGGTCTTGATTTTCGAAGCCACTATCACCCCAGCAAACACCTGTGAAGTTGAAGGCATCTCCTGTTCTCTCCCATGCACTGCCCTTGATCAGCCTTCAAAATCCAGGGTTGTTGGGGACACTGGGCTCTGGAAGGGAGCCCACAGGGTTGATCTCTCCAGTTCCACTTACCTTTCCCCCTTGTATTGTAGTATTTGCTGCTTCTACCTTTCCCACAAAACCTGCAGGTGTCTTAAGACTGGGGGTGGTTTTTTTTCATCATTGTATCCCATTCACACTGCCTGACATTCCATGGTCTGTGTCCCATTCATCTCAAATGAAAAGCATTCTTCTTTCCCCATGGAGGTCAGCTTAGGGAACAGGAGCACTGGCATTGTCATGCCCTTGGGGAGGGGGTTGTGGATAAGGACTGGGTTAAGGATGAAAGCACTTTTTTCACCTTTATGATCTCGGTAGGCTTCCCGGGGTGCTGAGCACTAAGGCTGACTGCAGAGATGAGCGACGCCAGAGACTATCTCCTCCCACCTAACTCGGCTTCCCAGGGGTGCTGAGCGCTAATGCTGAGTGCAGAGATGAGCGGCACCAGAGACTATCATCTCCTCCGCCTAACTCCATTCAGCCTCCTCGGGGTGCTTTTTCATTTTTCCCTCTTTTTTTCTTCTCTCCATTCTAGCCTCTGGGTGCTTTTTCAACTAGGTCCTGACGTTTGGACTTCTGTGTTATCTCTGCATGGTCCAATTTTAGCAAGAGTCCTGTTCAGCCAGTTTAGCTACACCCCCCACCCTCGATATCTGATCAGGTTCCTCATCCTCCATCCTCTGCCAGGCCACATCTGATCTCCGGGGCCTGCCCTCTGCGGGTCCTGTGAGGTTGGTTTAGCCAGAGTCCCCCCTCATCTCTGATGTCTCCTCTTAGTAAGTTTTCATCCAGTGACTTTCCACCTTCTCCTTAGCTATAAATACTCACTTTTTCTTGTTGTATTTGGAGTTGGGACCAGTCTCTATGCCCCACTGCAAAGTGGTCCCTACTCAAGGTCCCTACAAAGTGGTCCCTTGAGTAAAGGTCATGCCCCGGCTTGACTAACGCCTTCCTGTCTTTAACAAGTGTCATGAAGCTATATAGATATATGTGTGTGTATATATATACATATATATATATACACACATATTTTTTTTTTTTCTCTCGAGACAAGGTCTCACTCTGTCGCCCAGGCTGGAGTGCAGTGGTACGATCACGGCTCACTGCAGCCTCGACCTCCTGGGCTCAAGCGATCCTCTTGCCTCAATCTCTCAAGATCGGACCACAAGCACTTGCCACCATGCCTGGCTAATTTTTTTTTAAAAAATAGAGTAGGCCGGGCGTGGTGGCTCACGCCTGTAATCCCAGCACTTTGGGAAGCCGAGGTGGGCGGATCACGAGGTCAGGAGATGGAGACCATCCTGGCTAACACGGTGAAACCCTGTCTTTACTAAAAATACAAACAAACTAGCTGGGCGTGGTGGCGGGCGCCTGTAGTCCCAGCTACTCGGGAGGCCGAGGCAGGAGAATGGCGTGAGGCAGACCTTGCCGTGAGCCAAGATCCAGCCACTGCACTCCAGCTTGGGCGACAGAGCGAGGCTCCATCTAAAAAAAAAAAAAAAAAGAAAATGGCCAGGCACGGTGGCGGGTGCTACTTGGGAGGCTGAGAATGCAGCAGGAGAATGGCATGAACCCAGGAGGTGGAGCTTGCACTGAGCTGAGATCGCACCACTGCACTCAAGACTTCATCTCAAAAAAAAAAAAAAAAAGTCAGGGTCTCCTTATGTTGTTCAGGCTGGTGTCCAACTCCTGGACTCAAGAGAGCAAGAGAGCTTCCTACCTTGGCCACCCAAAGTGCTGGGATTACAGGGGTGGGCCACTGCACTGGGCCTGAATTTTTTTTTCTTTTCTTTTTCTTTTTTTTTTGAGACAAGAGTCTTGCTCTGTTGCCCAGGCTGGAGTGCAGTGGCGTGATCTCGGCTCACTGCAACCCCTGCCTTCCAGGTTCAAGTGATTCTTGTGCCTCAGCCTCTCACATAGCTGGAATTACAGGCATGTGCCACCACGCCTAATTTTTGTACTTTTAGTAGAGACGGGGTTTCACCATGTTGGACAGGCTGGTCTCAAACTCCTAAGCTTGAGCCACCCTACTGCCTTGGCCTCCCAAAGTGTTGGGATTACAGGTGTGGGCCACTGCACTGGGCCTGAATTTTTTTTTCTTTTCTTTTTCTTTTTTTTTTTTTAGACAGAGTCTTGCTCTGTTGCCCAGGCTGGAGTGCAGTGGCATGATCTCGGCTCACTGCAACCCCTGCCTTCCAGGTTCAAGTGATTCTTGTGCCTCAGCCTCTCACATAGCTGGAATTACAGGCATGTGCCACCACGCCTAATTTTTGTACTTTTAGTAGAGACGGGGTTTCACCATGTTGGACAGGCTGGTCTCATACTCCTAAGCTTGAGCCACCCTACTGCCTTGGCCTCCCAAAGTGCTGGGATTACGGGTGTGAGCCACCACGCTGGCCTGTATCTATTTTCATAGAAACCTTCGATGATATGCTAAAAAAGGGGTAGATTATTCATGCCTCCTCTTTTTAGACCATGTAGGGTAACTTCCTGACATTGTCATAGCATTCGTAAACTGTCATGGCGCTGGTGGGAGTGTAGCCGTGAGGACGACCAGAGGTCACTCTCGTCGCCATCTTGGTTTTGGTGGGTTTTAGCTGTTTCTTTACTGCAATCTGTTTTATCAGCAAGCTCTTTATAACCTGTATCTTTTTTTTGGAGACGAAGTCTTGCTCGTCCACCAGGCTGGAGTGCGACGGTGTGATCTCGGCTCACTGCAAGCTCCGCCTCCAGGGTTCAAGTGATTTTCCTGCCTCAGCCTCCTGAGTAGCTGGGATTACAGGTGCCCACCACTATGCCTGGCTAAGTTTTGCATTTTTAGTAGAGACAGGGTTTCACCATGTTGGCAAGGTGGGTCTCGAACTCCTGACCTCAGGTGATCTGCCCGCCTCTGCCTCCCAAAGTGCTGGGATTACAGGCGTGAGCCACCGTGCCCGGCCAACTTGTATCTTTTTTGTTGTTGTTTGTTTGTTTTTTGAGACAGAGTCTCACTCTATCACCCAGGCTGGAGTGCAGTGGTGCAATCTCAGCTTGCTGCAACCTCCACTTCCCGGGTTCAAGTGATTATCCTGCCTCAGCCTTCTGAGTAGTTGGGATTACAGGTGTGCACCACCACACCTGGCTAATTTTGTATTTTTTGTAGAGATGGGGTTTCACCACATTGGCTAGGCTGGTCTTGAACTCCTGGCCTCAAGTGATTCACCTGCCTTGGCTTTCCAAAGTGCTGGGATTACAGGCATGAGCCGCTGTGCCCAGCCTATAACCTGTATCTTGTGCCAACCTCCTATCTCATCCTGTGAGTTAGAATGCCTTAACCGTCTGGGAATGCAGCCCAGTAGGTCTCAGCCTTTTACCCAGCTCCTATTCAAGATGGAGTTGCTCTGGTTCAAATGCCCTCTGACAGTATCATGTCCAAGAAATCATTGCCAAATCCAGTGTCATGAAGCATTTCTCCTATAAAACTCATTTCTTCTAAGAGTTTTATAGTTTTAGCTTTCTTAGGTCTTTAAGTTCTAAAAGTTGTATAGTTTTGCTTAAGTTTTATAGTTAGGTCTTTGATCCATTTTTAGTTAATTTTTGTATGTGGTATAAGGTAAAGGTCCAACAGTATCTTTTTCGCCTGCGATCATCCAGCTTTTCTAATGACATTTGCTGAAAAAACTGTCCTTTCCCCATGGAATGGTTTTGGCACTCCTGTTGAAAGCTGACCAACCTGTGATGGACTATTTCTGGGCTCTCAATTCCATTCTATTGGACTGTATATCTGTCTTTGTCAGTGCCACAGTTTTGCTTACTGTAGCTTTTTCTTATTATTTTTACTTTTTTTCCTTTTCAGAGATGTGGTCTCACTATATATTGGCTTGGCCAGGTTGGTCTTGAACTCCTGGCCTCAAGCATTCCTCCTGCCTCAGCCTCTCAAAGTGCTAGGATTTACAAGCACGAGCCACTGCACCTGACTGCTTTCTTTTTTTTTTTTTTTCCTAGAGACATAGTCTCACTATGCTGCCTCAAACTCCTGGGCTCAAGTGATCCTCCCACTTCAGCCTCCCAAGTAGCTGGGATTTTAAGCATACACCACTGCTCAAAGCTAATTACTGTAGCTTTGTTGTAGGTTTTGAAATCAAGAAACACGAGGCTTTCAATTATATCCTTCTTTTTCAAGAAGGACAGTTGTTTGGGTTCAACTACGTAACTTTTGAAAGACTCGGAAACTGGCAGAGCTAAGACAGACCAACAAGCAAGTTTTCAACAAACTTCCTTTGCTTTTAATGCTTTTTAATGATTTTAAGGGGTGTGAAGGTTAATTTTATGTATTTCTGGGTGTGTCTGTGAGGGCAGATGCAGAAGAGATTAGCGTTTGGCTTGTTCGACGGGGTGACAAAACTCCACCCTCAGTATCGAGGGTGGGCATCATCTAATCAGTTGAGGGCCCAGACAGAAGAACAAAAAGGGTTGAGAAGGGCCAATTTGCCCTTTTACCTCAAGCTGTGACTTCCATTGTCCCCAGGATGTTGAGCTCCTGGTTCTTAGCCCTTTGGCCTCAGAATGAATGACTGCACTGGCATTCCTGGTTTTCCAGCTTGCAGATGGCAGATGGGGGACATCTCAGCCTCCACAGTCATGTGAACCAATTCCTATAATGTCTCCTCTTTTATATCTTTTATATAGCTTATTGATTCTGTTTCTCTGGGGAACCCCAACTAATATAGTGAGGTATTCATTCATTCCCTTAAAAAATAATTCAGGTCTTCCCCACTCAAAATGGAATGAAAGGGACTGAATTTAACCCAATTTTTTAAAAAACTAGACAAAACACTTGAAAAAAAATCACTGTCATGACTTTAGACATCAGATAGCAAGGAACACTGATGTCTGAGAGACAGTAAACAAATGGTATCTTTGGGGGGTGATGCCTATCTTCGTTATCTTTTTTTTTTCTTGAGACAGTCTCGCTCTGCCGCCTAGGCTGGAGTGCAGTGGCATAATCTCAGCTCACTGCAAACTCTGCCTCCTGGGTTCGAGCGAGCACATCCAGCTAATTTGTTGTATTTTTAGTAGAGACGGGGTTTCACCATGTTGGCCAGGCTGGTCTGGAACTCCTAACCTCAAGTGATCTGCCCACCTCGGCCTCCCGCAGTGCTGGGATTACAGGCATGAGCCAACATCCGGTCAAATGTCTATTATCTTGATTGGAGTGGTAGGTAGTTTCATGGGTGTATACATATGCTAAAATGTATCAAATTGTAAGTTTTAGGTATGTGTGGTTTGTTGGATCTCATTTATGCCTCAGTAAAGCTGTTAAGAAATTAGAAATACTCTAATACATATTAGATATTATGAAGAAAGAAAGAAGCCTGCAGCACCAACAGGCAGAAATATAATAGCTACGAGTGGTCGTAACTGGGGAGGAAGGGAAGTTTACCTTTGTACTCCTTTACCACGTATTCTTTTATCAATAAGAGGAGAATTGATTAATATATTAGACTGAATCAAGACTTTATTTTTTTGAGATAGCGTCTTGCTGTGTTGCCCAGGCTGGATGGAGTGCAGTGGCAGGACCTCGGTTCACTGCGGCCTCGCCCTCCAGGCTCAGGGGCTTGATTTTCCCACCTCAGCCTCCCCAGTAGCTGGGATTACAGGTGTGCACCACCATGCTCGGCTCATTTTTGTATTTTTAGTAGAGATGGGGTTTGCCATGTTTCCCAGGCTGGTCTTGAACTCCTGGACTCAAGTGATCCACCTGCCTCAGCCTCTCAAAGCGCTGGGATTACAGGTATGAGCCACCAGGCCCGGCCGAGTTAACTGAAAGTGACTTCAGGACATTAATATCTAAAAGTCATCGGCAAAATAATGGGACTTTTGTGGGTTTTCATCCTGGAAAGGAAGGACACCCGCTGAGGGGGCTGAGCGAGGTGGTGGGAGTGGCTCTGATGTTATAGTGTCACCAGCAACGCTCATGGGAGTCTCATCAGTGATCAATGTGCTCACTATCTGCCACTCAATAAATGCTTTACATGTTTTATCTCGTAAAATCCTCACAAAATGCTGATATGTTCCATCTTCTCTTACTGGAGAAGGGGTCAACAGGGAAGAAGCAGGGAAACTGGTGGGGAGACTAATGAAAGAGAGCAGGACGTGGCACCCCAAAATATGCCACATTGGCATATTAGTTATTTCAAGCCGAAGGCAGTTTACATAACTATAAAAAACAACTAAGTCATGTCCTTTGCAGCAACATGGATACAGCTGGAGGCCATTATCCTAAGCGAATTAACACAGGAATAGAAAACCAAATACCGGTCCTCGGCAGCGGCTCACGCCTGTAATCCCAACACTCTGAGAGGCTGAGGTGGGCTGGCCATCTGAAACCAGGCTGGCCAACATGGTGAAACCCTGTCTCTACTAAAAATATGAAAAAAAAAAAATTGCTGGGTGTGGTGGTGCACGCCTATGATCACAGGTACTTGGGAGGCTGAGGCAGAATTGCTTGAACCCTGGAGCTGGAGGTTGCAGTGAGCCAAGATCGCGCCACTGCACTCCAGGCTGGGCAACAGAGCAGGACTCCATCTCAAAAAAAAAAAAAAAAAAAAAGAAAACCAAATACTACATTCTTACTTATTAGAGGGAGCTAAATACTGATACAATGGACATAAAAATGGCAACAAGAGACACTGGGGACTACTAGATGGGGAGAGAAGGAGAGGGGAGTTGAAACCTATCGAGTCCCATGCTTACTGTAATACCTGTGTGACGGGATCATTTGTACACCAAACCTTAGTACCACATGATATACCCATGGAACGAACCTGCACGTGTACCTCCTGAATCTAAAATAATTGAATTTTTTTTTTTAAGGCACTTGAATTTCTGTAATCCCTTATCTGACTAAAAACAGAGCCTCCATAAAGAACTCAATTGTCGGCCAGGTGTGGTGGCTCACGCCTGTAATCCCAGCATTTTGGGAGGCCAAGGTGGGCAGATCACAAGGTCAGGAGATCGAGACCATCCTGGCTAACAGTGAAACCCCGTCTCTACTAAAAATACAAAAAATTAGCTGGACGTGGTGGCGGGCGCATGTAGTCCCAGCTACTCGGGAGGCTGAGGCAGGAGAATGGCGTGAACCCGGGAGGCGGAGCTTGCAGTGAGCCAAGATCGCGCCACTGCACTCCAGCCTGGGCGACATAGTGAGACTCCGTCTCAAAAAAAAAAAAAAAAAAAGAAAAGAAAAGAAAAAAAGAACCCAACTGTCATAAATCCCCTCCCAAAAGCAACTCTCTAATCTCAGTGGTGAAGAGCCAGCACCACACCCAGACACTGACACAAGAAGATCAGAGACAGAGTCTCGCTGTCATCTAGGCTGGAGTGCAGTGGCGTGATCTCGGCTCACTGCAACCTCGACTCCTGGGTTCAAGTGATTCTCCAGCCTCAGCCTCCTGAGTAGCTGCGATTACAGGTGCACACCACCACACCCGGCTAATTTTTATATTTTTAGTAGAGATGGGGGTTTCACCATGTTGGCCAGAGTCTCGAACTCCTGACCTCAAGTGATCTGCCTGCCTTGGCCTCCCAAAGTGCTGGGATTACAGGTGTGAGCCACCATGCCCGGCTATCTTGTTTTTCTAAACGGCCTCTTATCTTTCCAAAAAGTCATTTTATTTTCTACAAGTATCCTTTGTATCCACTCCTCTTCCCTACTAAGTTAGGTATCTATACGTTAAGGCCAGGTGTGGTGGCTGCCACCTGTAATCCCAGCACTTTGGAAGGCTGACGCAGGCAAATCAGTTGAGGCCAGGAGTTCGAGACCAGCCTGGTCAACATGGTGAAACTCCATCTCTACTAAAAATACAAAAATTAGCTGGGCATGGTGGCGCATGCCTGTAATCCCTGCTACTCGGGAGGCTGAGGTGGGAGAATCACTTGACCCCAGGAGGTGGAGGTTTCAGTGAGCGGAGATTGTGCCACTGCAGCCCAGCCTGGGTGACAGAGAGAGAATCTGTCTCAAAAATAAATAAATAAATAAATAAATAAATAAATAAATAAATAGATCTCAAATTCTAACGACCCCTTTGAGCACTTCCGTGTGTATGCCTGATGCACATGTGAGTAACTCGCTTGTTTTGCTCTTTTCTTGCTTCTCTGGGCTGGAGCCTAGAGTTCAGCTAGATGGAGATGCAGGTAGACAGCCATCAGCACAGGGCCGATGTGTGAATGCAGGTAATTGAGATCATCAAGGAGTGGCTACAGCAGAAGCCCAGGAATGATCCCTGCAGTGTTAAGGGGCTGGGAGGAGCTGGGGACCAGCCCAGGAGGCTGAGGACGGCAGTGAAGTCAGAGCCGAAAGTGGCGAGCTGCCAGATGCACCTGGGAGGTCGGAGGACCAGCATGGACTACTGTGTTTGGCAGTGTGGAGATCACTGTGACCTTGAAGTCACATGGTTGAAGATGTGACATGGGTGGGTGGGAGCCTGATTGACATAGGTTAGAGAGAATGGATACAAGGACACTTCTCTCCTGGTTGTGGCCAACTAGGTGGATCAGACTAAGCTCCTACTGAGGGCAACGAAGCGCTCACAGGCTAGATAGAAATTGTCAGCCCAGCCGGGTGCGGTGGCTCAAGCCTGTAATCCCAGCACTTTGGGAGGCCGAGACGGGCGGATCACGAGGTCAGGAGATCGAGACCATCCTGGCTAACACGGTGAAACCCCATCTCTACTAAAAAATACAAAAAACTAGCCGGGCGAAGTGGCGGGCGCCTGTGGTCCCAGCTACTCGGGAGGCTGAGGCAGGAGAATGGCGTGAACCCGGGAGGCGGAGCTTGCAGTGAGCTGAGATCCGGCCACTGCACTCCAGCCTGGGCGACAGAGCCAGACTCAGTCTCAAAAAAAAAAAAAAAAAAAAAAAAAAAAAAAAAAAAAAAGAAATTGTCAGCCCAGGATTCGGGAGAAGACAGGTGAGTCAGCATTCGTAAACTGTTTTTGCCTAGGTATTTTTTTTTTTTAATCCAGAGTACCAAGGGTGGGGGCCTATGAAACCGCTAAGCACTGAGAGCTGAAAACCCCATGGACTGTACCGAGGAGTAAGGGCAAACTGGAAGCAAATCTGCCCCTGCACTGGGCTATGGCCATCCTTGAATCACTGGGTGGTGCCGGCTGTCCAGTCTGAAATAAAACAAAGGTGGTCACAGAATGCCAGGAAGCTGGCAGAAGTAGATGAAAATCTTTTATTGAAAAATATCATCTTATACCTTAAATTACTTTTTACATAATTTTCTAAGTCATTTCTTGTATCTAAACAAGAAGGCAGGGCAACACAAGAACCAGCACAAATGAGAGACCAAAAAAGAAAATGCACAGGCATTCCACACCGTAGAATTATCAGGAGTAATAATTAGGCTCATGAGGTTAAAGTGAACTAGAACATGTTTTTTTTTTTTTGGAGACAGTCTCACTGTGTCACCCAGGCTGGAGTGCATGATCACAGCTCAGTGCAACCTCCACCTCCCAGGTTCAAGTGATTCTCCTGCCTTAGCCTCCCAAGTAGCTGGGATTACAGGCACGTACCACCATGTCTGGCTAATTTTCATATTTTGAGTAAAGATGGGGTTTCACCATGTTGGTCAGGCTGGTCTTGAACTCCTGACCTCAGGTGATCCACCTGCTTTGGCCTCCCAAAGTGCTGGAAATTACAGGCGTGAGCCACTGCACCCAGCCTAGAACATGTTTTTTTTGAGTCTTGCTCTGTTGCCCAGGCTGGAGTGCAGGGGTGCAAATCTCCACTCACTCAAGCTCTGCCTCCCGGGTTCAGGCCATTCCCCTGCCTCAGCCTCGGGAGTAGCTGGGACTACAGGTGCCCACCACCACGCGCGGCTGATTTTTTTTTTTTTGTATTTTTAGTAGAGACGGGGTTTCACCATGTTAGCCAGGATGGTCTTGATCTCCTTAGTGATCTGCCTGCCTCGGACTCCCAAAGTGTTGGGATTACAGGAATAAGCCACCGTGCCCGGCCTCCAATATATGTTTAATTAGAGCTCTGGTAGGTTAGAAGAGAGCTATTTGGGCAGAAGCAGTATTTGAGTATATAATAGCCAAGATTTTTCCAAAATTGAAGACATACAACAATCCAGACACTCAGTCCAATCAACTCCCAAGAAGATGAATAAAAAGATATACACATCCAGATAAACTATAGTAAAACTGAAGAAAACTGAAGACAGAGAAAAACTTAAACGCAGTCAATATTTATTTCAAAAAACAGCAGAAAATATGAATGCATATGACAGTGGAGTTACATCCTTAATGTGTTGAAAGAAACTAGCTGACAACCTAGAATTCCATACTCAGAAAAAATATTTTGTAAGAATAAAAATTAAATACAACTATTTTCAGACAAACACAACTGAGATGATGAACAGACCTCCTCTAAAGGAAATAATAGTGGGGGTACTTCAGGTGGAAGGGAAATGACCCTATAAAGTCACAGAAGGATAAAACGCAATGATAGTGGCATATACGTGGGCCATCAAAATGAACATCAACTGCAATGTGTCTTGTGGAGTTTTAAATATAGAAATAACTAAAATATCCAATAAACTTTTAGCATTGTCTGGGAAGAGGAAAAAATACTAATTTACATTAGACATCGGTAAGTCAAGAACGCATGTTATAATCTCAAGTGTACCACTAAAGGCTATTTATATATATAAATCAACTATATATATGTAAATACACATAGCTTTATATATAAATATATGTAATATAGTATATATAATATATATATGTAAATACATATAATGTTTTTTGAGACAGTCCCACTCTGTTACCCAGGCTGGAGTTCAGTGATGCAATCTCAGCTCACTGCAACCTCCCAGGCTCAAGTGATCTTCCCACCTCAGTCTCTTGAGTGGCTGGCACCACAGACACACGTCACCAAGCCTGGCCAATTTTTTGTATTTTTGGTAGAGATGGGGTTTTGCCATGTTGCCCAGACTGGTCGTGAAGTCCTGAGCTCAAGCAACCCACCCACCTCGGCCTCCCAAAGTACTGGGATTACAGGTGTGATCCACCTCGCCTGGTCTCAAATTTAAAAATTTTTAAATTTAAAAATTACTGATAATTTTTAAACATCAGTAATCCAAAAGAAATCAAGAAAGGCGTAAAGAACATAAAACGTGAGTCAAATGGAAAGTATAAAAAGACATCTTTAAATGTAAAAATATCAGTAATTTGTACAAATGTACTAAATGATCTAGCTCTTAAGTTTTGCTGTACATCAGAAAATTACCCGCAGATCTTAAAAAACACCACCAATGCACGGTTCCCATTCCCATCAGATTTATTGATGTGAAGTGTGAACAGGGCATTGGGACTTTTAAAAGCTTTCCAGATTCTTCTAAAGTGCAGCAAATTTGGGAGCCACCGCTCTCATTCAAGACAAAGATTATCAAATTGGATTTAAAAAATAAATACTTGGCCAGGTCTGGTGGCTCATGCCTGTAATCTCAGCACTTTGGGAAGCCAGATGGGTGAGCTCAGGAGATTGAGACCAGCCTAGACAAAATGGTGAAACCCCATCTCTACAAAAAATTAGCTGGGCACAGTGGGGAGCACTTATAGTCCCAGTTACTTGGGGTGCTGAGGTGGGAGGATCACTCGAGCCCGGGAGGCAGAGTGTGCAGTAAGCAGGGACAGTGTCACTGCACTCCAGCCGGGGCAACAGAGACGGACCGTGTCTTAAAAACAAACAAACAACATACACATACACTTCCGTTTTTTTGAGAGGGAGTCTCACTCTGTCGCCCAGGCTGGAGTGCAGTGGCTCGTTCTCCGCTCACTGCAAGCTCCGCCTCCTGGGTTCACGCCATTCTCCTGCCTCAGCCTCCTGAATAGCTGGGACTACAGGCGCCCGCCACCTCGCCCAGTTAATTTTTAATTTTTTTTAATTTTTAGTAGAGATGGGGTTTCACCGTGTTAGCCAGGATGGTCTCGATCTCCTGACCTCGTAATCTGTCCGCCTCGGCATCCCAAAGTGCTGGGATTATAGGCGTGAGCCACCACACCCGGCCACACACACTTCTTAAACTCATCTTAACTCTGAAAGTACACACAGGAAAGAAAGCTGGTGGTGTTAATACATTTCATAATTGGAAATATTCGTACTAGGCTGTATCCGTCATCTAGGTGAGAGAGCATGGCTCAGGGGGAAATACAAGTGGGAGTGGCTTGGATTTGGTTTATGTATTGGAGATATCTCTTTGATGAGATTGAGTGAAGAAAGCTACAGTGGGAAAGAGTAAGCAAGAATGACTCCTAAACACCGCTCAGCAATAAAAAGGACTTAAGTATTTATCAATATATAGGTGAATTCCAACATAATTGTGCCCAATGAACAGCCGCCACTTCCCTAAAGACTATCTGCGGTACGATTCCACTTTTTTAAAACACCAAGAAAAACAGGCTGGGCACAGTGGCTCACACCGGTAATCCCAACACTTTGGGAAACTGAGCTAGAGGATCAACTGAAGCCAGGAGTTCCAGAGCAGCCTGGGCAACATAGAGAGACCCCATATGTTTAAAAAAAAAAAAAGCTAGGCATGGTGGTGCTCACCTGTTGTCCCAGCTACTCAGGAGGCTGAAGCAGGAGGATTGCTTAACGGCAGGAGTTTGAGGCTACAGTGAGCCCCGATAGTGTCATTGCACTCCAGCCTGGGTGACAGGGCAAGCGAGACCCAGTCTCTATAAAAAGATATTTAAAAACTAGGAAATTCTAACTTAGTGACAAAAAGCAGATGGTTGGGAGGGGGAGGAGGGAAGGAAGAAGAGAGGAAAGGGTTGGAGAGAGATGGGAGGCACATATTCACTGTCGATTGTGAAAATGTGTATACATGTGTCAAGACGTATCAGATTGCACACTTTAATTTGCGCCACTGCACTCCAGCCCAGGTGACAGAGTAAGGTCGCTTTCCCCGGGATCTGCCGGCCGCTCCACCCGGCGCTAGGCTGCTGCGCTGCCTGTTCCTGCTACCATTTCGTGCAAGTCAGCGCGGGCAACACCACACAAGACCAACACACGTAAAATGGTCCATTTTAATGCACTGTCCCCAGGGAAAGAAACATTACCGACTTCTGGCCATGTCGTCTTCCCAGTCCCAGGTGGCGGTTCCGGGTTTGGGCTCCCAGGCCCTTCGCAGCACTAGGGCGGCGCGGGTAGGGCCGCCCTCAAGCCATGTTGGGGGCCGAGGTGACGCGCGCACGCGAGCTCGCGGACACGCACGAGGCGCCCGGGCCACAGAGGCGCAGGGCTGGCCCGGGGTCCACGCCTGGCCGAGCTCCAGGGCTCGCGGCACGGCCCGGTGACCCCCTCGCTCCCCTCCGTCCGCGAAGGCCCCGCGGCGCCGCGCATGCGCCCCGCGCCGCCCCCGCCCCCACCGCGCCCGCGCCTAACGCCCCCACCGCGGCCCGCGGGCCATGGAACCCGCCGAGGCCGGCGCGGTTCGAGAGCTCCGGTGCGCGCGTTCGGGCGCCTTTCCCCCGTGAGCCCGGCGGCGCTCGGACCGGGCCGCCCGCCGCCGGGCCGCTCCGCCCGCCTCTGCCGCCGGCTGGGCGCGCCCCCGCCCCGGTGCCCGCGCGTGCGCGCCCCCGCCGCCGCGTGTGAGTGTGTGAGTGAGTGTGAGTGGGTGTGGGTGCGAGCCGGGCCGCCGACGATGCCGCGGGGCCGCCCCCCGAAGCCCAGGGAGAGCAAGGCGCGCGGCGACTCCGGTAAGGCCCGCGGCCGCGCCCTCGCGCCCCGCCGGCGGCCGGTGCGGGGCCCGCGCCCTGCCAGTCCCCGGATGCGGCGCGGGGGGCGCCGGGAGCGGCGGGGCGGGGGCGGGGGCCGCGCAGACCCGGGCCGCCGCCGCCGCCGACTGGCCGGGCGGGCCGCAGCGCGGGCGGAATGATACGGGCGAGTCGCCGCCCGGCCCCTCCGCGCGCTGGGCCTACTTTCCTGGGCCGGGCGGCGGCTGAGGCGGGAGGCGGGAGGCGGGTGAGGGAGCAGGCGGACGCCTCCTCCGCGCGCCCTGCCCCCGCCGGCCCTGTCGCGGCCCGCGCTAAACTTGAGGGAAAGTGGCCGCCCCGTGTTCCGTCCCGGGGCGGGAGGGCCGCGGGGCGCGCCGGGGAGGCGGCCTGGCTAGAGCCCGGGCCTGCGGACACCGCTCCCCGGGCTCCTCCCGGACGGCGCCCCCGCCCGACCCAGCGCGGCGCCGGCTGCCCCGGGGACGTTGGGCTCGGCCCACAGGGAGGCTGTGGAGCGCGGTGTCGTGCACACAGTAGGCGCCAGCGTTGTCCGGGAAGCTCAGGGTCGTGCACACAGTAGGCTCCAATGTTATCTGGGGAGCGCTGTGGGTCGTGCATACAGTAGGCGCCATTGTGATCCGGGAACTTGAACCCTGAGCCTTTGGAGACGCTGTGGGTAGTGCATACAGTAGGCGTCATTGTGATCCGGGGAGCTGGAACCCTGGGCATTTGGAGAGTGCTGTGGGTCGTGCAAACAGTAGGCGCCATTGTGATCCGGGGAGATTGAACCCGGAGCTTCTGGAGAGCGCTGTGGGTCGTGCATACAGTAGGCGTCAGTGTTATGTGGGGAGCGCTAGATCGTGCACACAGTAGGCGTCAGGAAGTGTTTTCCCCGATAATTTATGCTCCATGGTACTTTGCTAAAGTCGTAAAATAACTCGGATTTTGTTTTCCAAGGAAGAAAGGCCCGGAATTTGAAATAAGCAGGCAAACACACAACCGGCCACCCCCAAACCTTGGCCCTTCCAGCGGTCAGGAATTGACCTGCTTTCCGCCCCAGCCCAGAGCTTGAGGAGCGGACTTCACGGCGCAGGGGGAACGGGGCGCGCTCGCCGGTGCCGCGGTTCCCAGGTCGAGGGCAGTGGGGTAGGGGGGCGCCGCGCCTTTTCTCGCGGGCGCTGTGGTTCCCGTGCGGCCTTGGACGCGAGTCTTCCCCCGGCAGGCCCGGTTCCTGGGCCTGGTCACCCGTGCAGCTGGAGCGGCGCTCCGCGTTTGGAAAAGGTTCTGAAGGGGCTCTAAGGGGGAGTAGGCGCCTAGGACTCCGTATGGGAGTTGGTGTGTTAGGCCTTGACTTCCATTATTTTTATGTGACTGGTTAGCTTAGTGACTCAAGTGTTCCCCTTTTCTTGGGGATGAGTAAACTGAGGCTCATTAGAGAGCTTGTGACCAAAGAACACAGATGCCCCAGAGAAAGGTCGGGCTTGGAAACTACAAGGGTTATGCTAATTTTGTGTTTAGGAAGAAAGAGGTAATGGGTAGGAATCAACGTAAACTTACTCCATAGGCCACACCAAACCAGGAGTTCTTGTCGTGATTGCACTTGGTAGAGTTAACACACATGCACATTAGGGAAATGTTGGTGGCCAACAGGCGTTTCAGCGAGCGTTCGCACACCTGATGGGCCTTTGTGGGCTGCGGGAGAGATGTTGGCTGCACCACGACCCGGGTATGCAGATTTGTATGTAGTTGGGTAACAGCAGTGCTCAGAATTTCGATTAATGGTTGATGGTGTCTGGAAGGAAGTCTGTTGCCTCTCCCACTGTTGAGTTTTGGCCTTGACCTTATTTGGTTAGTTTAATTTTTTTGTTTTGTTTTGTTAATGTGCTGTCTGCCAAAAATAATGTAAGGTGCGGTGTCTCAGTTACTTGGAAGAAGGCTTAGCACAGAGAAAGAATGTAAAATTTCCATGGCCACAGGTGGGGCACCGATTCCCCCAGTATCCACATCTCACTGATGGTATCCCTCTCCACCTGGTGTTTCACCCTCAGGCCTCAAGAATTATTCCATTTCTTTTATCCCCCAACACACTTCCTGATTTAGTCTTGCAGCTTCTACCTCGGGAATGGATTTCCAGTGGGCCCTCCTCTTTCCATCTCCAGAGGCGCTCCCTGGCCCAGCCGCCCTCTCCGGGCTGGAGGGCTGCAGCCCTCTTCCTGGGCCCTGCTAGTCCTGGGCTCCTATAAATAAATCGGTCACTTGGCAGCGTGGATGATCTTGTTAAATGTAAATCAGTTGGCCACACCCTGATTAAAACCCTGCATTGGCTTCCTCGTCCGTTTACCAGAAACCCACACTCCTCCAGGATCCTGCTGATCGGGCCGTGTCTGGCTCTTCTCTCTTTCCTTGCTCTGGCATGCAGTCTTCTGTTTTCCTTGATGCCACATTAGGTTTGTCTCAGGGCATTTGTCATTTCCTAGTCTGAGAAACACCTTTTGCTAGTCTGTGGCTCCAGGTGCTTTAGTGTCTTCAGAGAGGCCTTCCTCAAACCTGCTTAAAAGTAGCCTTTCCCTTCTTAACACCAGTCCTCCTGTAGCAAAGTGGTTCTCAAACTGTGGTTCCTGGACCCATGGGGGTTCCCCGAGATGTTTTCAGGATTCTGTAAGGTAAATACCATAGTGAGACTAAGACGATTAGGCTTTTTCACTCTCTTAATTTTTGCACTAATTGTACAAAAGCAATTTTTGGCACAACTGCTGACATCGTAGCACAAATCTAGGTGGTGGTGGCGGTACCTAAGAGTGAGGCGGCATTACCTTTATATATCACAGTCAAAAGGAACAGGTTGCACCAGAGAAAATGCAGAATAGATATGACAATCTAGCTGTCTTCTATTAATCGAGACATTACAAAGATTTGTAAAAATGAAAACCATTCTATTTTTGGGGAAGATATATTTTTCATAAAAATATGTTAACGTAGTAGACATTTTAAATGGAGAAATATTTTAAAAATTGATTAGTTTTAATTTATAATAGGACAAACATCAATAGATATAACTTACATAAACTAAAAGACTTTGAGGGCCTCTTTTTGTTTTGTTTTGTTTTAAATAGAGATGGGGTCTCACAATGTTGCCCAGGCTGGTCTTGAACTCCTAGGCTCAAGTGATCGTCCCACCTCAGCCTCCCAGAGTTTTGCGATTACAGGCATGAGCCACTGCTTCCAGCTGAGGGCTGCATTTAAGAATGTATAAAAGGGACCTGAAACCAAAATGAGGAACATTGCTCTATCAGTTACTGTGTTAATCATGTTTCTCATAAGTGAGGTGGTTTTATTTTCTCTGTTGCCTTATTATGAATTTTATTCCTAAGAAAACTGCAACGGATGTAGGGATTTTTACAGATCGGGGAATTAAGCTCAGAGTGGATACCTGATTTTTTTTTCTTTTTGAGTTGGAGTCTCTATTGCCCAGACTGGAGTGCAGTGGCGCGATCTCAGCTCATTGCAACCTCTGTCTCCTGGGTTCAAGCAATTCTCCTGTCTCAGCCTCCTGAGTAGCTGGTATTACAGGCGTGAGCCACCGTGGCTGGCTTTTTTTTTCTTTTTTCTTTTTTCTTTTGTATTTTTAGTAGAGGCAGGGTTTCACCATGTTGATCAGGCTGATCTCAAACTCCTGGCCTCAAATGATCTGCCCGCCTTGGCCTACTAAAGTGCTGGGTTTATAGGTATGAGACACCGCACCCAACCTGGAAACCTGGTTTGGAAAGTCCACCCAGTTTCTGAGTGGCAGTTGGGAACTGGATCTCCATTTGAATCCAAAGCATGAATTTTAGGCCTGTCATGGTGGCTCACACCTGTAATCCCAGCACTTTGGGAGGCTGAGGTGGGCAGATCACTTGAGGCCAGGAGTTCGAGACCAGCCTGGCCCACATGGTGAAACCCCATCTGTACTAAAAAAAAAAAATACCAAAATTAGCCAGGCATGGTGACTGGCGCCTGTAGTGCCAGCTACTTGGGAGTGCTGAGGCATGAGAATCACTTGAGCCCAGGAGATGGAGGTTGCAGTGAGCTGAGACTGCGCCACTGCACTGCAGCCTGGGTGACAGAGGGAGACTCAGTCTAAAAAAAGAAAAAAAAAAAAAGGCGTGCATTTTAGTGTTCTGCCTTGATAAATATAAAGCCCTGCATGTGCATTAATTCCTGTATTCAACAACTTTTTTGTTGTTGTTGTTGTTGAGACAGAGTTTTGCTCTTATTGCCCAGGCTGGAGTGCAGTGGCACAATCTTGGCTCACTGCAACCTCTGCCTCCCGGGTTCAAGTGATTATCCTGCCTCAGCCTCCCCAGTAGATGGGACTACAGGTGCATGCTGCCATGTCCGGCTAATTTTTTTTGGATTTTTAGTAGAGACGGGGTTTCACCATGTTAGCCAGGATGGTCTCGAACTCCTGACCTCGTGATCCCCCACTGTGGCCTCCCAAAATGCGGGGATTACAGGTACGAGCCACTGTGCCTGGCTCCACAACTATTTTTAAAGCACTTCCTGTGATAAGTGAGCCCTGTGCTAGGGTCTAGGAACACAAAGCTGAAAAGAGACATGATCCTAGGTATCCTTATAATGGTTCATGGTGACAGATCGGGCACTTGAAGTCTAGGCTTCCTGGAGAAAATGATGTTAAAATTGAAATCTAAAGAAATGAATAAGAGGAGGCCCACTGAAAGAAGATTAGTTGAAGTAGTCAGGACATGAGAAGTGAGTCTCACCGGCATTGATGGGCAGCATTCATTCAGCACTTGCTGTGTCCCTGGCACTATCCTGGGGGTAGAAGGATGAGTGAGATATGCTTTTTTTCTTTATCGTAATTATTTTAGCAATAATGTGACCTTGAGGGAAACCACATTTTGGAATCTTGTATGACTTCCATCTGTTTTTTCCAATGGAATGGTGCAAAATTTTTCTTTTTAGCTTGTGCCTTTAGTTGGCCTCCTGCTGTTTCTTTTTCCTTTTGGAGGGATATTTGTAATACTTAGTTCATTTCCAGAGAGTGGAGACAGACAGACCATAAGCCCAATGGATAAACAAGTCTTTTCCTGATTAGGTTACCAGTTCAGGAATTTTCAATTTTCTTGGATGAATTCAAGAGCCCAAGGGGAGGGCACCACCAGCGTAAGCTAGGGGTAGTAGGACTTTACCTTTTTTTTTCTTTGAGACAGGGTCTTGTTCTGTCGCCCAGGCTAGAGTTCAGTGGCACAATCTTGGTTCACTGCAACCTCCGCCTCCCGGGTTCAAGTGATTCTCCCGCCTCAGCCTCCCAAGTAGTTGGGATTACAGGCCCATGCCACCACGACTGGCTAATTTTTTGTATTTTTAGTAGAGATGGGGTTTCACCATGTTGGCCAGGCTGTTCTTGAACTTCTGACCTCAGGTGATCCACCTGCCTTGGCCTCCAAAAGTGCTGGGATTACAGGTGTGAGCCACCTGTCCCACCAAACTTTATTTTTTTAAGAGGCAGGAGGTAGCCAGAGCTGTAATGCCCTTAGGCTTATGGTAACAGTGGAGTACTTACTTGCTTCAGGGAGACAGCTTCTGCTTAAAATGGTAACTTTCTAACAACATCAGGTATCTATCCAAGAATGAAACCTCCACTCTCCATAATTGAACTTTTTAGGTAGGCAGAATTTTGGAGTATTTATTTATTTTGGAGATGGAGTCTCGCTCTGTTGCCCAGGCTGGTGTGCAGTGGCGTGATCTGGGCTCACTGCAACCTCCGCCTCCCGGGTTCAAACAATTCTCCAGTCTCAGCCTCCCGAGTTGCTGAAACCACAGGCACATGCCATCATGCCCAGCTAATTTTTTGTATTTTAGTAGAGACAGGGTTTCACCATGTTGCCCAGGCTGGTCTTGAACTTCTGAGCTGAGACAATCTGCCCGCCTTGGCCTCCCAAAGTGTTAGGATTACATGTGTGAGCCACCGTGGAATATTTAGTATTTTGAAGGACGTGTGATTAGATAACCTCTAAATATTTTATAATCCTGGCATTAAGTATTGATATCACATGGGTTCGAAACCTTGGTCTTTCATACAAAACGAGCTTGGGAAAAGCTTTAGTGTAAACCATAATTCCTTTAATTAGATAAAGTCAATTCCATACTTTTGGAATGCTTTTTATATTTCATGCCTTTACGTTGTCTGTGTGTACAGAGATAGTGTGTCTCTGCTTTCAAGAAAGTAGCAGTGTTTTTCAAGCTATTTTTTGTTATAGAACTTTTCTTCACATGAAGTATCATGGCAAGGCCTGCAGCATGGTTCTCACCCTTGGCAGCTCAGCATTATGGAATCTCCTGGGGGAGGATTTATTTTATTTTTTTATTTTTTTTGACAGAGTCTCGCTTTGCGCCCAGGCTGGAGTGCAGTACCATGATCTCAGCTCACTGTCATCTCTGCCTCCCGGACTCAAGCCATCCTCCCACTTCAGCCTCCTGAGTAGCGGGGACTATACCCTTGCGCCACCATGCCTGGCTAATTTTTGTATTTTTTGTAGAAATGGGGTTTCGCCATGTTGCTCAAGCTGGTCTCAACTTCCTGGACTCAAGCGATCCCCTGCCTCAGCCTCCCAAAGTGTTGGGATTACAGGCATGAGCCATTGAGCCCAGCCAGCTTATGATTGCTAAGAGAAGCCAGAAATGTGTATATTTATTTGAAACCTCTTTGTTGTTACATTTAAGTAACTATTTTATTCGCAAAAAACATTTGCCCAGGAAAGTGCACAAGTTGTAGGTGAGGAGCTTCATGAGTTTTCCTGTGGAGCCAGCAGCCAGAGCATTTGTGCCCCTCGCAGTCACTGCTCCTCCCCGCACTGTCCTGGCTTCTGATACCACATGTTAGCTTTACCTGTTTTTGTTTCAGTTTTTCTTTTTTGAGATGGAGTCTCACCCTGTCGCCAGCCTGGAGTTCTGTGGTGCGATTTCCACTCAATGCAACCTCTGTCTCCTGGGTTCACGGATTCTCCTGCCTCAGCCTCCTGAGTAGCTGGGATTACAGGCACGCGCCACCACGCCTGGCTAGTTTTTTGTATGTTAGTAGAGACGGGGTTTCACCCTATTGGCCAGGCTGGTCTTGATCTCCTGACCTCGTGATCCACCCACCTTGGCCTCCCAAAGTGCTGAGATTACAGGTGTGAGCCAGTGCGCCTGGCCAGCTTTAGCTGTTTTTGAAGTAAATTGAATTTATAGTATGAACCCGTATTTTTTCTGGCTTGATTCATTCAATATTTATTTTTATGAGATTATTCCTGTTGCTATGCAGCAGAACTGTGTTTTTTTGATAGGTATATAGTATTCCATTATATGAACCTGCCATAAATTACTCTTCTCCTCTTGATATTTGGGTTATTTCCAGTTTTTGGCTCTTTTGAATAAGTGTTGCTACAAACTTATGTATTTCTGGGCCATAGTGGATACAGCCAGCCAGTCTCCCAGTGACAGTCCCGGCTTCCTCTCCTACCAGCAGGGGGCGTGCGAGCATTTGTTCGGCAGGCTCAGTAGCACTTAGTATCGCCTCTCGGGGGGATTCAGTCTTTTGACTTCCCTGGGCCACATTGGAAGAACTGTCTTGGGCCATACATAAAATATGCTAACACTAATGGTAGCTGGTGAGGTTAAAAAAAAAAAATTGCAAAAAAAATCTCATAATGTTTTAGGCAAGTTTATGAAGTTGTATTGGGCCATATTCAAAGCCATCCTGGGCTGCATGTGGACTGTGGATTGGACAAGTTTGGCCTGTCCCTTTATTGCCTAGCTGTTTTGGTATGTATAATGGTATCTCATTTTGATTTTTATTTTGAGTTCTATGCTAATACAGTTTTTATGTTTGTCAGCTATTTGTTCTCTTTTGCTAAGCTCTGTTGAAGACATTGACCTGTTTTTCTACTGGGACATAATATATTTTAAAATTAATGCTTTCTTTTCTAGAGCAGTTTCATGCTTACCCAAAATTGAGCAGATAATATGGAGCAGATAGTATGGAGACACCTTCTGTCTCTCCTCACAGTTTCTCGTATTAGTAACATCTTGCATTAGTGTAATAAGTTTAGCCAATGTTGATACATTGTTATTAACTAAAGCCCATCGTTTGCATTAGGATATATTTTCTGTGTTGTGCATTCCATGGGTTGGACAAATGCATATCTGCCGTACAGTGTCATACAGAATAGTTTCACTGCCCTTTGCTCCATCTATTCATCCATCCCTTCCCCGATCAATGGCAAGCACTGATATTTTTATTGTCCTTATAGTTTTGCCTTCCCCAGAATGTCACATAGTTGGAAGCGTTCAGTATGCAACCTTTCAGATTGGTTTTGAGTAAGCAACATTCATTTGCATTCCACCATGTCTTTTCAAGGCTTGATAGGTATTTCATTTTGTTGCTGAATAATATTCCACTGTATGGATGTATCACATTTATCCATTTACATTTTGAAGAACATCTTGGTTGCTTCCAGTTTTTAGCAATATAAGTAAAGTTGCTATAAATATTTGTGTGCTGGTTAGTGTTGGATGTAAGTTCTCAAGTCACTGGGGTAAATCTCGGGGACTGTGACTGCTGAATTCTATGAGAAAACTATGTAGTTTTTTCTAACAGGCTGCCAAGCTGTTTTCCAAAGTGGTTGTACCATTTTGTATTCTCACCAGGAATGAATGAGACTTTCTGTTGTACATCCTAATCAGCATTTCGGATTAATTATTTTTTTGGATTTTAGCCATTCTGTTAGGAGTGTACTGGATATCTCATTTTGATTTGCAATTTCCATCATGTGTTTAATTTTCAACATATGATGTTGAGCATCTTCTCATAGGCTTATTTGCCATCTGTGTATCTTCTTTGGTGAAGGGCTGTATGCCATTTTATTACTGATATATAAGGGTTCTTTGTATACTCTGGATGAGTTTTTTGTAGTCTCCTATTCACTCTTTTAAAGATACGCTCTAATCAATTAAACAAGTTCTTAATGCCAGTTTGTCAGTACTTTTTGGATCTATTTAAATAATATTTGACCACTGTAATATTTTCCTGTGTTTTCATCTAGAGGCTTTATTGTTTTACATCTTTATTTTATTTTTTTGAGAGGGGGTCTTGCTCTGTCACCCAGGCTCAAGTGCAGTGGCGTGATCTTGGCTCACTGCAACCTCTGCTTCCTGGGTTCCAGTGATTCTTGTACCTCAGCCTCCTCAGTAGCTCAGATTACAGGTGCGCACCACTGCACTTGGCTAACTTTTTGTATTTTCAGTAGAGATGGGGTTTCACCATGTTGGCCAGGCTGGCCTCCAACTCCTGGCCTCAAGTGGTCCACCCACCTTGACCTCCCAAAGTGCTGAAATTACAGGTGTGAACTGCTGTGCCCAGCCATATGTCTCACCTTAGATTGACACTTCATCTGAATGTGATTTGAAGAGGGAAAGGACAGGAATTTTTTTTTTTTTTACCATATAGTTATCCAGTTAATCTGCAGTATTTGTTGGAAATACCATTTTTGTCTTTTTATGCGGTTGCAAATCAGGCGAAGAATTGTTCTGTACTTGATTCTTTTCCATTGTTTTTTTTTGTTCCTGGCTAGTCAATTTCACGCTGTCTTAATTATGCTATTCTGAGTCTTGGTATCTAGTATGGGAAATATAAGTCCTCCATTTAGTTTTTAATTTTTGTGATCATCTTGACAATTGTTGGTACTTTTCAATTTCATGTAGCTTTTTGAATAAGCATATAAATTTTCATAAAAAAAGCTTGCTGGGATCTTGATCACATTATATTGACTATATATAAATAATGTGGGTGGAGCTAATGTCTTTACAGTCTTGCGTCTTTGAATCTAAACACAATCTCTCCAATCATTTCTTTCCTCGTTACCGTCTCTCAGTCATGTTTTGGGACTTCAAGATAGAGGACTTATACAAATATTGTTAAATTTACTCCTAGATATTTGATATTTCCTGAAACTATTGTTGATGGTATTTTAAAAATTTCATTTTCTGTATGTTGCTTGTTTATAGAAATACAATTGGATTTTAAAAATTGATATTATATCCAAAGTCTTTTACATATTTATTATTTGTGATAGTTTGTAGACTCTTTTGGAATTTTTTCTATAATCACATTTGTAAATATTGACAGTTTTATTTCTTCATTTCTAATTTTTATCACTTTTGTTACTATTTTTTCTGGCTCATTGTACTGGCTAGGATCTCTTCTATAATGGTGAATGAATGTGGTGAATAAGGGACATTCTTGTCTTGTTCCCAACTGCAGGAGGAAAATTATATTATTAACTAGGGTGCTTGTTGTGGGCTTTTTTGGCGGGGGTGGGGGTAGATATTATCAGATTACGTAAGTTTTATTTCTGTTTTGCTAAGTGTTTTTTATCATGAATGGGTCTTGAATTTTATCATGTTTGTTTTGTATTTATTGTGGTGATCGTGTGGTTTTTCTCTTATATTTTGTTGATAGGGTGGAAAATGTTGATTTTTCTAATGGTACATCAAACTTGTATCCCTGGGATACAAGCAAACTTGTTGTGATGTTATTCTTTTTTGTATATCTGGATTTGATTTGTACATACTTTATGCTTTCTATATCTGTGTTTATGAGCCACATTGGACTACAGTTTTATTTTTTTATGTTGCCATTCTCAAGTTTTGATATCAGTATTTTGCTGGCTTCATAAAATAGGTTGGAAAGTCTTCCTTTATTTTCTTTTCTCTGTAAGAGTTTATAATAAGGTTGGCATTATATTGTTTTTAAATCTTTGGTAGAATTCCCTGTTAGAATAATCTGGTCTTTGAGATTTCTTTGGGGAAATTTTATGTTTTTAATTTTTAAAATAATGTAAAAAAATAGACATGAGGTCTTGTCATGTTGTCTAGGCTTGTCTTGAAAACTCCTGGGCTCATGCAGTCCTCTCACCTTGGCCTCCCAAAGTGCTGGGATTACAGGCATGAGCCACCATGCCTAAGCCTTTTGGGGAAAATTTTAAATTGCAGATTCAATTTCTTGAGTATATATAAGACAACTGAAGTTTAAAATTTTACTTTGTGTCAGTTTTGGTAAGTTTTGTTTGTAAGACCCATCTAATATTTTACACTTTATTAACAGAACATTATTCATAAGTATCTCTCATTATCTTTTTATGACTGTAGGCTCTGTAGTGATGGCCCTCCTCTTTTCTCTGATGATGGAGATTGTGCTTTTTCTTATTTTTTTCTTAGTCATGACAGGGTTTATCAATTTTAACAATATTCTTAAAGAACCAAGTTTGGACTGTCAATTTGATTAATAGACGTTTGTTTTACATACCAGTAGTTTCTTCCCTTTATCATTTTCCTCCTTCCACTTTCCTTAGGGTTTTTTTTTTTTTTTTTTTTTCATTTCAGGTTTTAATGAAAGCTTGTATATGAGACTACTTTGTTCCTGCATCTACTCAATTGTTTCTTCCTTATATTTGCCCTTTTACTTTTCTACTTAGCGAGATGTGGCCTTCCGTACAAGGATCTTTTTGCGATCTGTGTCCAGTTTTGGCCTAGCGAGAACCACCTTGCTGGGGTGAATGCCTACACGCACAGTTGTGCCATTAGCCTTTTCCCGCTGCACCCGTTCAGTGTAGAGGACATATTTCTTCCTGTAAACCTGGACTACTTTGCCAGTTTGCTGACCTTTATAGTGTTCTTGTATAACCTGAACATCATCCTTTCCGATGGGCATTGATTGAACATTGTACTTGTCTCTCAGCTCTTTGGAAAGAAGGGAAGACAAAAATCTTCCTGTGAATGTGGGAAGGTGCATTGAAATGCCTTTTGTGGTTTTTACTTTGGTCAGAAGTCACAAAGGGATTGAACTTCATTTTGGCTGTTCCCGCTTCAGTCATGGCCACAAAAGGGAAGAAAACTACATACACACCGCTTCCAGTTCTGTACCTACATTTTATTTTATTTTATTTTACTTATTTATTTTTCTTCTCATCTTCTTGATATGGATATTAACTAATTATCAGCCTTTCTTATTTTCTGATATATACATTTAAGGTTGTAGGTATTAAGGCTATTGGCATTTCTACAGTTTTAACTGCATCCACCAAGTTTTGATATGGTTTATTCTTGTCTTCACTAAATTCAAGATTATTTTCTGATTTCTATTGTGATTTCTCATAAGTTATTGAAAAAGATATGGCCTAATTTTAAAATTACCTTCATTGTTATTGATTTCTAGTTTACCTGAATTGTTGTCAGAGAACTTACCTTGAATTACTTAATTATTTGAAACCTTCTTGGGTCTTTTCATGTTATGTGGTTTTACTTGGTAAATGTTCCATGTGCAGTTGATAAGAACATGTATCTTTTTTTTTCTGTCAGTTACTCAGAAAAGTGTATTAAATATTAAATTCTCCTATGATTGTGAATTTGTCTATTCTTATATTCCGTCAATCTTTGTATCTTGAGCTACATTTTTAACCATACAAATTTAAAGATCTTATATTTTCCTAGTATAGTAAGCCTTTTATCATTATGAAATAAGTCATACTTTATATCTAGTAATGATTTTTGCCTTAAAGCCTCCTTTGTTCGATATTGGTACACCTACATCATGACTTCTTTGGTTAGAGTTCTAACGGTATTTCTTTTTCAATTCTTTTACTTTGTCTTTCTATCCTTATATGTAAGTTATATCTCTTGCAGGCAGCCTATAGTTAACTTTTCTAAGTACGGCCTGATGATCTTTATCTTTAATTGATATGCTGATTTTAAGTACATTTAAGGCTGTTTTGAGTCGTAGTTTTCTACTTGATTCATCATTTTATATTCCCCTTTCTTTCTTGCCTTCTTTTGGCTCAATAAAGTATTTTTAAGTGCCATTTATACCTCTCCATTCATTAGCCTGCTATTTATACGTTTTTTTTTTTTTTTTTGTTTTGTTTTGTTTTTTTGAGACGAAGTCTTGCTCTGTTGCCCAGGCTGGAGTGCAGTGGTGCAGTCTCAGCTCACAACAACCTGTCTTCCAGGTTCAAGCGATTCTCCTGCCTCAGCCTCCTGAGTAGCTGGGATTACAGGCACCCGCCACCACACCCAGCTAATTTTTGTATTTTTAGTAGAGACAGGGTTTCACCATGTTGACCAGGCTGGTCTCGAACTTCTGACCTTGTGATCCACCCACCCTGGCCTCCCAAAGTGCTGGGATTACAGGCGTGAGCCACCACGCCTGGCCTGTACAGTCTTTATAATTTTTTTTCTTTGAGGCAGGGTCTCACTCTTTCAGTTGTCCAGGCTGGAGTGCAGTGGTGCGAGCATAGCTCATTGCAGCCCCAAACTCCTGGGCGCAAGTGATTCTCCTGCCTCAATTTCCCAAGTAACTGGGACTACAGGTGCCCACCACCATGCCTGGCTAAATTTTTATGTTTTATTTTTTAAAGACAGGATCTTGCTATGTTGACCTTAAACTCCTGGCCTCAAATTATCCTCCTGCCTTAGCCTCCCAAGTAGCTGGGACTGCAGATGTGAGCCACCATGCCTGACGCTTTTCTCCTTCTTGCTAGTGCCCTTTGATGCACAAAGGTTTTATTTTCATTTATTTATTTGTTTTTTTGAGACACAGTCTTGCTCTGATGCCCAGGCTGGAGTGCAGTGCTGCAGTCTCGGCTCACAGCAACCTCTGTCTTCCAGGTTCAAGCGATTCTCCTGCCTCAGCCTCTGGAGTAGCTGGGATTACAAGCATGTGCCACCACCCCTGGCTAATTTTTGTATTTTTAGTAGGGATGGGGTTTTGCCATGTTGGCCAGGCTGGCCTCGAACTCCTGGCCTCAAGTGATCCGCCCCCCTCAGCCTCTCAAAGTGCTGGGATTACAGGCATGAGCCACCGTGCCCAGCCTTCACAAAAGTTTTGAATTTTAATAGAGTGCCATTTATGTTTTTTTCCTTTGGTTATTTGTAGCTTTTCGTGTCAAATTTAAGATACTGTTGCCAAATCCATAGTCATGAAGCTTGTCCCTTATGTTTTTCTTCTAGGAGATTTATAGTTTTAGTCCTTAAATTGAAGTCTTTGATCTGATTTAATTTTTTGTATATGGTATGAGGTGAAGGTCTGAATTCTTTTTTTTATTTTCTTTTTTTAAAGTTTTTTGAGACAGAGTTTCACTCTTGTTGCCCAGGCTGGAGTGTAGTGGTGGAATCTCGGCTCACTGCAACCTCTGCCTCCTGGGTTCAAGCAATTCTCCTGCCTCAGCCTTCTGAGTAGCTGGGATTATAAATGTGTGCCACCATGCCCGGCTAATTTTTGGTTATTTTAGTAGAGACAGGGTTTCACCATGTTGGCCAGGCTGGTCTTGAACTCCTGATGTCAGTTGATCCACCCGCCTCAGCTTCCCAAAGTGCTGGGATTACAGGCTTGAGCCACCGCGCCCGGCTTTGAATTCATTTTTTAACCTGTGTATATCCACTTCGGCTAGAACTATTTATTGAAGAGACTGTTCTTGCCTCATTGAATGGTACTGGCATTCTTGTCAAAAATCAATGGATGATAAATATATGTGTTTACTTCTGAACTCTCACTAGTGTCTCTGTCCTTTTGCCAATATATCATACTGTTTTGATGTGTCAATGATACTTTATGTCAAGACACATTAAAATGAATAAATAGCCATTAGAATTAGTTATTTGTGTGTCACTTAATGTCACCTCACAAATTGCTGGTGATACATGTCATACTTAGAAGACACTACACATTTTTAGAAAATATATACTTTTGCATCATTGGGCAGCAAACTAGGCTCAAATACTCATCATCATCACACTTACCAGCTTGAAAATGCTTGGCAGAGAACATTCAGTGGACGGGTTAAAAACGTGGAGTGAAGTACATTGGTCTTGGGCACAGAAGTGAGAAAGAGACAACTGTCTTTATTGTGTTAATTTTCATAAAATTATTATTTAGGAGAACAACCAGTCTTTCCCATGACTAAGACAAAGGGCCTTATCAGCTTTAGGGAGATTGTGGTTAAGTAAACATTAGAGTTTTTTACTGTGGCAAATAATGCATAGTGCATATAAACCTTTAATGCCTTTATCACTCAGGGACTTCACTGTGGTGGGAGGAGTGCTGTGACCTGTGGAAAGTCGTGGAAATTTCAGGGATTGCAGTCGTGATGGCTATGATTCCAGATGGAGTCACAGTTTACAGTTTAGTGCAGGAGTTGGCAAGTATTCTTTCTGTCAAGGGTCAGATGGTAAATGTTTTAGGCTTTGTAGGTTGTACGGCCTCTGTTGTAACTACTCAGATCTGCTATATGCCTGAGTTTCAGCAAACCTTTGTGTACCAAAAAGGGTAGGCCATAGTTACTTGACCCCCAATCTAGAGGAAAAGACAGGAAGAGAAAAGAAAGTTATGTATTATAGCACTTTACTTTTGAGTAAACTATATTGATATGTAACACACAGAGAAGAACAGAAATTGTGGTTGGTTCAATGAATTTTTCACAAAGAGAACTCACTTACATAGTCAGCACCTAGATTAAGAAAGAAGACAGTGGCACCTGGCCGGGCGCGGTGGCTCACACCTGTAATCCCAGCTCTTTGGGAGGCCAAGACGGCAGATCATGAGGTCAGGAGATCGAGACCCTCCTGGCTGACACGGTGAAACCCCGTCTCTACTAAAAATACAAAAAATTAGCCGGGCGAGGTGGCGGCGCCTGTGGTACCAGCTACTCGGGAGGCTGAGGCAGGAGAATGGCGTGAACCCGGGAGGCGGAGCTTGCAGTGAGCTGAGATCGCATCACTGCACTCCAGCCTGGGTGACAGTGAGACTCTGTCTTAAAAAAAAAAAAAAAAAAAAAGAAAAAAAAGAAAGAAGACAGTGGCACCCTAAGAAATCTTAATTGTGCTCCATCCCAGTAAGGACCCTCCTCATTGCGACTAGCCACTTTCCTGATTTCTAGCAACATAGGTTAGTTTTGCCTATTTGTTGAACTTTTGAAATAAAATGAAACCATACAGATTGTTTTCTTACATCTGGCTTCTTTTGGTAAAAATGTGAGATTCATCCATGTTTTTGTGTAGAGCAGAAGTTTGCTCGTTCTCACTGTTAGTATTCCATCATAAAATCTGCTGCAACATGTTTGCCCATTCTGTTGTTGGAGGGCGTTTGTGTTGTTTTTTGTTGCTGCTGTTATAAACTGGGCTACTGTGAATGTTTTAAACATGGCTTTTCAGTGCACACACACATTTCTGTTGGAGATGTACCTAGGAGTGGAACTGCTGGATTATAAGTTATACATGTATTTAGCTTTAGTCGATGCTGCTAAATAGTTTTCAAGAGTGGCTATAGCAATTTTCATGCTCTCTGGCAGTATATGAGATTTCCAGTTACTTCATCTCCTCATCGATCTGTGGTAGTGTCTGTCTTTTTAATTGTAGCCATCTGATGGGTGTGCACCTTCAAAAGTATTTTAAAAGTTATCTCACATTTATGATATAACTTGGATCTTAACAACCCTGTGAGTAGGTAGGACAGAAATCACTATCCTTATCTTTGGGTGAAGAATCAGGCTGAGAGAGAGTTTATTCGGCTTGCTGGAGACTCACAACTCATAACTTGGCAGGAATGAGACTTACCCTCAAGTCGTCTGACTCCAAGTGCTGTATTCATCAGTGTCTTCCCAGTCTCTGCCGTGTATCCATATTTTGATGTACAGATACCCACCTTTCAAGATGCATGTTTTATTGAAAATGGGGACAGAATCTCAGAATGGGCCCTCCACAGTTCTCTGTGGCGCTTTTTAGCTCTACTTGATCTAAAAGTTAATATGTGTATTGTTTTGATGTTCACACAAATTGTATGTTTGTAGAGGTGAAAACAGAATAATGACAGCAAACAAAACAAGAAATTATGCTGTATATAGAAAATTAGTTTTTTGCATCGTCAACGGAAGCACTCTACTTTGCCATATGCTGCTGGATCATTTTTAGAAAGGCCCTGCTACTTTCAGGTCCTGAGCCTAGAATTCTTAGAGTTCTGGTTAAAGTGAGACTATAGACACTTAAGGTGTTACTTTGTTATTATTTAATATGCTGTGGTTTTGTTCAATTTGGGTACTGTGTGTGTAGTGCCTGAACATACATCTACCCAAGTTTGTAGTCTTTCTTTAGAAATACAAATTTATAGGTAGTAAAGCAAGTATTTCAAAGGGAGTTGACGTTTCTTTAAAAAATGAGGGATACGGGCCGGGTGCAGTGGCTCACGCCTGTGATCCCAGTATTTTGGGAGGCCGAGGTCGGCGGATCACCTGAGGTCGGGAGTTCGAGACCAGCCTGATCAACATAGAGAAACCCCATCTGTACTAAAAATACAAAATTAGCCAGGTGTGGTGGCGCATGCCTGTAATCCCAGCTACTTGGGAGGCTGAGGCAGGAGAATTGGTTGAACCTGGGAGGCGGAGGTTGTGGTGAGCAGAGATTGTGCGCCGTTGCACTCCAGACTCCAGCCTGGGCAACAAGAGTGAAACTCTGTCTCAAAAAAAAAAGAAGTGATGCTATTCAAAACATCTTACTTTTCCTGTTGAATACAGGTCAGGGTGAATTTTCCATATGAGTTACATTTCATTTCCATTTGAGTACCCACTTACGAGTACATACATTTGAATAGATAATTGGTAAAATTCAGAAAGGGCAGGGGTCTTCTCTGGTTCTCCCTACTTCTCAGTGCAGGTGCTTTTGAGTGACAGGTGAGTGCTCCTTCTTGGAAGAAAGCGGGTGCCTGTGGCTGGTGCTGTTACCCAGTCTGAGCATTTGGCTTTCTGAGGGACTCTACAAAGAAAATAATGCAGACTTATTTCAGCCAGCTCCTGGGAACACCACGTGGCCCAGGTATGTGTGTATAAAATAAGAAGAGTCAAAAGGTACTTAACAAGCTGGAAAAATTCAATCTAATGTAGGCAGTTTTGAGGTGGAGGGCATGAGCCAGTAAGACCGAAAGGTGAGAATCAGATAAATTGGTTTTGGGAGCTTCAGACAACTGGGAAAAGGTTTAAAAAAAAGCCATTAGCGCCAATCTATCTCCAAATATTTAACGTGTATTTGTTAGGTACACATTACATGCCAGGCTTTGTGAAGCAGAAAGGGTTCCAGGATCCAAACACTTCAGAGTTTTACCTGATAAAGTCCAACTGTGTTAAAACCTGAATGCTGACAAATGTGGGAGAAGCAGTAGAAACAGGGAAGAAAGTAGAAGGGACTTTTAAATAAAAGAAGAGGCCAGGCAGAGTGGCTTACTCCTATAATCCCAGCACTGTGGGAGGCAGAAGTGGGCAGATCACGAGGTCAGGAGTTCCGGACCATTCTGACTAACACGGTGAAACCCTGTCTGTACTAAAAATACAAAAATTAGCCCGGTGTGGTGGCGTGTGCCTGTAGTCCCAGCTACTCAGGAGGCTGAGGCAGGAGAATCACTTGAACCTGGGAAGTGGAGGTTGCAGTGAGCCAAGATTGTGCCACTGCACTTCAGCCTGGGCTGCAGAGGGAGACTGCGTCTCAAAAAAAAAAAAAAAAAAAAAAAGAAAAGAAAAAGTAAAGAAGAGACCAGGCGCAGTGGCTCACGCTTGTAATCCCATCACAGGGAAGAAGGTAGAAGGGAGTTTTAAATTAAAGAAGAGGCCGGGCACAGTGTCTCACGCCTGTAATCCCAGCACTTTGGGAGGCCAAGGCAGCATCAGGAGTTTGAGACCAGCCTAACCAATGTGGTGAAACCCTGTCTCTACTAAAAATGCAAAAATTAGCCAGGCATGGTGGCACAGGCCTGTAATCCCAGCTACTCCAGAGACTGAGGCAGGAGAATCGCTTGAACTTGGGAGGCGGAGGTTGCAGTGAGTGGAGATCGCACCACTCAACTCCAGCCTGGGTGACAGAGTGAGACTCCATCTCAAAAAAAAAAAAAAAAAAAGGAAAAGTAGAGAAAGGATAGTAGAGATGACCTAAAGTGATAGCAATTTGGAGTGGCCTGATGCCTGTCAGGTGTTCCAGGCGTACTTGTGACGACAGCATCTGGTCTCAGGATGAGAGTGTAGGAGCGGTGTGCGTGCCTGGCCAGAGGGCTGTTGTCTTGGAGGAATAGGGGATGACGGAGTAGGGTTCTGAGGGTGGTGCACACTGAGAGCAGAGTGAGGAAGATCAACCATATTTTAGAACGATTTTTATTCAAAATGTAAAAACAAAAAAAGCTTGGGGGTTAGCTCAGTTATTTTAGAAAGTACTCAGAAACTGAAACTGTTATATCTCTCATTTTAATATGAAATACATCATCAAGATTTATGGATAACTGAGATTTTAAATGCACACTGCTGAAGAGTTTGTCTGAGTTAAATCCCTGGAATGCTGTAAGTGCAGTCGGTTTGTTGGAACTCAGCATACAGTAAATAGACATTTTCTATAGATTAATGTAGGGTCTCTAGGCGGGGCATAAAAGAACTTTGCCAGTAAGATTTAGCTGGTTAGCCTGATTGCTGGGCCTGATTGGGGTAGAAGAGCAATTTTTAAGATAGCTTATCTAGTTCCAAGTCATGACAAACCAGGCCTGAATACAGTCATGGAATAGCAGGATTATGGAGTGATGGGTAGGGCATTGAATAAAGAGATGGCCCTGGTCCTAAGTTATTGACAGGCCCTTGTCCCAGTAGCTACAGGAAACATTGTCTTATTTATTCCGCACAACTCTGAGATAGGCTTTCTTATTTTTGGGGGTGGTAGACGGCTATTACTCTATTTAGAATATTTATATAAAAACTTGAACTGATTTTGAAACTAGTCTCTACTTAAGGCAAACAAAGCTGCTCATTATGCAATCCGTTTTTGTTTAATTTTGATTGTTTAAAGTTCTTGGTAGCAGAAAGGGTGAATAAAGTGAACAGTGGTCATATTTTTATGTGTGAGGTGGCTGTGTGGGTAAACTGCCTTGGAATTCTACATATGCATCCCCTGTGTACAGTGAACTCTTACAGTGACCTACCCTCTGTCTTCTTAGGGGGCAGAAACACAGAGCTGAAAAGTACTGTTCTAGATCTTGGATTTGATAACGGTTAAACGCAGGCAGTTTTGTGCGTATTTTGGTATGTGTGTTTGTGCAGGAGCGGCAGAGAATACGTATTCTGACTTGGGAGGCATTAGGAATGTCTCCTGCTAAAAACCTCAAGTCCTTCTTTTAGCTGCCTTTAAAAAAAATGCAGCTGGGGCTGGGCACAGTGGCTCATACCTGAAATTCCAGCACTTTGGGAGGCAGAGGCAGGTGGATCACGAGGTCAGGAGATCGAGACCAGCCTGACCAACATGGTGAAAGCCCGTCTCTAGTAAAAATACAAAAATTAGCCAGGCGTGGTGGTGCACGCCTGTAATCCCAGCTACTTGGGAGGCTGAGGCAGGAGAATCACTTGAATCCGGGAGGTGAAGGTTGCAGTGAGTGGAGATCACACCACCATTGCACTCCAGCCTGGGTAACAGAGCGAGACTCTGTGTTAAAAAAAAAAAAAATGCCCGTCTCAAAAAAAAAAAAAAAAAAAAATGCAGCTATCCCCCAGAAGGCCATCTCCATGAAGAGGCGGTCATTCATTTGATCACATCTTTCTTTGATCACTGGTCCCCTAATGGATTTGATTACCTCTGTGGCTGCAGAGACCCCTGCACAACGGAGGTATGTGGAGACATATGTGCATATGTGCAGGTGTGGGTATGCTGTTCCAGCAGGGTCCATAGTCTCCTGCAGCCTAGCTGGGGCTCCTCTCAGTTAAAAGCCCTTATTTAAGGATTCATTAATTAAAGAGACTCTGTCTCTTTTTAAAAAATAGAGACAGAGTCTCACTATATTTCCCAGAATGGTCTCAAACTGGCCTCAAGCAGTTCTGCCTCTGTCTTCCGAAGTGCTGGTATTACAGGCATGAGCCACCATGCCCAGCCAGGATGCATTAATTTAATAGACCTCTTTCTGAACAACAGATACTCTGGGGACCAGAAATTTGAATGAACTTGAAGGCATGATGGACCAAAGGTGTTATTTGAGGCCTGGGACACTGCCCAGAAAGGGCTGACTCTGAGCAGAAGGAAAGCAAGTGAAGTGGGGACAGTGGAGGCCACCACGTCCTGGCAGGAAGGTGTCAGGGTGGAAGGTGCTTCTCCAGAGCGAAGGGAACCGGCTCCCTGTACAAAGGTGTGCCCCTAGGCAGAGCGAGAGTCTAGACCGCCATTGGGTTTCAAAATTATGCTCAGTGTGGAAACTAAAACCATGTTGTTGTTTTTAAACAATTTTCCAGTCATATTTTAATTTGAATTATTGTTTTAAGTTTGTGTGTGAACCAAATTAATATTGTGTTATATCACTGTTTGGAAGAAGAGACTCACTGAAATTATTATGTTTTGAGTTTGTTAAGGAGCAACGTCTTGCTTCTTAAGGTAACTCTTTTTCTGGAAAAGTCTTAATTCATAAGTAAATCAACATCATTTTTTTTTCTTTCTTTTTTTTTTGAGATGGAGCCTCCCTCTGTTGCCCAGGCTGAAGTGCAGTGGCACAATCTCGGCTCACTGCAACCTCTGCCTCCTGGGTTCAAGCGATTCTCCTGTCTCAGCCTCCCTAGTAGCTGGGATTATAGACGTGCGCCATCAAGCCTGGCTACTTTTTGTATTTTTCGCAGAGAGGGAGTATTTACCATGTTGCCAGCTGGTCTCAAACTCCTGATGTCTGGTGATCCACCTACCTCGGGCTCCCAAAGTGCTGGAATTACAGGCATGAACCACTGTGCCCAGCCTCAACATCATTTTTCAATTTTAAATATATAGTTCATGTCTCCTAGGGTTTTATCTATCAATTTCAGTTAATTCCTTCTCATTTTTGGTCAACATATTAAGTATTTTCAACATAGAGGCTGTGAAAATTGTTTTATCGTCCTGAGATAGCTTTTTAATTTTGCATTTCAGAAATTAAGTTGAGGAACTCTTTTATTAATGTACTCAGCCTTTAGGTTAAAACACTTGTAACTGTGTTCTTGAAATCCAGTTTTCAGCCGGGTGCGGTGGCTCAAGCCTGTAATCCCAGCACTTTGGGAGGCTGAGACGGGCAGATCACGAGGTCGGGAGATCGAGACCATCCTGGCTAACACGGTGAAACCCCGTCTCTACTAAAAAATGCAAAAAATTAGCCGGGCGTGGTGGTGGGCGCCTGTAGTCCCAGCTACTCAGGAGGCTGAAGCAGGAGAATGGCGTGAACCCGAGAGGCAGAGCTTGCAGTGAGCTGAGATCCGGCCACTGCACTCCAGCCTGGGCGACAGAGCGAGACTCCGTCTAAAAAAAAAAAACAATTTTCAACAGACATTTTATTTGTCTCTTCCTAACCTCGAAACTATTTCTTACCATATTACACAGTTTTCCAAGGGGATTGTATATCAATTGCTATGGTCCCAACAATCGTTTTATTTTATTTTATTTTTATTTATTAATTTTTTTTTTGAGACGGGTTCTCGCTCTGTCACCCAGGCTGGAGTGCAGTGGTACAATCTCAGCTCACTGCAAGCTCCGCCTCCCGGGTTCATGCCATTCTCCTGCCTCAGCCTCCTGAGTAGCTGGGACTACAGGCGCCCGCCACCACCAGCTGGTTGGTTTTTTTTTGTATTTTTAGTAGAGAAGGGGTTTCACCATGTTAGCCAGGATGGTCTTGATCTGCTGACCTCGTGATCTGCCTGCCTTGGCCTCCCAAAGTGTTGGGATTACAGGCGTGAGCCAGCATGCCTGGCCCCAACAATCATTTTATTTGGGCCTGGGAAGTCATAAAACATTTACTATTAGTTTTAGTGTAGAAATTTTGAAAGTATGGTCTTTGAACAGGATGTGAATATAGTTAAGAATAAATGGAATAAAAATTATGCGTATCTTTTTCTTAGTAGACGCACTTTTTATGTATGAAATTGCAGTCTTTTGAATTGCATTGTATTTCTTGAAGCCAGAATTTGCCTTTTCTCAAGGTTCTGCCAGAATAATGTTTGCAGCTGTTGCTGACTTCCTCCACCCTGTCTCTGTGCCCCTCCCACGTGCCCCTCCCGCGTGGGCTTCACCTACCTCCTGTCCTTTGGAATCTCCAGGTCCTTGCTACAAGGCAGATTCAACCTTCCACCAGGAAACTTTTGGCAGAAATGGGAACTGCAGGCTGTTTTCTCAAAACAAAGATTTCAAGGTCTATAGAACATTTTGAGTGCCTGTGTTTACCACACAGACTGGTGAGAACAAGGGGCTTTCCTGAGCTACTTGGTTCTTCAGCTTACCCCGTACTCTACTCCCAAATTTCTGAAGTCTAATATTTTTGGATCAAATTTGATACAAGTAGTTGTGTGCAACGTATTTCTGGTCTTCACATAGCAAAGTATATTACATATTTATGTCCAAATTATAATACTTGAAGTATATTTATTTTAAAAAATTGTAGAGCTTTAGGGCATCTTTATTTTATGGCATTTTAGACGAGTTTTGTGATTATCCTGTAGTATGTTATTTGTTGTATATAGTCTTACTTGAAAATACTTTTTTTTTTTTTTTTTTTGAGATGGAGTCTCGCTCTGTCCCCCAGGCTGGAGTGCAGTGGCGTGATCTCGGCTCACTGCAAGTTCCGCCTCCCGGGTTCACACCATTCTCCTGCCTCGGCCTCCCAAGTAGCTGGAACCAGGTGCCCGCCACCATGCCCAGCTAATTTTTTGTATTTTTCGTAGAGACGGGGTTTCACCTTGTTAGCCAGGATGGTCTCAATCTCCTGACCTCGTGATCCGCCTGCCTCGGCCTCTCAAAGTGCTGGGATTACAGGCGTGAGCCAACCCGTCTGGCCGAAAATACTTTTTAAGTTAAAAGCACTTCACCTGGGTGGGTTTATAGAAACTCTTTGTAAAAATTGAGGATTGTCTGAGGCATTGCAATCTCTTGTCTTCCTGAACCTCCTAAGCCATGTCTATATATGAGAGAGCAAAGGTTTTATTTTTAAGAGACAGGGTCTTGCTCTGTGGCCCAGGCTGGGGTGCAGTGGTACGATCATAGGTCACTACAGCTTGAAACTCTTGGTCTCAAGAGATCCTTCCCCCTTAGCCTCCCGAATAGGTAGGACTACAGGTACGTGCCGCCATGCCTAGCTAATTTTAGTAGAGATGGAGTCTCACTGTGTTGCTCAGGCTGATCTTGAACTCCAGGCCTCAAACAATTCTCCTGCCCTTGTCTTCCCGAAGTGCTGAAATAAAAGGCATGAACCACTGCACGTGGCAGTTTTTCTTTTTGACTTAATCTGGTTTTGCAGCAGTTTTGAGAGACATTGAGTTTGTGAATTAGCATTTAAAGGCTTTAATATTTCTACTAGAGTTTTGTTTACTGAGTGATTTAAGAAACAATGTGTATTATTGATAGAATCTTAAAGTGATTTGGAGGTGAAATGTGTCAGTGGTTTGTAGTGACTTTGAAACACTATTCAGTAGGTTCACATGGTTTAAGAAGCATCATTATGGCTTTTGTGTGTTTTGGTGTGTGTGACTGTGAAGCCTCAGGAATTTAGTTTAAGCTTCTGAAAAGCCCACCAATAAGTATTTAGAATTCTGTTGTCCCATATCTTAGTCATCTCAAAGTTTCTCATTTCTAACTTTAAAACATGTCAATTTAAAAAATTCAGTATATCATTAATTTCATCTAAATCTCTCATAAATCTCTGATAAAATTTTGTTTTTAAACAATAACCAATAATTTGGTTTTATTTATGTGATAAAAATAACAACTGGTATTTATTGTCTATACTTATGCAATTTTATAGATGGAGTTTTAACATTGAATGCGGAGAACACTAATTATGCCTATCAAGTTCCAAACTTCCATAAATGTGAAATCTGTCTACTATCTTTTCCAAAAGAATCCCAGTTTCAACGCCACATGAGGGATCACGAGCGAAATGACAAGGTATGTATTTTCAAAGGTGATGTCAGGAATGTGAGCGTTGAAACTGGAGGTATTGTAAAAATGAACAAGTAAAATCAAAACTTTTAATTTAGGTTCCTAAATAGTAGAACATTTTATGTTGTACAAAGAAATATTTTGGTCTTTTTAAAAGTTAGAATTTATTTGGTAAGACGAGAGAGTGAGAGCTTGTCCTGGTGAATTTGTATATTGAAGTTATTTATTTGTGGACAAATAATTATTTAAAAAATACGACTTTTTAAAAGTAGTTTCAATTTCCTGTATGACTGAACATAGAAGTGGTGTGTTTGGAAGTATTTTTCTGCAATGGAGAGTTTTATCTTTAAGTGATCTTGCATTTAAAAATGGTATTATAGATGTTTTAGGTTGTATTTCAGGAGGGAGCAAATATTAAATACTATCTTAAATAGAAATTTGAACTCTTTTTTGCAGTACCTCTTGTGGGATATGTCAAGAATTTTAGTGCCTTAATGGAATGATTTGCCTGATAGATGGAAAGTGGCAGTTAAAACTATAATTAAAAAAGTGATTGTCAACTTTTCTCTAGGTAGGAGCATGTAACCTAGTGAGCCATTTGAGACCAGAAAAACACCAGGGACCTCCTTTAGAGAACGGGATATGACCGTCTCAGGCTTGACTTTCAGCACAAATGGTGCTGCTATAGCTATGATAATATATAAATATAATATATCAGTATGCACCAGTATTATTTTCTCTGGTTTGACAATCTGAAGATACTGACTTATTCCTCATTAGGATCTTGTCACTTCAGAGAGAAATACCAAGAAATACCAGTGATTATCTTTTTACAATTGAATGGAAGAATACCTTCCATTTTGGGAAAATCTTAGACCTAGATAAGCAACTCTGTTAAAATCTAGTAAAATTTTGTATGATTATTTTACTTGAAGTATTTTTTTTTTTTTTTTTTTTTTGAGATGGAGTTTCACTCTGTCGCCTGGACTGGAGAGTTGCACCATCTTGGCTCACTGCAACCTCCTCCTCCCAGGTTCAAGCAATTCTCCTGCCTCAGCTTCCCAAGTAGCTGGGATTACAGGCACGTGCCACCACACCTGGCTCATTTTTATGTTTTTAGTAGAGACGGGCTTTCGCCATGTTGGCCAGATTGGTCTCAAACTCCTGACCTCAGGGCGATCCACCCACCTCGGCCTCCCAAAATGCTGGGATTACAGGCGTGAGCCACCGCCCCCAGCCTGCTTGCAGTGATTTTGTTTATAATAGTGTAGTTGGTCAGAAATGGGAAAAATCCAACTTAATGAGTTGAAATTTTTCAGACTACAATCCAATAAATTTATATGCAGTTTTTTTTTTTTTTTTAAAGATTCATCATGAACTCTATTATTTCAGTGAATTAGAAAAGTTTAACAGAGAAAATGTTTGGAAGCAAACACTGAGAATACATTATTAGAATATGTTTCTTTCTCTGTGTGTTCATTTAACACCAGTATCCATACACCCTTACAAATGGCAAATGTAAGCATGCATATTTAGACATTCAACACAAACCCATGTCATGCAAACACATGGAGAAAGAAACTTTTTTTTTTTTTTTTTTTGAGAGACGGAGTCTTGCTCTGTCGCCCAGGCTGGAGTGCAGTGGTGCAACCTTGGCCTCCCAGGTTCAAGCGATTCTCTTGCCTCAGCCTCCCAAGTAGCTGGGACTATAGGCGCCCGCCACCATACCTGGCTAATTTTTGTATTTTTAGTAGAGATGGGGTTTCACCACGTTGGCCAGGCTGGTCTCGAACTCTTAAGCTCAAGTGGTCTGCCCGCCTTGGCCTCCCAAAGTGCTGGGATTACAGGCGTGAGCCACTGTGCCTGGGCACAGAAGTATGTTTTAATAACATGTTTTAAAGGTTATCTTTGAAAGGTGTTTCATTGTCAAACACTTACACTCGTTGAAAGAAAACAGCTTATATACAGCATTTCTTACTAGAAATATTTCCTACGCGTGTGTATGTGTTTTCATCCTTATAATCCTCTCAGTAATTCTATCAGGTGCTTGACTGTGTTTATTTTGGATTTATTGACTTAAGGGCCAGAGGAGACTTCAGAAGTTTCTGTAGATTGTCTGTACATTATGGTACTTGTTAATATTTTCATAACATTTATTGAACAAGCATCTGTGAAAAGATTGTATTTCAGTGGCTTCTTCACTTTTCTCTCCAAATAGCCACATCGATGTGACCAGTGCCCCCAAACATTTAATGTTGAATTCAACCTGACACTTCATAAATGCACTCACAGCGGGGAAGATCCTACCTGCCCTGTGTGTAACAAGAAATTCTCCAGAGTGGCTAGTCTCAAAGCGCATATTATGCTACATGAAAAGGAAGAGGTAATCGTCATCATTTTGCATATACTTTGTTAACTGATTGTTAAAATACATCTGATCATGAGTGAGGAGGATTTTAGGTATAAACTCGTTTTAAAAGCCTTTTGTGTAGATTTCAAGGAGCGAATTGTCATTAGATTTGCCTTGACGCCAGTTGACTGATAAAACATTTTATTTTCTGGCCCTGTCAATGCCTTAGGGTAGAGACATTTTAATGTGTAGTGTATTTGAAGGATCAAAATATATCCACATTGGCTGGCAGAGGCTCTTCCTGGCACCTCACCCCCCTCTTTGTAAACACAAACTAACTTTTATATGATTCTGCCGTGGCCAAAAGTAACTTTTCTGCTTCTGAACATGGTAGAATCTCCTTGCTTGCTCCTGGGTCCTCTGACCTTTGAGAATCTGAGGGAAGAGAATCATTTCATGATGGCCCCAAGCAGCTTATACACCAAAGTGACCACTCCTGGGAGCTCCACAGGCCCGATGTCTAGGACAGCTTTAAGGATGACAGGCCACAGTGCTGGGTTGGGGGTTGAATCTCAAGTGCCAATGGCTGTTGCTTAAAAAATATGCTCCTCCTTGGTTAGGTGCAGTGGCTCATGCCCGTTAACCCAGCTTTTGGGAAGCTGAGATAGGAAAATTGCTTGTGGCCAGGAGTTTGAAACCAGCCTGGACAATATAGTGAGACCCCATCTCTACAAAACAAAAACAAAAAACAAGAAAAGCTTCTCTAGACTCCCCCTTTGCATTATTACTGTAAAAAATTAGGAAGATACAAAAAGTTAAAGGAGAAAGTCATCTCTAACTCTGAGATAATTATTGATAACTATTTGGTATATTTTCTTCCTGACACAGAAAAACACAGTATTGAAATTGCATATTCAGACGATCCCTGACTGAAGATGGTTTAGACTTAATGTTTTTTTTACTTTACGGTGGTGTGAAAGCAAACACATTTCTTAGAAACCTTACTTCTCTTGTGCTGTTAGGCAGAGGCAGCGAACTGCAACTCCCTGTCAGCCACACGCTTTTGGCTTGTGATATTTTCAGTTCACCATGGGTTTATCAGGATGTAATCCCATCATAAATCAGGGAGTACCTGTATAAAATTTACATCATGAAAGCTGACTTCACACTTTGTTTTTTTTGAGATGGAGTTTTGCTTTTGTTGCCCAGGCTGGAGTGCAATGGCACCATCTTAGCTCACTTCAACCTCCGCCTCCCAGGTTCAAGCGATTCTCCTGCCACAGCCTCCCAAGTAGCTGGGATTACAGGCGCCTGCCACCACGCCTGGCTAATTTTTGTATTTTTAGTAGAGATGGGGGTTTTGCCAGGTTCGCCAAGCTGGTCTTGAACTCCTGACCTCAGGTGATCCACCTGCCATGGCCTCCCAAAATGCTGGGATTACAGGTGTGAGCCACTGTGCCTGGCCTGACTTCATACTTTCTACATGATTTTGGGTCCTGTTTTTATCAATGTCTTTAATTTTTATTTTATTTATTTATTTATTTATTTTTTGAGATGGAGTCTTGCTCTGTTGCCAGGCTGGAGTGCAGTGGCACAATCTCGGCTCACTGCAATCTCCGCCTCCTGGGTTCAAGCAATCCTCCTGCCTCAGCCTCCTGAGTAGCTGGGACTACAGGTGCGTGCCACCACACCCAGCTGATTTTTGTACTTTTAGTAGAGACGGGATTTCACCATGTTGGCCAGAACGGTCTCAATCTCTTGACCTCGTTATCTGCCCACCTTGGCCTCCCAAAGTGCTGAGAATACAGGCATGAGCCACTGTGCCCGGCCTAATTTTTATTTTAAAGTAACTTATTTTTATCTCTTAAAATCTTATAATACAAGTAACGCATATTTATTTTGGAAAAAAATTAGTAAAAAAGGTAACATTAAAAGCACCCATAGTGGACTTTAACAAAGCTGAACACATAGAAACAGCAAAGTGGTGGTTACCAGAGGCTGGGGGATGGAGGGATTGGGGAGATGTTGGTCAAAGGCCACAATATTTCAGTTAGATGGGAGGAGTAAGTTCAAGAGATCTGTTGTACATCATGGGGACTACATTAGTAAGAATACATTGTATGTTTGAAAATTACTGGCTGGACACAGTGGCTCACGTCTGTAATCCCAGCACTTTGGGAGGTGGAGGCGGGCAGATCACTTGAGGTCAGGAGTTCAAGACCAGCCTTGCCAACATGACGAAACCCTGTCTCGACTAAAAATACAAAAATTAGCCAGGCATGGTGGCAGGCACCTATAATCCCAGCTACTCAGGAGACTGAGGTGGGAGAACCACTTGAACCCAGGAGGTGGAGGTTGCAGTGAGCTGAGATCATGCTACTGCACTCCAGCCTGGGCAACAGAGCAAGACTTTGTCTTTAAAAAAAAGAAAAAGGGCCGGGCGCGGTGGCTCAAGCCTGTAATCCCAGCACTTTGGGAGGCCGAGACGGGCGGATCACGAGGTCAGGAGATCGAGACCATCCTGGCTAACACAGTGAAACCCCGTCTCTACTAAAAAATACAAAAAACTAGCCGGGCGAGGTGGCGGGCGCCTGTAGTCCCAGCTACTCGGGAGGCTGAGGCAGGAGAATGGCGTAAACCCGGGAGGCAGAGCTTGCAGTGAGCCGAGATCCGGCCACTGCACTCCAGCCTGGGCGACAGAGCGAGACTCCGTCTCAAAAAAAAAAAAAAAAAAAAAGAAGAAGAAGAAGAAGAAAAAGAAAATTGTTGTGAGAGTAGATTTTAAGTGTTCTCTCCCCAAGAAATATGTATGTGAGATAACGCATGTAAAATAGGTGGATTTAGTCATTCCACAACATATACCAAAACATCATGTGGTACACCATAAATATGTATAGTTTTACTTATCAATTTAAAAATCAGTTAGTTAAAAAAATATAAGAAAGAAAACATACTATGTGGAGAGAATACATTTGTGGTATTTCAAACTTTTTTTCTATAACATGCTTTTCTTAATAGTTTATGTTTAAAATAGTTTTTTAAATACAAAAATAGGATGATGTCATTACACAGATTACTTTTGTAACCTACCTTTTTCCATACCATATTGTAAATACATACTCCCTCTTTTGACTCATCATCAAAGTTATCGCTGATTATCAAATATTAATATTTTAAATTATTAAAATCTGCAGTATCTTGGGCAGGTGTGGCAGCTCATGCTTGTAATCCCAGCACTTTGGGAGGCCGAGGCACTTGAGCTCAGGAGTTTGAGACTAGCCTGGGCAACATAGACTGTCACTACAAAAAAAAGTCCTCAGCATCTGGATTTAGCATAATAAAATGTAATAATTTTCATCATTGTTTAACATTTACATTGTTTATATTTTTTAATATTATAAGTAATACATCTTTGCATATGAATCTTCTTATGCATCTTTAATTCTTTCCTTAGGATAGATTCCTACAGTTAGATTAATTGAACTAATAAATAAGACTTTTTTCTCCCAAGTTCTTTATAGAATGCCATACGACATTCTAGAAAGTGCATGCCAATTTAACACCTTCTCTTGCAGAGTTTAGGAATGCCTGTCTCACTCATCGATAGTGCTATTCACAAATGGCTATATTTATATTTATATTTTTATTTTTGGGGGGAGGAGTCGCGTTCTATCCCCCAGGTTGTAGTACAGTGGCGTGATCTCGGCTCATGGCAGCCTCCGCCTCCCAGGTTCAAGCGATTCTCCTGCCTCAGCCTCCCGAGTAGCTGGGATTACAGGCACCCCACTATATCCAGCTAATTTTTGTATTTTTAATAGAGATGGGGTTTCGCCATGTTGGCCAGGCTTGTTTTGAACTCCTGACCTCAACTGATCTGCCTACCTCAGCCTCCCAGAGTGCTGGGATTACAGGTATGAGTCACTGTGCCCGGCCAGTTTAATTTCTTAAAAGCAGAAAATGTATTAAATGGTGTATTAATATATTTTGGAATAAGTCCTACGTGCACACAGTAAGAAATCAAACAGTAGAGAAGGTTATAGAGAGCAAAAAGTTACATCTCCTTTGGGTTCCTAAGTTCCAGTTTTGCTCCTCAGAAACAACTTTCATTAGCAGTTTCTTCTGTATCCTTCCAGGGACATTTGATGCCTATACAAATCTCCTCTATACCCTTATTAGTCAACTCATAATATTCTGTGCCTTTTCATCAGTTAACTGTGTATCTTAAGTGTAATTCCACATCTGTTAATCGGAGAGCTGTCGCTTTCTTTTTAACAGATGCATGGTATTATATTGTTTATATGTGTGTCATGATGAGCAAATCACTGCTGTTAGGTATGTAGGTAATTTCCAGTCTTTTCCAGACAAAGCTATGGTGAGCAAATATTTCTGTCCATGTTTGAGTTCTCAGGATGGGTAGTGTGGTATCCCAGAGGACATTTGGTTATCACTCTTGTGGGGCTGGGCGTGGGTGGGGTGCTTCTGTTATCTCATGAGTAGAGGATGCGGCCGAACACCCTGCAGTGCTCAGCACAGCCTCCATTGCTACGAGTGACCTGGCCCAGAACATCAGTAGTGTGAGGTTGAGGAAACCCTGGGTTAATAGAAATGTGAGGTCTATTCCTGGAAATGGAGTTGTTAGGTCAAAGGATATGTGAATTCAAAATTTTGATATTGTCAGATTGTTTTCCAAAGAGATTTTATCAGTTTATCCTCCAGCCAATAAATGGTATATAAAATTGCTCATTTCTTCATACCATTTTCTTTCTCTTTAAAAACATTTATTACTTAAAAAAAATAGAAATCGGGTCTCACCATGTTGTCCAGGCTGCTCTTGAACTCCTGGTGTCAAGTAGTGGTTGGATTACAGGCGTGAGCCACTGTGCCCAGCCCATTTTCTTGCTTTTTTTTTTTTTTTTTTGAGACAGAGTTTTGCACTGTTGCCTAGGCTAGAGTGCAGTGGCACAATCTTAACCCACTGCAACCTCTGCCTCCCGGGTTCAAGCGATTCTTCTGCCTTAGCCTCCTGAGTAGCTGGAATTGCAGGCGCCTGCCACCAGGCCCGACTAATTTTTGTATTTTTAGTAGAGATGGGGCCTTGCCACATTGGCCAGGCTGGTCTCGAATTCCTGACCTCAGGTGATCCACCTGCCTCGGCCTCCCAAAGTGCTGAGATTACAGCCGTGAGCCACTGTACCCGGCCGGCCATATCGTTTTCAATACTCTGTTGTAAAAGTTGTCTCCTCCAATCTGGTAATTTAAAGATGGTATGTTTTTGTTTTAATTTATATTTCTTTAATTATGAGTGCAGCTTAGCATCTTTCCATGTTTATTAACCATGAATAATTTTTTTTAATTTTAATTAAGCAATTTTTTGCAAGGTGGATGTGTGGGGATTATTGGTCTTATTCTTGCAGACTTGTGTAAAGTATTTACATTCCTGGAAAGTTAGGTTTTTCTGCCTTGCATGACAGAATTCTTTCTTGCTTTCTGGTTTCGTTATTTTTCTCTTCCTGGCAGAAATTTTTAAATTGTGATGGACTCAAATTTTCAATCTGTTCATTTATAGGTTCTGGTTCTTGTGGCTTGATTAGAAATGCTTCCCAATTCTAAAATTATTTTCTAAAATATCCCACACGTCTGGAACATCCCACACGGATCTGCCTGGTACAGATCCTTACACATGCAGAGCAGAACTCGCATGGAAGGCATGCGTCCACACTGATCCTGCAGTGTAGCCTATCCCTGTGGGGCCTCCCCGCCTACCCCTAGTTCCCACGTGGACCCCTTCTCTTGCAGGGCCTCCCCAAGTCCCCCCAGTTCCTATGTGGACTCCTTCTCTCGCAGGGCCTCCCCACCTCCCCCCAGTTCCTATGTGGGCTCCTTCTCTCACAGGACCTCCCCGCCTCCCCGTAGTTCCTGTGTGGGCTCCTCTCGCAGGGCCTTCCCCCAGTTCCTATGTGGGCTCCTTCTCTCCCAGGACCCGGCGCCTGCCAGCACCAGCATCATCACTCACTCTCTCATCCTGGCTGCTCTGAAGGAGCCGTCTGCTCCACCGGGACCCCCATGGTCTTCCTATCCAACAGCCCTCTCAGGATGTCCACATATCTCAAGCCAGCCACCCGACCCTGCTTTAGATGGCAGGCATAATTAAATATGGTCTTCCTCCTCTGCCGTGGTTTTGTGAAGTCAGCAGGGTCACCTGCTTCAGTTTGCTGCCATGTAGGACCTCTCCCTTCCCATTGTTATGATTCCAGGCCCTCAGTTAACCGCCCTCCTTCAGGTTACATTATCTGACCAAAAGACACAGTTCAAAGCAGAGGAGAGTGGAAGGCTCGGGGTTTAGTTTTTGAATATGTGGATATTAACCAACTGTTAAAAGTCAACGTAGGCAGGTACATTTGGAGGAGAGCCTGTCTCCTGCACCCTTGGCCGCCCACTCACCTCGGCCTTTCCTGGGCTGCCTTCCTGTTTTTCTAGTGTATCTCTGCTTTGTCTCTCTTTGTAATGAGAAGCAAATGTTTGTATGTTATTTTCTTTTTCTGGCTTATCATAACATGTAAAATTTAGAATTTTATATAGTTAAATATAGGCTGGTATTTTTATTGTACTAAATATTTAGATTCAGGGGAGAACTGAACATGTTTATAATGTTCAATCTTTATGAGAACACGAAATGTGAAAACATCAGCGATGTTTGATTACTATGGATTCAGTACACTTTTTACATTTCTTAAGTATTTTAAGATCCTAATGATACTGTGTAGGGAGGTGTTTTGGCCATATGTTGTGTGTTACTTGCCTGTAGGACGGCGATGCATTTGTGTGTGTTAGTTTTCCCTGCCATCCTTCCTGATTCTCTATGCAGCCTCATCTACACATAATAATTGAGTAATAAGTTTTTGATTCTGTGTTGTTCGCAACTAGCATATGCGCAGTTTTTTAAAAAAATCACCCTTGTATCATTTATTTGTTTTCATAGTGTGTAGTGATGGCATATTCACCTAGCTTTTTATTTTGAAAAATTCCAAAGTGAAGATTTGAAATAATAGTACGATGGATATTTGTATAACCTTTTCCTGGACTCACCAATTGATAAATTTGTCAGATCTCACCTCCCCCCTTCTCCCTTTTTTGAACAATTTTCGAGTAAGCTACAGATTTCACATTATTTTACCACTAAGTACTTCAGGATGTAGCCCCTAAAAACACAGACAGTTTTCTTTATTTCACAAAACAGTGATCACAGTTTAACATTGCTGTAATATCTATTTTCAGAGGTCCCTATCTGGAGGGGAAAATAGTGACATTTTACAAGGGAGCAGTTAGTTTTGAACGGATGAGAGACTTCTCTTTTGACCCTGGAAGAAGTGGAAGAGGGCTCAGGTGGACGCGGGTGCAGGTGGAGGAGGAAGGGGGAGAGGGCTCCAGTGGAGGCGGGTGCAGGTGGAGGAGGAAGGGGGAGAGGGCTCCGGTGGAGGCGGGTGCAGGTGGAGGAGGAAGGGGGAGAGGGCTCCAGTGGAGGCGGGTGCAGGTGGAGGAGGAAGGGGGAGAGGGCTCAGGTGGAGGCGGAATTGGAGCAGCTCCTGGTATGTCTCGCACGTGTTCCCAGCCTTCCTCAGACTGTGCTTTCTTAGTGTCTCATGAAGTTTTTCATAGACTTTCAGGCAGAACCCAAGGGTCTGTGTATTAACCAGTTAGATCTATATGATCTAGTAAGTATTTGTCTTAATAACTTAATGGTTATTTGAAAGACCAACCCAGGTGTGTTGGGTACTGCACAGCCTCTATATCCTTGCGTTTCCTATTTGCAATCATTTTCACATTGATTTTGGAGTTTTCTGTTCCACATGATTCTTCACTCCATCTTTGATCTCTAACCACAGCAACCGCGGAAACTTAGCTTCACAAAGACATGATGTTATTGAAACTGAAGTACCTCAATCTAGTTTCTGGGTGTCATTGGACAGCATGGAGCACCGCCGTTTTCCTTGAACGTGTGACCTATTCCTGGGCCTCCTCATAAGCTTGTCATGGTGCACTGCGGTGCCTCAGTTCATGGGCTGGGGCTGAGGCCTTAGACCCCACGTTTCTCTGGGAAATGGAAACATTACTGTCTTCACCAAAAACATGGGGTGGCCTGAGGCATCTAGAGATCTGCATGGGAGGCCTATTTTGGGAAATGGGAGCAGAGCCTGAGTGGGGCACATCCGTGGGCGGCCCCGGGAGCTGAGAGCCCATCTGGTTGTGGAGTCTGGGCTGGGCGGGCGGGGGGGGGTGGTCTCCTTTCCACTGCTCAGCCGCTGGGAGGAGTGGAGATGGTGGTTTGCCTGGAGGTGAGGGCTTCTGAAGCGTGTGATCTGGAATAGCAAAGGAGTCAGGGCTGTGAGAACGTTGGCGGGAGAGCTGAAATGTTGAGCCGTGTGGTCTAGGCAGAGAGGTTAAACTGGAGGGGTGTGTGTGGATCCTCTGTTAGGATGACACAGGTGGGTAAAGGTGGTTGAAGAGTCTGTGCACACCACACGCTCTGGGTGGCCCAACCCGAGGATGACATGAAGGGTAAAGATTTACCTCTAAGGCTACACCCATCTAATGGGGTCACCAGAACAGCGTGCTTTGCCGTTTTCCGTCCTGAAGTTCCTTCAGATGTACCTTTTAATAATTCACTGTGATTTCCTCCGTAACTGGAAAGAGAAACAACTGTCATCTGTCATTTGCAGATGTTCTAAAGTATTTATACCTTATTTTGAAAACCTTCCCTTCGTCCTGTTTTCTCTTCCACAGACGGGCCAGGTTCTTGTCCATATCACTTCCCATAGTGGTGCTCACATTCTTTGCTGTTCGCTTCAGTCCCTGCTTCTGCTGTTGTGTAGTTTTGTTATGCCGTGGTGTCCTGAGTAGGACCACATCATCTGAACTTTGTGCAGCCTACTCTCATCCGAACCCTCAGTTCTGTTTGTAAAACTCCAGCTCCCTTCATCTCTCGCTGTTGTGGCTGTAAGAACTTACACATTCCTTAGCTTCTGACTCCTTTTTAAAATTTTTTGAAAAGACTTTGGGAAATATTGTGTTTTCTGAAATTGCTTGACTTTACATTTCTGTTACTACTCACCCCTGCTTCTGGTTTCTCCCTTCAGCACACAGCAGGCTGCTTTGATTAACACGTGATAACAGGAGAAGAAAGCAGGGAAGAGTCATGGATGAGGCTTTGCTGAACTCTGGCATGAAGCTGGTGAGGGAGCTGTGAGGATGCTTCACTTCTTCCTTGGCACTGCGTGTCTGTGCTGCCAGAGGAAGGGTTCTGGAAGTTGGGCTGTCATATTCAGCCACCTGACCTTAGCAACCTCATACTGAGCTCAAGACTTACATGAGCAGAGGGGAAAAAGGCCTCACTGTGCTTGTTCTATAATAACATGTTACAATATGTTGGCTCTCTTTTTTCCTACCGTTGTGTCAGCGCTTAGGTCAGGATTTGTGACTGTGCCTCACCTGGCAGCCTGGCGTATGTGGTACAGAGCTGGTAGGGCAGCCCTGCCCTCAGGCTTGTCTAACATTTTCATTTGCTATCTCTGTGAGTTCTTTGCTTCTGTCGCATAGTTTACAGTGGGAACGGGAGGAGGAATGTGCACTGCTTCTCTTTAAAGGTATGATCCAGAAGATGCATTTCAGTCCTGCTTACATCCAGTTGGGTAGAACGTAGTCATCACACCAGTGATCTAGTGGTTGGAGTGGCCCCCAAATAATGCTGAGCTGATTAACTGTGTGCTCAATCAGTAAGTCTATTATTGTGTAAGAAAAGAAGAATCAGTATTGGAGCACAGTTATAAGTCTTTTCCTATATGTCAAAATAATACATTCCTCGCTGCGTTTGCATTTTGTGTTTGGTTTTTCAGTTAATTGATTTGAATATGGCATATTAATAGTAACTAGAGGGATAATTTCTGACCTTCAGTTGTATTTAAAAATAACCTCTAAGGTCCCAGCCACGATGGAGCAGCTTCCTTCTCCTAGGGGTCCCCCGTATCACTTATTGTCGTTAGAGATAACCAGCCAGCAGGCACAGAACGACTCTGAAAGGCATCAGAGGTGGCGGACAGTTGGAAGGACTAGAATAACGTGGCCGTCAGCAACCTGGTTTTGTTTTGTTTGTTTTTTTTTTTGAGACAGAGTTTCTCTCTTGTTGCCCAGGCTGGAGTGCAGTGGCACCATCCGGATTACTGCAAGCTCTGCCTCCTAGGTTCAAGCAATTCTCCTGCCTCAGCCTCCAGAGTAGCTGGGACTATAGGCGCCGCCACCACGTCTGGCTAGTTTTTGTATTTTTAGTAGACAGGGTTTCACCGTGTTAGCCAGGATGGTCTCGATCTCCTGACCTCGTGATCCGCCTGCCTCGGCCTCCCAAAGTCCTGGGATTACAGGTGTGAGCCACCGCGCCCGGCCTGCGTTTCTTTTTTTCCTCCCAGACACCTGGACAGGGTGTTGAAGAAGCCTGCAGCCTTCTGCCAACAAGCAGAGAAGAAAAACACTCCAAGAAAAGCTGGTTTCCCTTAGCCAGTACTGGGAAAAGATTGGTCCAACAGAATAGAAAATCTTTTTATGGTATTTATTCAGTTCCAGTGAAATGCCAACTGAAAAGCTGCTTGGCGGAGCCGAGTGCAGCATTGAACTTCTACCCCATTCTGCCCCCATCCTCTGGGAGCTGGCAGCACGTCGATTTCCCGTTGGGCCCAAGCAGGAGCTAACTTTGCATCCAGGAGGGGGATTCTCCTGGCAGAGGGAGGAGACACCCAGAATTCCCCTCCCAGCGTGTGGGCAGAGTCTGTCTGAAAGACCGCCTCCCATCCTCCCTTAGCAGAAGCAGGCAGTGTTCTGATTCTCCCTCTAGAGTGTGTCAGTGGGTCCAGTAAGGAGCTGGGCTTCCCTCCCCATCAGTGATGAGATGGAACCATGCAAGACGGACAAGTCTGCTCTGTGCTTTCCTCCCCCCTGGGGTCAGTGGAGCTCTGCGAAGTGGGTCTCCACTGCTGCTGGTCCTTACACTGCATCTGAACAGGGCAGCTGCTGGTGAAAGGAGAGCCCAAGAACTGGTCCCACAGTTTAACACCCAAAGTGTCCAGGACACAGACACGAGCCAGCACAGTCCTGACTGGAACAAGGAAAGAGCGATACCAACATGAAGAGGGCCTGGACATTGGAATTATCTGACAAGTACTTTAAAGCAGCTGTCAAGAAAATGCTTTATGAGTTTTGAAACAAATGAAAAAACGGAAGAAAGAAATAGAAGAAAGAACCAAAGTGAAATTATAGAACTGAAAAATCCCATGATTGAACTAAAGAACTCGGTAGAAGGGCTCCCTGGTGGACCAGAGAGGACAGAAGAGAATCAGAGGAGAACCTGAAGATAGAGCAGCAGGAATGACCTCGGCTGAGCAACAGAGAAGAACTAGAAAAATTAATAGGGTCTCAGGGAACTTGGGGACAATAACAGAAAATTCTACATTTGCATCATGGTCATCACAGAAGGATAGGAGACAGAGTGTGGGGCTGGAAATGTATTAGAAGAAATAATGGCTGAAAATGACCTAGATTTGGTAAAAGTCATAACTCACAGATTTAAGAATTCAAAACAGGATAAACCCAAAGAAATACACACTAAGGCATATCATAATCAAACATTTGAAAACTAAACCTTAGAAAAAAATCTTGTGAGAGACTAGAGAGAAATGATCTTTTGTTTACAGAAGAACACCAATTCAGGTGACAGCGAATTTCTCATCTGCCTCCATGGAAGCTAAAAGAAAATAGCAAAAAATTTTTCAATTGCTGAAAGAAAATAATTATCAATTACAAAATCTTTTTTTTTTTTTTTTAATTAGAGATGGAGTCTTGCTGTGTTGCCCAGGCTGGTCTCAAACTCATGGGCTCAAGCGATCCTCCCACCTCTGCCTCCAAAGTCCTGGGATTACACGTGTGAGCCACCATGCCTGGCTACAAATTCTATATGTGGTAAAATGTCCTTCAGAACGAAGGTGAAATAAAGACTTTCTTAGATGAAGGAAAACAAACTTGCTAGCAGACTTACCCTTAAAGAATCACTAAAAGAAGTTCTCCAAACAGAAAGAAAATGACACCAGAAGGAGGCTTGGAACTTCAGAAAAGAAAGAAGAATGGTGTGGTGGTTAATTTTCTGTGTGAATGTGGAGAGTGTTTTTGGATGAGATTAACATTTAAACCATTGAGTAAGCAGATTGCCTTCCATGATGTGAGTGAGCCTCCTTCAGTCAGACCTGAATAGAATGAAAGACTGACTTCCCCAAGTGAGAGGGATTCTCCCGCAGGTGGCCTTTGGATGTCACTTACATTATCAGCTCTCCTAGGTCTCCATCTGCCATCCCACACTGCAGATTTAGGGCTTGTCAGCCTCCATAATCATGAGAGCCAATTTCTTACAGTAAATACGGTTTTTGTGTGTTTGTTTTTTGAGACAGCGTCTCACTCTGTTGCGGAGGCTGGAGTGCAGTGGCACTGTGTCGGCTCACTGCAGCCTCCGTCTCCTGGATTCAAGCAATTCTCCTGCCTCAACCTCCCGAGTAGCTGGGATTACAGGCATCCACCACCACACCCAGCTAGTTTTTATATTTTTAGTAGAGATGGGGTTTCGCCATGTTGGCCAGGCTGGTCTTGAACTCCTGACCTCAGGTGATCCGCCTGCCTTGGCCTCCCAAAGTGCTGGGATTACAGGCGTGAGCCACCGCGCCTGGCCAACAAATATGTACACACACAAACATGCACCTGCGTTCTCTTTGTTCTGTTTCTCTGGAAAACCCTAATACAAAAAGAATGAGTAAGAATACAAAATTGGGGTGAGTATAATACAATGTTCTTCTCCTTATGAATTCTTAAATCATAGTTAATGGTCAAAGCAGAAATTATCATCTGGTGTGCTCAGTGTACATGGAGGAAATACTCAGGACAGTGATATTTAAAAAGGGGAAAGGGTGCAAGACTCTGAATGGAAAAAAGGTTTTTTGTACTTCTCTCAAGGTGGTAAAATGTCGATGCCAGTAGATTGTGATAAGTTCCGTATGTATAATCCTACCTAGAACCATCTCCAAGAATGCTGTACGAAGCAATGTGCTAAAAAATACTACTAATAAATCAAAATGAATTCTAAGAAATTCCAAAAAGTAATCCAGGAAGGGAAGAAGAGAAGCAGAGGAAAAGAAACATGAACGAACAACAAATAATGACAGACTTCAGATACCAATAATTATTTTAAATGTAAGTACGTGAATTAAAAGACATTGCTGGCCAGGCACGGTGGCTCATACCTGTAATCCCAGCACTTTGGGAGGCCAAGGTGGGTGGGTCACCTGAGGTCAGGAGTTCGAGACCAGCCTGGCCAACATGGTGAAACCCCATCTCTACTAAAAATACAAAAATCAGCTGGGCGTTGTGGCGGATGCATGTAACCCCAGTTACTCGGGAGGATGAGGCAGGAGAATTGCTTGAACCTGGGAGGTGGAGGTTGCAGTGAGCTGAGATCACGCCATTGCACTCCAGCCTGGGCAATGAAGTGAAACTCCATGAAACAAAACAAAACAAAACAAAACAAACCTCTCATATGATCTGACAATACATTGTCTCCAAGAAACTTACTCCGAACATAAAATAGCCCAGCACAGTTCCTGGCAGGTAGAGAATTCAACTAGTGACAGCTGTTGGAATTACTGCTTTTTAAACTATTCGCCACTTAGGACAGTCAGAGAGCCTTCTGAAGAAAGCTGCTCCGTTTGGTAGAAAGTGCAGGTGCATCGAGGTCTGGGGGAGCGACTGTTGCTCCTTCAGTGAGATTGAAGATGAGGTGACATGAAAGTCGGCAAAGCACCCAGCAGTTTGTTAGGTGCAGACAGTATTGGGGGTACCAGTGCAGGGTCCCCTGAAAACTTGGAAATAGGACTAAAATTGCTTTCTAAGGGTTAAACTCTGAAATGATCAACATTGGATTGTAGTAGTAAAAAGTTAGAGTTAAAATGGGTGCATTTGTTATATGTAAAGTATGCCTCATTAAAATTGGTTTAAAAAATAACTTGTAAACATGTCTTCTTATATGTACTTAGGAACTATAATTAACTTTTTAGTTTAAGGTGTTCCATTTTTAAGTTTTTACTTTCAGAACACCGAAATCTAATTTTTAGTTACTGCCCTATTGAGATTTATAGTCTAAAACTCATAGTGGTCACTCCTCTGTCCAAATAAATCTCAAACCCGGAAGATAAACCAGAAAAATTACTGTAGTTTTTAAATCACTTAGGAATTTTTCTTAAAGTCACATAATTATTGAAGGTCACATTATTTTTTGAGTAAATCACTTCCTTTAAGGGGTGTTATAGAATGTTTGGAGAAACAACGCGTGCATGCCCACACACACTCACACAAACAGCTTTCTTACGGAAGACATTGTTCATATTTATTGATCATCTCAGTAGCACGTACAAATGAATAGTGATGGATCAGGTTCTATAAGGGTTGAGAGAAGAGCAGCATTTTGTGGGGTGGGTTTGGGGTTTATTTTGTGTGTTGAGCAGTACCTGAGGTCAGCAGAGGCACACTGCACTAGGAAAAGAAGCATGGCTTCTGAGAAGGCCAGGACAGGGGACAGGATGATGATGTGGTGGGGATCTGAGAAAGGGAAAATCCCACACATGCAGAGTCTGGTGAACACATGCTGCCATCCTAGGGCTGGGGGTGGACAGGAAAGCAGCCTTGAGGCAGTCAGTACCTAGCATTGCACACTCTGGTCTTTTAGAGATGATCATATCTTCAGCAAGGTGGAGACAGATTAAAATGCCATGCATTTCTCTTGATGATTTCCTGTGGCCACTTAGCATCATGAGAATTACCCCAGGACAGCCTCTGCTTCTAGGTGAGAGACGTGATGTTAACTCTGTGTGGAGAATACAATGAGCGGAAGGCCTGTTGTCCTAGTGGCCTGTGACTATACATGGGGTGTTGTTCTCCTTGGGGAAGACTTCCTTAAGTGTTGCCAGGGCGGGCAGGGGGAAGGAGGAGCATCCTGGCTCTTTTTGGCTTGCAGGAGAGAAAGCAGAAAGACAGTGATGTAGCCGTCTGTAAGCTGTCAGGTCTTGGCTTTGGCCTGGGAGGTGCTGGATCCTGCTTACACCATCTGAGTATGTTGTGCATAAACTGGGGTTGTAACTCAGACAGATCCAACAAATGCCTGAGTAATATCCATGTAGATATCCTTGAAACACATGAATCAGATCATCTGGTAAAAGAGTAAGTGAAAAGAGGGTGGATGTGAACCAGGGCAGTAACAGTACAGAGAGGAGCGGGCTGCAAGGGGTTTTGTGATGCGATTTTGAGACAGGAGGCGCAGTTGGAGAATCATTGGTAATGAAAGCCGTGCATTTTCTTTTGCCATATGCATTCGGGACTGCAGATTTTTTTTTTTTTTTTTTTTTTTTAAAGAGCTGTGTCAAATTATGGTAGTTTTTTTTGTGGGGAGTTTCCTAGGACAAATTTTCTTTTATCAACAAGTCACAAAAATCTAGTCGTTTATTATTTCCTTAAATTATTATACAATAATACTACTTTAAAGTTATTTACATGATTTTTGGATTTCTCAAAATATTTCACTTTTCTTTGTCTTTTTCTGCAGTATAACTAGAGGTAGTATCAATTAACAGCCTCATTTTAATGAGGTTTACAAACATTTATTTACAAGACTAGTATGTGCAGATTAGAAAAAAGTCTGATAGAAAAAATCAATATATTTTATTTGGAAATAACAGTTTATGCTCATTGACAGGTCATGTTTTCTCATGTTTGGACAGTTCATTTTGAGGATCATTTCAGTAAATACCGTAATTGTGTGATGGAACTCCAAATGAGTGAGCTGAAATTTGTACTAAGTCAGCAATGGCTACTGATGAAGTAATTATTGAGTACTCACTCTAGGCCATGCACAGTCAGCGTCTTACATATGTCGTTTTATCTAACTTTATAACAGCCCTGTGAGGGCAGGGGTTATTGTTCTCCCTGTTTCATAGGCTCAGGGTGGGCAGCACACCCAAACTGGCAGGTTAGCTAGTGATTGGCAGCCTTAAGGAGAATCTAGACCCAGCTGTAGAACATCTAGACCAGCATCATCTAAGTGAAAGATGAGTAATTTTAAATTTTCTAGTAGCTACATTTTTAAAAGAAAAAAAAACCCAAACAGGTGAAATAAATTTTAATATATTTATTAAAATATGTCCAAAATATGAACTCAAATGTTAAAGATTACTGAGCTATCATTCTTGTATTTTTGCTCAGAGTCTTTGAACTCCTGTGTGTGTGTGTTCTGCAGTTACCCCATGCCTCGGTTCAGAGGGTCCCTCATTCACAAGCTCAGTAAGCCAGGCCACAGCCTGCGCTCTGCTCTGCCTCTAAACCAAGTGAGACAATGACGCGATCTGTCTATTAAAAACTTGAAAGCTGTCATTTTGTTTCAAGGTCGTCTCTTAAACCATAATCTTAGTTTGAATTCTTTCCTGACCCCGTGTAGTGCTGAGGTCATCCTGCTTCTCTAAAGTGCTCACAGAATAGGCGGACCCAGTGCCATTACCCAATACCACTTCAAAACAGAACTCATTTTGCTCAAAAATTGTGTCGCTCTCTCACCCTTTTCCCAATGTTTCCATCTTTTTCTTCCAATAAAGAAATGATTTTTGTATATTCAAATACATTTTTGAGAGGTGAAAGTGATGCTTTGTTCCAGAGGAAAGTATTAGATCAAAACCAAGATTAGAGGGACCAAGTAGTTTTCATTTAATTTGTGTGTTTACTGTTGATCATACCAGTTCTTTGAAGAAGGAGTGGTTTTGAAAGGTTTGCTCTGCTCACCAATGGGTTTTCTGTTCCAGAATCTCATCTGTTCTGAGTGTGGGGATGAGTTTACTCTGCAGAGTCAGCTGGCCGTGCACATGGAGGAGCACCGCCAGGAGCTGGCTGGAACCCGGCAGCATGCCTGCAAGGCCTGCAAGAAAGAGTTCGAGACCTCTTCGGAGCTGAAGGAACACATGAAGACTCATTACAAAATTAGGTAATATGAGTCATTACATGGGCTTGGTCAAAAATCCATCTAATATGTTAAAAGCTGGCGCACTTTGCTATGACCCAGTAGAAATACTTGCAGCAAGATCCCAGCAAAGTGGAACCCCACAGATAATTTGTTATTAGAATGTCTTTTATAACATGCACGGTGCATCCTACACATTAATGAATAGCGTCAGGCTATGTGAGTAGAAGTGTTTACCTAGTATTATAATGTTGAAAGCTGTAGAACAGGGTACTGGCAATACATGTTTATGGGTAGGTAACAAAATATGTAAACTAGACTCACAAAGGTTTAATTAGTACTCCTTTTAATAAATTAGTTTGTAGTACCCAGCTGTTAAAACTCATATGTGCCTGACACCGTTCTTAGCGTGTATATGAACAGAACCTCATTTCATCATCACAAACAACCCTGTTAGGCCAGAGTACTTTTATGTTCCCATTTTGCAGATGAGAAAACCAAGATTAGAGGGACCAAGTAGTTTCATGAGATTTTGTGGCTTATAAGTCAGGAGTTTGAAATTTAAACCCTAGTAGTCTGATTTTAGAGCTCATAATCTTAACAACTGACTATATTTGAATGCATTTATACATTTATTCTTATTCAAACTTAACATGTTTTAAAAAAATTTATATTTTACCTAATTCCTGATAATATATATTTTTACTGATATTTCTGTTTCTTAATAAAGTGAAATAAAATATTCTTCCTGGCCCTTTTGCTCAAGTTAGCTAATGGTGATAATCAGTTTTCACACTAATTTAGCTTTCTCCAACAAACTCTAAAAGGCAGTATCAGGCCAGGCACAGTAGCTCACGCTTGTAATCCCAGCACTTTGGGAGGCCGGGGCAGGCAGATCACCTGAGGTCAGGAGTTTGAGACCAGCCTGGCCAACATGGTGAAACCCCGTACCTACTAAAAATACAAAAATTAGCCAGGTATGGTGGCACATGCCTGTAGTCCCAGCTACTCGGGAGGCTGAGGCAGGAGAATTGCTTGTACTCAGACGGTGGAGGTTGCAGTGAGCCGAGATCGTGCCACTGCACTCCAGCCTGGGCGACAGAGTGAGACTCTGTCTCTAAAAATAAAATAAAATAAAGGCAGTATCGATTATCATTTTAACTACTATATTATCAATTTAGCTTGCCATCCTTCTAAGCTGCAATGTTTAGGAAATATCTGTACTTTTTAACAAGAAGAAGTCCCGTGGCAGTTGATTAACACAGTTTATAAAATGCCTGAAGACTCTGATGTTTATTTATCCTCTTAGACATTGTGTTTGAGAAATGCGGACTGGACGTCCACATGATCAGCTGTCTCCTGTCTGTCTTTTTCATTTTGCCTCTTGTTGACTAATGTGGTATGCACCTAATACTTTATGATTTCAGTGATTTTTTTTTCTTTTTTTTTTTTTTTTGAGGCGGAGTCTCGCTCTGTCGCCCAGGCTGGAGTGCAGTGGCGCGATCTTGGCTCACTGCAAGCTCCGCCTCCCGGGTTCCCGCCATTCTCCTGCCTCAGCCTCCCGAGTAGCTGGGACTACAGGCGCCGCCACCACGCCCGGCTAATTTTTTTGTATTTTTAGTGGAGACGGGGTTTCATTGTGTTAGCCAGGATGGTCTCGATCTTCTGACCTCGTGATCCGCCCATCTTGGCCTCCCAAAGTGCTGGGATTACAGGCTTGAGCCACCGCGCCCGGCCCTTTTTTTTCTTTTTTCCCCAGCCAATTGGATGGTAATTTCAGTGATTTTTTAAATCCCCAAATATAATAATACATGGTCTCTATACATTCCAGATTTTTATTCTGATGAGGCTTTGACACAGGCATTTTTGATGTTTCCTTGGAGGTTTGAAAGATGATTGAAAATGTTTAGGTGCTTGTGGCACTTAGACAGTTCTGGCTTCTAGGTCTTTCCAGACTGAGGGGCAAACCAGACAGACGAAGCCTCGCCCTCACAGAACTGCCCTTTAGTCGGGAGATAGGCAGTGACCAAGTGAGTGGGTTAGTCAGTACCACAGTTTCAGATAGTGGTGCGTGTCAAGAAAGAAGGACAGTGGGATGGCTGTGTGCAGTGTGGCTGAGGGAGACTGGGGAGGCGGCTGTACTGCGTGGGCCTTTCTGAGTGGGGCTTTTGGAAGGAGACTGGGGTAAGGAGCAGGGAGCCCTGCAGCCTTAGGGGATGTGCCTTTCAGGCTGAGGGAGTGCGTTGGTGGAAGCAGTGAGCCTTTCTGGTGTGAGAAGCAGGAAGGTGGCTGGGGTGAGGAGAGCCTGCCTGGCGGGGCTGGGGATGTGCATTTCCTATGAGTGGGATGGGAGCCCTTGGAGGGTTTTGCACAAAGGGAATGACGTGACCAGACTTTTGGATGGCACTGGGCCTGGTGTGTGGGCAGGAGTCAAAAGCAGGGAGACCTTTTTGGAGGCTGTGGAAGCAGTGCACTGGAGAGCCGAACCCGTTCTGAGGCCGTGATGGTGGCTGGAGGGTGGAGAGTCGTGTCCACATTTGTGGGTGTTTCAGAGTAAGACCAGCAGCTTTTGGAGATGGACTAGAAAAATCCAGCGGGACTCTTGAGACTTAAACTTGAGCAAGAGGGAGCTTTCATGTCTTGACATGGAAAGGAGCAGGTTGGGAATCAATGAAGGGTTCTGTTTTGGACGCCACCCATGAGGCAATGCCAAGCGAGAGTTGGCTGTCCAGGGCTGGAGCCAGAGGAGGAGGCAGAGTTGCTGGAGGCAGGAGTTTGGACGTCATTGGTGTGCAGATGGTAATGAGAGCAAGAGACTGGAGGAGATGGTGTGGGTCAGGTGTCAGTGTAGAAATTATACCCGTAGCATCTTTGTTTCTGACCATCACAGGTAAAGTTTTGTCTAGAAGAGACATTTTGCTCCCCCACCCCAATTTCAGTTTTTGACCAGAAAAACCACATTTTTTTTCATCAAAAATAGAGAAAAATGAGTTTTATGATTTTTAAAACTAACGCATATACACACAGACACACACATATATGTGATTGATTTATTAAAACAGGTTCTGATGACTAGTTAGCCAAATTTTCTGGTAGGATTTTCATTTTGACTTTATGTTACAAGGTGCAAGGGAGACGTCTTACCGTGTATTTTGCCCCCCTTTATTACACTAGGGTATCAAGTACAAGGTCTTATAACCGGAACATCGACAGAAGTGGATTCACGTATTCATGTCCGCACTGTGGAAAGACGTTTCAAAAGCCAAGCCAGTTAACGCGACACATTAGGATACACACAGGTACGAAAGCACGGGCTTCTGGGTGACTGACTGTGGCTTGAAGGGAAGAACAGGTGCCTTTGTGCTAGCTCGACTTGGAATCTGATCCCAGCTTTCCCATAGTTTGCTGGGTAATCTTCCTAAAATTAGTTACTCTTTGTGTTATTTTATTTCCTCACTTGAAAAATGTGGCTCTTTTATCTGTATATAGTTGTCCTAAATTATAAATTAAAAAATGGGCGTAGTGCTCATTGAAAAGTGCTTGATACATGGTAGGCTGTTAATAATTTGGGGTTGATATTACTGTTGTTATTATTGGTATGGTATTTATTTATTCCCTCATTTATTTTTACTGTGTGTCAGATATTACACTGTGCTAATTAGAGCTAAATTAACAAAGAAAGACCGGATGTGGTGGCTCACATCCGTAATCCCAGCACTTTGGGAAGCTGAGGTGAGGGGATCTCTTCAGGCCAGGAGTTCAAGACTAGCACAGGCAACATAGTGAGATCCTGTCTTTACAAAAAATAAAAAACTTAGCCAGGCGTGGTAGCACCCACCTGTAGCCCTGAGGCGGGAGGATTGCTTGAGCCTGAGAGTTTAAGGCTGCAGTGAGCTATGATCGTGCCATTGCACTCCAGCCTGGGCGACACAGCGAGAAGGCCCTGACTCTTAAAAATAATAAAATTAAAACCAAATAAAATAAAAAACAAGAAAGCAGTGGATTTTCATATTCTTTTGTAATTTTGCCTTCACTAAGCTCTGAAACATTGAATAATAAAACTTTCTTTCTCCATGCCTTATCTTGTTCATTAGTTTTGCTTGAATGTTTGAAAGTGAGTACAGCATTCATAGCTGAATGCTCTTTGCCATCTTGTAAAGAGCAGCCCGTTTATAGTATTGTATTAGTACCACACATGATCTCCAGGGAAGGAAAAAGGAAAATTGTACAAATATTTTTAGTATTTGAGATTTGCAATTAAAATGATCTGTGCTTTGTCATTTTGTTTTCTTCTGTATTTCTTGATTTGGTTTTCTTTTATAGTGACAAAGTAAAAAATCTCACAGCTATTTTGCTTGGCTGCTATTGTTTGTCAGTCAGTTCTAATTATGTGACATTGCTTTTTTTTTTTCAGAGTTTTAGTGAATATTTCTGTGTAGAGTATTGTAGAGTCATTCAGATGATTTCAGCATTTGTTTTATGTCAGCATAAAGTTGATATTTTTAGAGCATCAGTTTTTATTTTCTAGAGTAAGAGAAAGAAAACAGTGCTTTTGTAAATGTGCTAATACATTTTGTCTGTAGAGTATTCAGCTTTAGTGTGTAGTCTTTGAAGTTTTAATCAATGAAAAAATAGTTTAAAAATGTTATAAACTTTACCCAAAGTAGAGATAAAGTAAAAAGTAAAGCAAATCCTTCTCGTGTTCACTTCTCAGATGTCATTTACCTTTAACAGTTTGATATCTACCCCGTTAGATATTTTCTACACATACATAAATATCCATACATCATAAGCATACTCTCACTCCTAGAGAGACACAGGCGTGTAGAATCACATACTTTGTGTCATTCTGGGATTCTGTGATGTGTACTCTTCTGCACTGAACTTGAAGCATATGTCACTGTTGCTCCAGTGGGCTTGTGAGCTGCCTGGAGAGAGCAGCAGGTCCCAGCCCCAGGAGTCACATAGGCCGGTGTGGTTTAAACAGGAGGCTGGCGGGCCCGGGTGGAGGTAGCAGGGAGTGGCCGCTTGCCGTTCAGGCAGTTCTGTGTTCTGGGCTTGGTCTTCCAATGGCTGTGCCTCGCAGGGTGTGTGATGATGTGGGGTGGGGGGGTGACCAGAATCCTACTGGCCATGCCTGGACTGTGGATGACCCAGCAGAACTCCTGTCCAAAGGAGGCTGAGTACATTGCAGCATCGTCATCTAGAACAGGAAGGGTGTCTCCTCACAGGCAGTGCTGTGACCGGACCACACTCTCGCTGTGCCTCCTGCCCACCTGCCCTCCTCTCCTGTCCCCATGCAGGCAGTGCCATGACCAGGGCACACTCTCACTGTGCCTCCTGCCTGCCTGCCTGTCCTCCTCTCCTGTCCCCATGTGGGCAGTGCTGTGACTGGGCCGCACTCTCACTGTGCCTCCTGCCTGCCTGCCTGTCCTCGTCTCCTGTCCCCATGCGGGCAGTGCTGTGACTGGGCCGCACTCTCACTGTGCCTCCTGCCTGCCTGTCCTCTTGTCCTGTCCCCATACGGGCAGTGCCGTGACCGGGCCACACTCTCACCGTGCCTCCTGACTGCCTGTCCTCCTCTTTCACACCCTTGCCCCTCTGAGTTAAAGCAGGGTTGTTTCCCATTTGTGTACTGTCCCCAAGCTTGTTATATCTCATTCACTTATTTAACCCTAAAGCTGTTCAGAGAAGCAGAGATCTGATGTTACTATGAACTCAGCTGCTTTTGGTTTCTTAGGGAGTGAAAATTTAGTAAGACTAGAAATTTAAGTAGCCTTGCAGTTAGGCTCTTACCTAACTCGATTTTGTCTTTTCGCTCATTCCTGCATTCATCAGATCTGTACTGTGTGCTGGTGTGCACGAGGCCCTGTTCTAGGTGCTGAAGAGCTGCAGTGCACAAGCGCTTGCCTTCTTGGAGCATGCATTCTAGGGAGGGGAGATGAACATTGAGTAAAATGTAAAAGGTCAAATGCTGAGAAGTCTGCAGAAAAATCAAGCAGAGAACGGGGCCAGGGGTTCCCAGGGAAGACAGGGGAGATTTTAATGTTAAATAGAATGGACTGGAAAGTGCTCAGTGCAAAGGGGAATTTGAGTAAAGGCCTGAAGATTCTGAGAGAGCAAGTCTTGGGGATACTTGGGGGAGAACCACCCAGGTGGTGGATTTCAGAGGCCCAGAAGTGGAAACCTGCCTGGTGTGTCTGAGGGCGGTGGCAGGAGTGGGTAGAGGGAGTGAGAGAGCAGGGGCAGGGGAGCTGACAACAGCCGGTGGGGGAACCACAGCACTGGCACCTCCTCTGCTGAGTATTAGAAGAACTTTGATTTTACTCTGGGGGGATTTGGAAGCCTTTGAGGATTTTCAGCAGACAAGTGACTTGCTTGGACTTCAAGAGGATCATTGTGTCTGTTGTTTTGAGAGCAGCCTAGGAGGGGGCCAGGGTGGAAGCAGGGAGTCAAGTTGGAGGTGGTTTCAGAAGCTTTGAGTGATGGGAGAGTGCCTTAGCCTGGGGTGGTGGTTTAGACAGGAAGCAGGGCTGCTCTGGCTGTATTTTGAAGTTATTATTGAGTGTGAAACGTGAGAGAAACCAAAGATAAGGATGACTCCAAGGTTTTTTGCTGATCCCCTGGAAAGACGGCATTGCCTGATGAAGCCCGCAGGTGGAACAGTTTGGGAGATGGACAAGTGCGGTTTTGACGTGTTAATTTTGAGATTTAAAGTAGACACTTGTATATATGCATGTAGAGTTCTGGGGAGACATTCTGGCCAGAGGGATAGGTTTGGGTAACTTCAATGTTGTTCTTTTTAATCCGTAAGATGCCCATACAATATGAAATTATATTTTGATCATTTTTCTCCCTCTCTAGGCGAAAGGCCGTTTAAATGTAGTGAATGTGGAAAAGCTTTTAACCAGAAGGGGGCACTGCAGACTCACATGATCAAGCACACAGGTGAAAAGCCCCACGCCTGTGCCTTCTGTCCTGCCGCCTTCTCTCAGAAAGGGAATCTTCAGTCGCATGTGCAGCGAGTCCACTCAGAGGTAAACATGGGTTGGGGGCATAAGCAGTATTTCTCAGGGGACAGTAGGTATCTTTTGAGTTAAAAACGGACCTGAGAAATTATTTTCCATTTTTAAAAATGCAGATTGATTTTGTGCCGAGCAGACCCTGTTTTAGAAAATACATACGTGGGAATTTTTTTGGTTTATTACATGTGGAAGAAATATAAACTACTCTCTTTTTGTCTTCTTGCTGACAGCATGGCTTTGGTGAATAAATATTTGAAAATAATTCTAATACCTTTGTTAGTTATAGTCCATCGTTCTCAATAATGTATTTCATCCCTTTAGCAAACTTGAAACACAGGCAAGTGTAAGAAATTAAAAGGTAAGAAATAAAATTGGGAAAAAAGTGTTTTTCTAACTGCTAATACTACAGAGCTCATATGGTACATGTCCATTCCCTCTTGGACAGAGACCTGCTCTGTTCATTTCCTTCCATGCTGCTTGTCCACGCTTTCGACGAAAATGGTGATTTCCCATGGTAATTTTCTGTTGTCTGCAGAGCATACTGTTGTGTAGATCCTCTGCAAGTATTTCTGTAAAGCAGGTCAACCTTTGCTCTAACTAACCGTCATGACTTATTGATTTATATTCTAATTGTGAATACAAAGAAATATTTAAACAACACAAATACTTATATCATGGATCAATATATCCTATGAAACGATTTTGCAGAACAAAAACTATCATATTCTTAAGAGCAAATGTGTATCTCTTAATTTTTTCCTTAGAGTAATACCTTAACTAACACTGAAGTGAACTTAGAGTTAACACTCACTATCCAAATTTAATAAAAACAAGTAGAAGCTGTCTTTGATCTTAGATAAACAGAATGTCTAAAATGAAAAAGAGAATCTAAACTGAGAAAAAACTCCTGCACATCTCACGTAGTTTTATGAACAGATTCAGAGTTCCATGTTCAATGAGTTAATTATTTTCATATCTAAGACCCAGAGACATTAGGAAGGCATGTCAGTATTAGTGAGGTACTGAGGTTACCTTTAGATTTCAGAAGAATACATTTGGGCTGTTGTAAGTCATTCTTGTGGTGTTGCCTCTGGGTGAAGATGATTGCATAGGAAGGATCGTGTATTTGTGTAGCACACAGACATACCTCACTGGAACCTTAGAGCAGCCTTGTGAGGTACTTGCTAGTACTCTTGAGTGTAGAAAACTCCCCCTATACTAAAGGGCCCAGAGACTTGCCTGTTGCCACTGAGAGGTGCTCTTGGACCTGTACTAGAATGGGTTGTTCCAGAAACAGCCTGTAAAAGTTGGTTTGTAAATATTATCCAGTCCTGTGAGGAATCTAAATTTGCTTCTTAGGTACCAGAAACAGAATGGAAGTCTTACTCAAGTTCAGAGGGGGCCAATGAGTTTTCAAGCTAGCCTTCATAGTTCTACAGTAACTAACACTGGGTTTTAGTAATGAGAAATAATATTTTAGATATTTTCTCTGTTCATAGCTGTTCTTACTCATTTTACTGGTTTCCATAGTTTCTGGATTTATCATAGTTTTAAAATTAGTTGTTAGGCCAAAATTAGTTGTTAGACGTGTGATGGCTCACGTCTGTAATCCCAGGACTTTGGGAGGCCGAGGCAGGTGGATCACCTGAGGTCAGGAGTTCGAGACCAGCCTGGCCAATATGGCAAAACCGCATCTCTACTAAAATACAAAAATTAGCTGGGCACGGTGGCAGGCGCTTGTAATCCCAGCTACTCGGGAGGCTGAGGCAGAAGAATCACTTGACCTGGGAGGTAGAGGTTGCAGTGAACCAAGATCGCGCTACTACACTCCAGCCTGGGCGACAGAGCATCTCACAAAAAAGAAAATTAGTTGTTGATACAGAATATCAAAATTGATGAAAAGTTCATATATCATTATGACCGTCTTTCCTAACCTCTGTGGTTTTGGCCATCTGAAAGCATATTTGGTGTAGTATGTATTTATATATAACTGTCTGGCCTTCACTATTGAACATTGTATTCAGCTGTTTAAAAAACCGAGAACATCTTATGCCTGACAGTTTGTTTTTATTAAATTACAATAATTGAAAAATGTGTTTTCTCACTCTTGAATAATTTCTACTTTTTAGAAAAGACTGAAATTTCAATTCATCTTATACCGGCAATATTGTTTAAAGAGTTGGGTCATTGATTCTAGAACTATCTAATTTAAAAGAAAAAAGGTAATGTTGAAGGGTTAGATTATTTCTGTCATTTTGAATGGAATGGTAAATTATGATTTGCCATAATTTGAATGTTTAAATTTAACAATTAATTGTGAAACATCATTTTTTTCTTTTTTATTCTTTAAGGTCAAGAATGGTCCTACCTATAACTGTACAGAATGTAGTTGTGTATTTAAAAGTTTAGGCAGCTTAAACACGCATATCAGCAAGATGCACATGGGTGGGCCACAGAATTCAACAAGTTCCACAGAGACTGCTCATGTTTTAACGGTAAGTTTAGTAATTTGGAAGAACTTCTTTTTAAACTAAAATCTGTCATTTTCAATATGACCTTTACAATTGAACATTTAGTAGTGGAAAGTTGCTATGAAAATTTTTTATATGGAGAAAAGGTGCAAATTTTTAAAGAATTAAAGTCAATCTTTTTAAATTTGAGAATTAGATGACTTTGATTCAGACTGTCATCTGAATCTGTAAAAATAAGACAAACTGTAATCATTAATTTGTGAAATAATTTCTACAATGTTATTGATGATTATTGAATATTCTTTGTCTTTACGTTATAATTTAAGAATTAATTATCCTTTGTAGGTAATATTTCTCTTTTCTTATGTGGCAGTGATACTTTTTCCCAAGTCTTTGGACTTTTGAAACTAAATTATATTTTTCAGTACATGTAGTTAAAAATTATATGACTCTAAATACATATGCCTACACACAGAGAGACTGTGTAGACAGGTGCGCGCGTGCGCACGCACATACACACACACACATACACAGGGACATACACACTTATTTTTTCTGTAGGCATCTTATCTCAGCCTCATTTAGTTACTTGTACTGCACTAGCCTCTCAACAGATTAATAAATGGTAAAATTTAAGCATCAACTATGGTATCTTAATAGTAGTAGACATTAAATACAAGTGTCGGAAGTTTTAATGTATGCTTATGAATGCAGTTACTTGGTTGTGTTATGTCAACAGTTGCCTCCTACCAGTATGGAAAATAAGTCTAATTAATACTTAGTTTTTAAACATTAGGTTTACCTTTAGTGTTTGTTTTTTCTTTTCTTTTTTCATAATATTTGCAGTGTGGGATGGTTCCTCAGTTTATTCTTGACCAGATAGAATGTTGTAAAATGAATTATAAAGCTGGAGAATAGTTAGAGTCCACTAATTATGTCTTCAACATTGTATTTTGGTCTGAATTTTTTTAAATAAAATTTTTAATGTTGTGTAAATCAACTGAATATTAATTGTCATCATTTCCTTTGGCAATATGCAAATCAAAACATAGATGTAGTGAATAATCTGGAATAATAGTCCAGATCATTTTAAACATTTATATTCTCAATAGAAAGAAATGTAGTTATAGGGATTTAGAAACCTGGAATCTCCCTTACCTTATACTCTTATTTGGGCAGGTAAGAACATTAGAAGTTAAATTATATATATTCTTTTTCAGGACGCTCTAGGAATCAGTGTCCAGTTGCCAGGATTGACTCTACGTGTCTCTTATTTTACCTTTCACATTTTCTAACTCTTGGCCTTTTTCAGCCCTGAGGTTTTTTTGTCTGTCAGCCAGGCTGGAGTGCAGTGGCGTGATTATAGCTCACTGTAACCTTGAACTCCTGGGCTCAAGTAATCCTCCTGTCTCAGCCTCTCGAGTACCTGGCACTACAGGTGCATGCCACCATGCTCGACTAATTTTTAAATTTTTTGTAGAGACAAGGTCTCACTATGTTGCCCAAGCTGGTCTCAAACTTCTGGCCTCAAGCGATCCTCCCACCTCAACCTCCCAAAGCCCTGAGATTACAGGCATGAGCCACCAGGCCTGGCCTGGAGACGTCTCCTCAGCTTTATCTTATGACTCTTTTGATTTTTTTTTTTTTTTAAGTAAGATTTTTAATTTCTGAGAGCTCTGCTTTGTGATGATCTGATTGTTTCTTTTTCATGAGTTTTTTTTTCTTGTTTGATGCACTTTTTCTGAAATCCAATAAGCATTCTGTTTTAAAAAGTTTTTTGTGCTCATTGAGTTACTTGCCTGGGGTCATCTCCCCTTCTCTCTCCTGGGCCTACCTCATCATCTTTGGTTGCCTGTTTGTGTTTTAGGAAACAGCAGCACTAGCCTGTGTGTGAACTGTTGACACGTGGATGGTGCTTGTTGATCCAGGGGTCACTGAGTGTGAGTGGCCAGGGGAACCAGCCCTTCACGGGACCCTGGTGGCAGAACACAAAAGACTTATACTTAGTCTGGGAATTTAGTGCCACAAAAGGTGCCCTAGTTCTTCCCAGGTCATTTATTCTTTTTTATCTTTTTTAGCGATAAAAGATATTTAGAGATTCCTCTTTTTTTTTTTTTGCCTCAAAGTGTGTGCCTGTCTGCCACTTCCTCCATGGAGGAAGACAGGGGCATTCATTTTTGGTTCTAATACTTTTTGTTCTGTTTTTATTTTTATTTTCTAAATTGACAGACTTGAATTTTAGGGCAGTTTTGGATTTACAGACAATTTCGGCAGAAAGTGCAGAGATCTACCATATACCCTCTTGCTCTCATGCTCAGTTTCCCCCATTTCTGACATGGTACATTGGTCGGGTACATTTGTTACAACTGGTGAATGAATGTGGATATATTATTATTATTAACCAAAGTCCGTGGTTTCTGTCAGGGTTCACTCTCAGAGTTGTCCATTCTGTGGGTTTTGACAAAGGTAGAGTGTCCTGTCCCCACCCGCACAGTGTTGTACGGGTAGTTTCCCTGCCATCCGTCCTCTTCTGGGTGGGACGTTTTGGATTCCCAAGCCCTGCAGGGTGGGACTGGCTCTCCCATCACAGCCCTTTCCTCTGACTTAAGTTTTCTTGGCTGTAGCATTACCGTGCATTTATTCCTCCAGTCTCCCTGCAGGAAGAATTTTTCACAAATGTGTTGAATTATTTTGACTGCAGTGGTTTCTTTCCTACTTTTTAAATTTGTATAACTTGATATTTTTAAAATTCCTTCACTTCAATTTTATGAGCTAACAGGAAGGTGAGGGTGCGTGCGCTCAATCTGCCATCTTGAGTCTCTACTGCCCACTTGAAAAAACTGTAAAAAATTGCATTAGAACAATTTATTGTGTATGTTAAGAGCCAATATCGTGCCAAACACAAGAATCAGTGAGACATGATATTTAAAATTTATGTGTTAGGATACTTTTAGATTTTAACACCCTTAAGGAGGGTATTGCCTTTTTTTTTTTTTTTTAATTTTCCTTTTTAAATTGAAGAGCAAAATTGTATTTTTAATGAAAATGTTTCTGTGTTTCAGGCCACACTCTTTCAGACGTTACCTCTTCAACAGACAGAAGCCCAAGCCACGTCAGCCTCAAGCCAGCCAAACTCCCAGGCAGTGAGCGACGTCATCCAGCAGCTCCTGGAGCTCTCAGAGCCGGGGCCGGTGGAGTCAGGGCAGTCCCCGCAGCCTGGGCAGCAGCTGAGCATCACAGTGGGCATCAACCAGGACATTTTACAGGTGAAGCATGCTTCCCTGCGGTGTGAGGCTCACGCGCTCGTGCTGGGTCAGAAACCAGGGATGATAATTGAGAAATAAATCTGTAGGACTTGTCAGAGTCAGGGTATCCTCATGAAAAATGTGCCTGAACTGAAAGAAATTAATATGCCTACTTAATTGCTTATGGACGGCACAACATTCAAATGCTTTATTCATCTATACATTAAAAAAATCATAAACTTTTATTTTTTTTTCTGTAAATGAACTTACTTGAAAAGAACAGCCTTTTCAGAAGTTGTATCTATTTATGTTGACAGAGGTGGAAAAAGTATTTTGTTCTTTCTTGAGGTTCTGGTTTATAATTTGGAGACAGTCATGGGTGTCGACAATTCTGAGAGCGTTCATACTGCCTGGCCTTCTCTCAGGTGTGTGGGCAGCACCTACACATGTGGGAGAGGGGTGGGGCAGGAGCACAGAGCCCCCAGCCTTCTAGTCCACCGCTACTTCACACTAGCTCTTCGCTTCTAAAAAGAGGGGGCCTGCCTTCTCCTCCTGTCTCTCTGTTACTTGTTTAACCTTCCTCCTATACCTTCATGGGGAAGAGCTGGCCAGGGGTATGAGGAATCTCAGGGTGTCGTTCTATAGCCGATACCTTAAAGTTAAGCCCAGTGTAACTCAAAAGCCTTCAGATAGGGATTCCCAAATTTATTTAGAGACAACCAAAGTTGTGTGAGGTAAGATTCCTGAAAGTCAAATAAATTTTAATTAGAAATACAAATGCTTATATTACTTTGGGTGGGGGCAGAATGTCATATATCAGAAAAGATGTTACAGCCTCAAAGGGTTGGAAGCCTCACTGCTAAGTGATTACTTGGAATTGTAGATTCTTGTTTCTTGGAGTGGAATTAGAATTCTATAGGTAAAGCTTTGTGATTGATTTTGGTAGGCAGATATGGGCCATCGTTATCTTCTAACCTTTTAGTTTTGTTCTGTCTTAGCAAGCCTTAGAAAACAGTGGGCTGTCTTCAATTCCAGTTGCAGCACATCCTAATGACTCCAGCCATGCCAAGACCTCTGCACCACAGGTTCAAAACCCAGATGTTTCCAGCGTTTCAAATGAGCAGACGGACCCTACAGACGCAGAGCAAGAAAAAGAACAGGAAAGCCCGGAGAAACTGGATAAAAAAGAAAAAAAAATGATAAAGAAGAAATCACCATTTCTACCTGGTAATTTTGCTAAACTTTAAAGTTTAGACATTGGGATAGCATATTTCTGGTTTTTAAGAAATATGCCCTTCTTTTTTCCTCTGAAGGTGATAGGATATGTTTGTTGAATGTTTTGTAGCTAGCTGTAGTTGGTTGGTATTTAAAAATAAAAATAACAGCCATAACATTTCTTAAATTTATCTCTTCTCCTTAACCTAGCTTCTTTCCTGTATTAGTTTGTCCTGACTCCTCACCGGGGCTCGAAAGCTTGTTGTCTCTGACTGTTCTGTCTCTGCTCTGCTTAGGTGCCTCCTCTCCACTGAGATCCACGGCTTTGCTTCAGTTATTCTCGCCCTTGGTGCTTCTGGCATCCAGTCATGTGATTCTAGAAACATGTTCCTAGTTTTTTCTTTCTAGTCCTTTCCTCTTCTTCTTCAAAGGACCCCTGCAGCACAGCTCCCTCCTCCACACCTCACCCTTTCCCGTTCCACTCCAAGATCCATTTCTTGGCTCCTGAGTATCCTATTACCTGTCCAGCCTGCATTTCCAATCCTTCCTCCCTCTGTGCTTCTAGGCACAAACTTACTATACATCATACTGAAACTGGATTCCTACTGTTTCTAGGCGTCCCTGTGTTTCTGCACATCATGCTTTCTGCAGCTTTCTGCAGCAAGGATGCCTTCCTTTTCCCTCTCCCTCTGGTCTCTGTCAAATCTTGGCCATCATTCAGGCATCTTTAGTGCTCCGTCATTCAAGCATCTTCAGTGCTCCTCCTCATGGACGGACTCTGAGAGGTGCTTTTCCTTGTCCTATCTCCCACAGCACTTAGAGTGTTTAGGATTCCTGCATTTTCTCATGTTAATTGTGCACAGATGCAGTCTAATGTCCCTTCTAGGTAATAAGCTCTTTCTGGCTGGGAATACAGCCTTTTCATTTCTGAACACTCCACAGTGCTCAATATGGCTCTTTCTGCAGGAGCAGGAATTTACTACATCTTTCTTGAAAAAGATAGATTCTTGTCTTTTTGGCAAAACGGTTCCTGTAAAAACCTTTCCCAGGTGTCTTGGGGAACAAGTGCATTCTTGCAACAAAGCATGGAATAACATTGCCATTTCTGTTAACACTTCTTTCCTAGAATACATTTTCTCATTTATAACATGATTGTGAAGTTCTTGTTTCTCAAACAACACAAGTCCTGCTCTTCTTCCCCTTGATCTGGCCTTCTTCTCCCCAGGTGAAAGGCAGGATGCTGGAATCTAAGCAGTTTCTCCCACGCAGTTTCCTGGTATCTAGCAGGGCAAGAAAGGGAAACAGGAGCCATTTCCATGTATTTTGATTAGCTGTGTGGTAGCCTTCCAGGTTACAGTTGTGTTATGTGTTCCTGATCATCTGATGCAGATTTATTACCTGTGTGCGAGTGCCCGCCTGAGCCCCATGGGCCACTGTCTCTACTTATTGTGCTAAATTAGATGCTTTCACCTGGGCAGCAAGCCACTGAGTGAGGAGCCATGTCAGACCTTCTCCTTCCTGAAAGTACCACATAGCCATGATCCTTAGACCGAGAAGGTGAGCGCCACCCTGTGCTGCTCCTTCCAGACCTTCACCCGCATGTGCTGGAAGCAGCTTTCTCCCTGCACCAAGCGCTAGCCGAGGAATTCCACATGGAATTGCAGGAAACCTTCCTGTACGGTGTTCTAGTTTGGAGTGCTGTGTTTACAGAGTTGATAACGATTAGGTAATTTCTGGACTATTTGAATCAATAAAATACACATGTAGAATACTGAGCAAGTGCATGCAGTTCTAATAATTACCCATTACATTCATGGGATCCCTAGTACAAGTTGGAGCCAGTGCTTTTTTTTGTTTTATTTTGTTTCTGTTTTTGTTTTTGTTAAGTGACCTCTCTAATATGGTTATGAGAAAACCATGGGGACTATTTTTTTTTTTTTTGAGACTGGATCTTGCTCTGTTGTCCAGGCTAGAGTACAGTGGTGCGATTATAGCTCACTGTAGCCTTGAACTCCTGGGCTCAAGTAATCCTCCTGCCTCAACCTCCTGAGTAGCTGGGACTACAGGCATGTGCCACCACATATGGCTAGTGAAAAACTTTTTTTTTGCAGAGCTGAGGTCTTGCTATGTTGCTCAGGCTGGTCTTAAACTCCTGGCCTCAAGTGATCCTCTTGCCCCAGCCTCCCAAAATGCTGGGATTACAGGCATGAGCTACCACTCTTAGCCTGGGAACATGTTTCTATTTAAAGATGTTCCTTTTAATTAAAACTTTTCAATGACCAGTGCACTTTTAACATAGTGATTATATCTGAAAATGCCTCTCCAAGGATGGAATATCATTTGATACCTTAGAAAGACCATGAGGAAAACTACTCTTGTCTCATAAGTCATAGCATTAATTGCTTATAACTAACCTTCATTATGTTCCTAAGTTACGCATACTCCACCATGTAAAATTGTTGCTTTTGATTTATTCACTTTTATCAGATTGAATGTTTTTGGCGGGATTTGCTTTGTTTGAAGAAGTTATAGTAAAAATTTAACAATGCTTTTATAGTTGTCATACAACTTGTGACACATAAATCATTGTAAATTTTTAGTAAAGTTTGAAATTTATGACCGGGTGCAGTGGCTCATGCCTGTAATCCCAGCACTTTGGGAGGCCAAGGCAGGTGGATCACGAGGTCAGGAGTTCAAGACCAACCTGGCCAACATAGTGAAACCCCATCTCTATTAAAAATACAGAAAATTAGCTGGGTGTGGTAGCAGGCACCTATAATCTCAGCTACTCGGAAGGCTGAGGCAGGATAATCGCTTGAACCCGGGAGGCGGAGTTTGCAGTGAGCCGAGATCATGCCATTGGACTCTAGCCCTGGCAACAGTGTGAGACTCTGTCTCAAAAAAAAAAGACATTTATTGTGGTGAAATACTGGCTATCTAGAAATCATGGTGAATGGTATTCTGGAAAGCTGATGATTGATTCCTTTAAGGATGAAAATGGTATGGTATAGTGAAACTATTGTGTATGGAAACTTTTCTAAAAGTCGTTGCATACTCTACCTTCTTAGATCAGAGTGTGATCTTGTGAACTTAGCCACTTCTTGATGACCTGGGGTCATCGCTGTGAACTTCGGTATACTGTACTGGTCTGTAATTGACTGGCGTCCTGCTGTCCTGTTTCAGTCCACGGGCTCCAGGATGGTGTGGCTCTTAGACTCATCTGCTTTTTAAAATCATTATCTCTGCAAATGTGCCTTTTTTTTTTTTTTTTTTTTTTTTTTTTTTTTTGAGACGGAGTCTGGCTCTGTCGCCCAGGCTGGAGTGCAGTGGCCGGATCTCAGCTCACTGCAAGCTCCGCCTCCCGGGTTTACGCCATTCTCCTGCCTCAGCCTCCGGAGTAGCTGGGACTACAGGCGCCCGCCACCTCGCCCGGCTAGTTTTTTGTATTTTTTAGTAGAGACGGGGTTTCACCGTGTTAGCCAGGATGGTCTCGATCTCCTGACCTCGTGATCCACCCGTCTCGGCCTCCCAAAGTGCTGGGATTACAAGCTTGAGCCACCGCGCCCGGCCAACAAATGTGCTTTTTAAAATTCCCTGTAACAAACCTTCTCCCACGTTCTTTTGTGGTTTGTGGTCTGCCAAGTGCTTACAGCTCAGATAAATTTGATTTTTATAATTGCGTAAAAGTTAAGTGCAGGTAGCCCTTCTCCTTCTCTGTGGGGTCTGCATCCATGAGTGCAACAGACCTCATATCAGAAAATCCTCAGTAAGTGTACTGCAGTAAGCCCAAAGCAGTGTTAAAAATGCTAGTGTGAATGGCACACAAAAATGGTTTTTTTCCCCCCTAAATTATTAACTGGAATTCTCATTGTGAAGTAGACCCAAGGAGATGCAGTCCTTAGGGTTTCCTCCCTGGAAGAGTACTTTAAATAATTCTTGTAAAGCTTTAGCTTCAGGCTGCTGAAGCACTTGATAAAAGTCCTAAATCATTTCTAGGGCAGCATGTGAGGAGGGCAGGTTTCCTTGGTGAAGATGCTCAGTGCATCCTGGGCTGCATCTGAGATGCACTGTTCTCAGTGTCGCTGTGTAACCACATCAGCCAGCACTGTTTGTGCACCTGCCAGGACAGAGATTTGTTTTCAAGGTTCTGGGAACCACATGGGGGCAATGCACTTATAAACAGGAGCAGGAAATTCCATAGTCCCTCTGAACCTCCCTGAGGTTCTCAACTTTGAAGGACAAAACCTATTTCTGTGCACTTGGATCTGGATATTCAGCTGCTCCTGTGAGAAAGTAACCAGCACTCATTCTCTGTTCTCTGTACCTTCACTCATTCCACTGCCTGTGACTGACAGAAGGGAGGCAAAGTAACTCCTCCGCAGCATCTGCCTTTCTCAGCAGCAGACTGGTGGTTTTCTTCTGCTGGTCAGAGCAATTCTTCAACAACTGCATGAGCAGAGGCATGAGCATCTGTCATAAAATGGGGATACCTGTGTCTTAGGCTTGGCTGTAATCTGCTTGATAAAAGGAATGAGTTGCTGGGGGTCTCTTCCTTCGTAGTCTTTGAGCACGTGTCTGAGCAGACAAGAGGAATAGAAGGACTTCTTCCTCCAGGCAAGTAATCATGCAATGAGGAGGAACATGGGAACTCTGCTTCTGAGCATATCCTTCTGTGAGGCACAGCTGAGGGCCAATGAGAGTATCTGTAAACAGCTTAGAGCCTCGGAACAGCCATGCCATTCCCCAGGCTGCTTGCTGCTCTGGCAAGTCCAGCAGCATGGTTGAGGCAGTCTGTTATAGATGTTGCCCTTTCTTCCTCTGCTGTCAGCATCAGTGTTCCTAACAGAAGTTTAAATTTGTCCATCAGTGGAGTCCACGGATTCCTCAGTTAATGTTTGCTTCCTTTTTGATGGGTGTTTGCTGTCCATAATTGGTACTCCAGCTGTCTCATAAACAAATAGTTGATTGTTCTTCAGTAAGGACTGCTAACGCTTCTCAGTGGAGAAAGCCCTGATAAGTCTTCTGTTCTATTCAGAATATCCTCAATGAAAGGATTCATTGTTTCTTGAGAGATCTGACAAATCTGAAGAACTGCTAAGCAGTTCTGCTGCATGCTTTTGCACTACAGTGTTGCAGACCCCCTGTGATCTAAGAAAGCAATTAATACCCACGGAATGTGTTGAGGTTCAGCTGTGAGGAACTTTCCTGTCTGACAAGTTCCGAAAAACTCATGTCACAGATCTATGCTGATAAGAGTTTACTCCTGGCATTACCAACAGCTGTGTCATATTTGCATAGCACTAGCCATTGAACCAGCACCTGAGAAGGAGGCACCATGCGATCTTGGAGGAGCTTCTGCCAATTTCTATAGCAAGCTTGCTGCTCCTGCAGCATCTATAAACCGTGTAGCCTGCCAGTGCTGCGGTGTCAAAATATAAACTGCGCAGGAGCCAGCAGTAACTGGTGAAGCTTGAGCTGGCTGGTCCAACAGTAACTTCTGTTGTTTTTTTATCGTTGACAAACATGGCTTCATCGTTACTCTCATTTTCAAAGATATGGTCTTCATCATAAGTTCCTTTGTGACAACTAACATGATTGCTGCTGTGCCAGCCTTCTACTGATCTGAGAGCACTCTAAGATGTTTCAAAATCTGAACATAATCACAGCAAAAGCCAGTATCTTAGAGGAGGTCCTGTTGTCAAGAGCTGGTCACCTCAGCATCGGTGCCACCCTTGTTTCAGCAGCTCCTAGTGCCTCTTGAGCATCTTGATATTCCCATTCTTAATTCATGTAGTCCAGCTAACTATCAGTGACTGTCTCTTTCCTGTGACCAGCCAAGAAAACCTGGCCAGAAAATCAACATCATCTTCCTGGTCAGTGCTGAAAAACCCAGCAGACTGTAGTATTTGTTAAAAAGATTCTACTGGCCAGGCATGGTGGCTCACACCTGTAATCCCTGCACTTTGGGAGGCCAAGGTGGATGGATCTCCTGAGGTCAGGAGTTCGAGACCAGCCTGGCCAACATGGTGAAACCTGCCTCTACTAAAAATACAAAAATTAGCTGGGTGTGATGGTGCGCACCTGTAGTCCCACCTACTCAGGAGGCTGAGGAAGGAGAATGGCTTGAACCTAGGAGGCAGAGGTTGCAGTGAGCTGTGATCATACCACTGCACTCCAGCCTGGGTGACAGAGTGAGACTCCATGTCTAAATACAGAAATAAATAAATAAATAAAAAGATTCTACTAGCTCCATTTCATTAGCAGGATCCGTTCCTCGATTTACAGTTTCAGATATCCAGTTGCATGCTTCTGTTGGCCCAGTCCTAGCAGCATATCTATAAATCTGTCATTAGTTGAGGGCCAGGTTTATGTAAGAGGCTGTGTTAGTCTGTTCTCATGCTTGTAATAAAGACCACCAGAGACTGGGTAATCTATAAAGGAAAGAGGTTTAATTGACTCATAGTTCCACATGGCTGGGGAGGCCTCACAATCATGGCGGTCACATCTTACACGGCTACAGGAGAGGCATGTGTAGGGTAACTACCGTTTATAAAACCATCAGACCCCATCAGACTTACTCACTGTCAAGAGAACAGCATAGGAGAAACCCACCCCCATGATTCAGTTACCTCCCACCAGGACCCTCCCATGACATGTGGGGATTATTAGCATTCAAGGTGAGATTTGGGTGGGGACACAGAGCCAAACCATGTCAGAGGCTTTTGTGTGAAGCCCCGAGACCCAGCACTGACCTGTCACTTCTGATTTGTATACTGATTATTTGGTAAGATTTGCTGCTGTAGTTCCACCAGGTTTGAATGAAGTGTTCCCAGTGTTCTAGTAGGTCTGCTACTGAGAGGGTGTTTTTTTTAAAAAAACAAACAAAAACATAAAAAACAAACAAATGCTAGGTGCGGTGGCTCACACCTGTAATCCCAGCACTTTGGGAGGCTGAGGCAGGCAGATTACAAGGTCAGGAGATTGAGACCATCCTGGCTAATATGGTGAAACCCCATCTCTACTAAAAATACAAAAAAACTAGCCAGGCGCGGTGGCGGGCGCCTGTAGTCCCAGCTACTTGGGAGGCTGAGGCAGGAGAATGGCGTGAACCCGGGAGGCGGAGCTTGCAGTGAGCTGAGATTGTGCACTCCAGCCTGGGCGACAGCAAGACTCCGTCTCAAAACACACACACACACACTTAGGCTGTGCAGTGAGATATTCTGTAACAAAAGTCAAGAAGGTGACTTGGGCTGTTGTATTTCACGTAAAGGTCTTCTCTGGCTGGGGAGTCTGCATTTGTGTGTGACACTGAGATACGAGTCCCTCTCTAATTAGTTGTTGGATAGTAGTTACTTCTGAATATTTGATGTTCTGGTCCTTGAAAGCAGAAAGACTTTGTGTCACCATGACTGTCTTCTGGGCCAGACCTTCTGTATGTACCTGTCAGGCATCTGGGGGATCTTTCGATGCTCCCAGCAGGCCAGGGTCCTTTGTTGGAACCAGCATTTGGATTTTGCCCCAAAAGAGCAGGCACATCCATCCCAGGTGCTCTACTTGGAATGTTCTGATTACAGTAGGTGCTCTCTGATCCCACAGAAGAACCCACAGATGTCTTTCTGGTTACTACATTGCCCCTGCCTGCCTACCCTACCCGTGTCTGGCCAGTGGCCTTCCTCTTTGGTCATCCTCGTCCTCCTGATGGCCCAGTTAATGCTGGAGATGAAGCTGACTGGATGGCCCGTGGCACCCTCTCTTGCATGGGAGCTAACCGAAGACTGAAGAGAACACGTCTAGGCTTTTTTTCTCTCCTGCCAAGAAACTTTCTGCAGCATGGAAGGCTTTCTGTAATTTAGCCCTGCCTGCACTTCTGACTCTTGCTAGTCCCACCAGACATCCTTTACCCCAGCCATATTGAACTAGAAGTTTCTGGGACTCACCTTCACACCTGGCTTTTGCTACTGCTTTTATCTGATAAATGTACCTCAGGCTGTGTCCTTCTTGGCAACTATCTGCCTTCGAAGCTCACCCACAGGGCCACCTTATTTCTGCAGAAGTTTCTGAGCCTTCTCCTGCGGAAGTAATCAGCATTGTCTTTGCATTCCTGGTGTGCGTCCATGCACACATCTGTCTTGGCACCTCTGATGCTCTGCCATACACGGTTGGTTACACTGCCCTGCCCGCTTCTCCCCTAGACCACAGTCCGTTCCAGGGCAGATACTTTTTGATGCCTGGCATGGCACTTGGCACTTGTCATGCTGTGCTTGAAGTAGCACTGGGAAGACAGGCCTCCTTGTGAAAACTGCACTTAGGTGCTAGGATCGCATGGACTTCACTGGCCATCTGGCCCTGGGCAAGTCAGTTAACTTTGAAGCTGTCAGCTTCGCATCTGTAAGGTGGGACTAAGGATAGAATAAATGAAAGAGAAACAAATGGCAGGATCCATGTAAAGTGGATAGCATGGTGGTACCTGACCAATAATAGGTGCTTAATGAATATATGTGTTTTAAAATTATTTTTAAACAGGTGAAACATGCTCATGCCACACAATTCAAAAGACACAGTTGCGTACACAGAACTCCTGTGAGGGGCCTTCTGCCCCCCTCCCCCGGGAAGCTCACCACTGCTGTCTTGTGTGTCTTTTAAACAAGCACAGGCATCTGTGTGATTGTTTTCTAGGAGGACGAGTGGCTTCCTTCTAGAAGTATACTATAATGTGATTATATTTTTCAGGTTACTTTTTTTCACTTGATATCTTATTTTTCAAAATACTTGAATAGTGTTTCATTTTGTGAATGTATCGTAATTTAACCAATTTGCAGCCATTTGCTAACATGAATGATGCTGCAGTGGCCATGAGTGTAGCTGCATCATTTCACACATGTACGTTTATCTGTAAGGACATTTCAGTTTTAGAATAATTTCAGTCTCAGCAGAAATGTTTCAAAACAATACAAGGAATTCCCATATACCCTTCATCCATATTCCCCCAAATGTTAACATTTTACTACATTTGTTTTTGCTGTTTACCTCAATTTTTCCTGAATTTACTAAGAGTGACTTGTAGATATAATGCCCTTTTAACTGTAGATACTTTAGTGTCTATTTCCTAAAATCGAGGACATCCTTGTACATAATCATAGTAAAATCATCAATATCAGGAACTTAAAATGGACCAGAACTATTGTCCACCGTACCGACCTTGTTGAAATTTTATCATTGGTATCAGTAATGTACTTGATAACAAATGAAAAGGATTTTGTAAACAGTTACACTTTCCTTTTGGTGAAAAGGAGTAAGTTTTGATAAACAGTTAACTTTCATGTAGTCATGTAGATTTACCTTCTAGGAGCAATTGTTGGAGCACCTGTTTCCCCACAGCCTTTTCAAGAAATTATCAAAATTTGGGGACTTTTTCTACTCATCTGATAGGTTAGAAAATGGTATCTTGCTGTATGTTGAATTTGCATTTTTCTTACAGGGAGTAAGGTTGAGAGCTTTTCATGTTAAAGAGTACCTGTATTTTCCTATAAGACTAACTCTTGACTTCTTTTGTCCATAGGTATTAAAGATGATAGTATTTTGTGACCTATATTTGTGAGATACAGTTTACTCCTAGACAACACAAATTTGAACTCAAAGGTCCACTTATGCAGGTTTTATTCCGCCTCTACCACCCCGAGAGAACAAGACCCCCCACTTCCTCAGCCCACTCAACATGTAGACAGAGAGGAAAACCACTTCCACTTAATGAATCGGAGATGTATTTTCTCTTCTTTATGCTTTTCTGAATAACATTTTTTCTCTAGCTTGATTGTAAGATTACAGTATATAATATATATAAGATACAAAATATGGGTAAACTGTTGATGTTACTGGCAAGTCTTCTGGTCAACAGGAGGCTATTGATAGTTAAGTTTTTGGGGTATCCTATAGGCAGATTTTAAACTGCATCGGGGGTCAGTGCCCCTAACCTCCGAGTTGTTCAAGGGTCAGTTGTACTTTTGTTTCTAATTTGTTTACCTTTTTGAGCTGAAAAACTTTTTTAACTGGGGAGAAATTTATATATATGTATAGCTAAGTTTGTCAATGTTTAATGACTTTGGGCTTGGGTGATATTTAGACTTCATCACGGACATTATGGATCACTTCTCTTATATCTGACTTTTATAATTTAATAGGTTTTTTTTTTTTTTGAGACAGGGTCTCACTTTGTTGCCCAGACTGCAGTGCAGTGTCACGATCATAGCTCACTGCATCCTCGACCTCCCAGGCTGAAGCGATCCTCCTGCCTCAGCCTCCCGAGTAGTTAGGACTATAGGTATGCACCACCACACCTGGCTAATTTTGTTATTTTTATTTTTGTAGAGACAGAGTCTTGCTATATTGCCCAGACTGGTCTTGAACTCCTGGCCTGGAGCAGTCCTCCTGCCTTGGCCTCCCAAAGTGCTGGTATTACAGTCATGAGCCACTGTGCTTGGTCATAATTTAATGTTTTAAACTAAATCTTTGATTTAATCTTTTATATGTATACTTATTGAGACGGAGTTTTGCTCTTGTTGCCCAGGCTGGAGTGCAATGGTACAATCTTGGCTCACCATAACCTCTGCCTCCCGGATTCAAGTGATTCTCCTGCCTCAGCCTCCCGAGTAGCTGGGATTACAGGCATGTGCCACCATGCCCAGCAAATTTTGTATTTTTAGTAGAGACGGGGTTTCTTCATGTTGGTCAGGCTGGTTTCAAACTCCCGACTTAAGGTGATCCACCCATCTCGGCCTCCCAAAGTGCTGGGATTACAGGCGTGAGCCACCGCACCTGGCCTTACTATTTGAAGAGGAAAGCTACTGCCCAACTCCAGGAAAGCTTGCCATGTGGGATTGCAGATCTAGTTTTCCGGATCTTTCCATTTGTCAGAGTTGGGGATCTGGATTCCATTTTCTTTTTTAACATTGTGTGGGTGAAACAAAACATATGCAGGCCAGATTTGGAGACAGCTTCAGGACTTCCAGTTCGTAGTCTCTGTTCTAGTCTATTCCCAGATATTAGAACCTGGTAGCAGATTTAGATTATGTCATTCTGCGTAACTTGAGCTATAGTTTCATTTTGGTTTGGAAAAAAATCTGATTTCTGGGGTATGGTGTCCTAATTTTCACGAGTAGATATAGTCTCTCATACCCTTTTATACCTTGCATTTTTGATTTGTCATGATAAGACCTTTAGGTAATTATGCATATTTCTGAATTAATTTTTACCTATTAATTTTAAGCAGTCTTAAATTTTAGATATCTTTATGCACTATCACCACAAATGTCTCACCTTTTAAAACCAGTTCCCTTATTACCTTGTCCATATTTACCCCCGTGATTTGTGTCTGTGCCTTTGTTTGTTTTTATTTACATTCTGTCACTGTGTTTAAAAAATGTATTATTTTTCATTCTTTTTTTCTACCTTTCTTTCTTTCCTTTTTTCTCTTTGAGACAGGGTCTGGCTCTGTCACCCAGGCTGGAGTGCAGTGGTACAATCATAGCCCACCGCAACTCCTGCGTCCTGGGCTCAAGTCATCCTTCCACCTCAGCCTCCTGAGTATGTGGGACCACAGGCATGCACCACCACACCCAGCTAATTGTTTTAAAATGTTTCTGTAGAGACAGAATTTTGCCATGTTGCCCACGCTGATCTCAAACTACTGAGCTCAAGCTATCTGTCTGCCTTAGCCTCCCGGAGTGTTGGGATTATGGCCGTGAGCCACTGCACCCAGCCCACCTTTCTTTTTTATGTGAATTATTCTTGCAAAGAATATTGTATTCGAGAAAGTACGTTTTCTGTCTTTACAGATTTACTTGCATATATGGAGAATTCCTTATATTTCGTGATAAGAGAGAAGGAAACAGGTTTTCTTTTTCCCTAAGAAAACTGTGTTGGTACAGACACAGTTAAATAAACTTTACTTAAAATGTTCATTTTATTAAAATGGCCAAAATCTTTCTGATTTCATGTGGATTCTTTATGTGAGTTATCTGTATAGTCACTGTAGATGCTACCTTAATTTCAGATGAATAAATCTCATCAAAATTTTTAAAAATAAAGTGATTCTAAGTTTTAGTTACCTGCATTCAACCAAATTCTCAAAAATATTAAACAGAAAATTCCAGAAATAAACAGTTCATAAGCTGTAAATTGCTTACCATTTCCCCGTCCACTGTCCTGCTCCGTCCCGAGAGGGGTGAGGGAGACACAGGTCATCCCTTTGTCCCACGCACTCATGCTGCTGCATTTGCCACTCAGTAGCTGGCTTGGTTCTCAGATGGAAAGACGTAGTGTACATAGGGTTCCCTACTATCTGGGCTTTCAGGCATCCACTGGGGTCTTGGCACTGTTTCCTGCTGAAAACAGAGGGACAGGTATACTTAACTATATTTCCATCAATTTGTGATTCTTTTTCTATTAGAAATAGTTTTAAACTTGATTGAAAATTGAATGAGACAGATCCACTTACATTTCATCATTAATTGATACATACTATTTGTCTTAACTATTTACAAATTTCCTTTTATAGCATATGAATTTACCATTTCTTAATATTTGCATTTCTATTATTTTTTATTGGTGATATCCAGTAGGCCCAATAAATACTTATTCCAGCGTCATTCCTTCTCTTCCCGTTCCCTGCGTTAAGCATGGGGTCATTCGATCCCATCTACTTTCATTCTCATTGAGAGGGAGCCGACTGTGTCCTGGTGCTGCTGGACCTACAGAATCGATCACCTTCTCAGCGGGCGCTCTTTCTCAGACACTGTGAATTTTGTTTTCCCCGACTGTTAGGGGTTTCAGCGAGATTAACTCATAGCTCTCGATAATGTCAGTGATCCTGGGAATTCCAAGCTTTCCCATAACTGATCGTGCGTGCAGCTTTCCATAGGGACCGCAGGGGGCCCTGGACCCGACACTGGGCGGGGCGTCCAGGCCGAGCGGGACGTGTCCTCTCCCTTCGCAGGCTCCATCCGCGAGGAGAACGGCGTGCGCTGGCACGTGTGTCCCTACTGCGCCAAGGAGTTCCGCAAGCCCAGCGACCTGGTGCGCCACATCCGCATCCACACCCACGAGAAGCCCTTCAAGTGCCCGCAGTGCTTCCGCGCCTTCGCGGTGAAGAGCACGCTGACAGCCCACATCAAGACGCACACCGGCATCAAGGCGTTCAAGTGCCAGTACTGCATGAAGAGCTTCTCCACCTCGGGCAGCCTCAAGGTGCACATCCGCCTGCACACAGGTACGGCCTCAGGGCTGGGCCCACATGGGCACTGGCCACTGGGGCGGCACACGGTACTGCGCACATGTACCAAACACAGGTATGGCACACAGTAGGCGCATAGGTACTACACACAAGTACTGCCCACAGGGATTGCACAAAGTATCACACACATTACTGCGCATAGGTGTGGGCCGCAGTGCTGCACCCACATAGGTACTGCCCACAGGTACCAAACACAGATACCACACACAGTACCCCACACAGCACTGTGCACAGGTACTGCACACAAGTACTGCCCACAGGAACTGTGCAGTACTGCACACAGTACCCAACACAGCACTGTGTACAGGTACTGCACATAAGTATTGCCCACAGGGACTGCACACAGTACTGCACATAGTACTGAACACAGTACTGCTCACAGGTATGGCCCACAGTGCTGCCCCTCACAGGCACTGCCCAGAAGTACCAAACACAGGTACTGCACATAGTACCCAACACAGCACTTTGCACAGGTACTGCTCACTGTCCTCAAGGACTGCACACAGTATCGCACAGAGGTATGGCCCATAGTGCTGTACCCACACTGGTACTGCCCACAGAGACTGCACACAAGTACCAAAGGCAGGTACCAGACACAGTACCACACGCAACTATGGCCCACATGCTGCAACGACATGGGCCCTGGCCACAGGGACTGCACACAGTACCAAACACAGGTACTGCACACAGGTACTAAACTCAGTACCAAGCACAGTACCAAACACAGTACTAAATACAGGTACCACACACAGGTACCAAACACAGTACCACACACAAATACAGCCTGCAGTGCTGCACCCACACAGGCATTGCCCATGGGGACCACACACAGTACCAAACACAGGTACTGCACACAGGTACTAAACTCAGTACCAAGCACAGTACCAAACACAGTACTAAATACAGGTACTGCACACAGGTACCAAACACAGTACCACACACAAGTACAGCCTGCAGTGCTGCACACACACAGGCATTGCCCACGGGGACCACACACAGTACCAAACACAGGTTCTGCACACAGGTACTAAACTCAGTATCAAGCACAGTACCAAACACAGTACTAAATACAGGTACTGCACACAAGTACCAAACACAGTACCACACACAAGTACAGCCTGCAGTGCTGCACACACACAGGCATTGCCCACGGGGACTACACACGGTACCAAACACAGGTTCTGCACACAGGTACTAAACTCAGTATCAAACACAGTTCCAAACACAGTACTAAATACAGGTACTGCGCACAAGTACCAAACACAGTACCGCACACAAGTACAGCCTGCCATGCTGCACACACACAGGCATTGCCCACAGGGACCACACACAGTACCAAATACAGGTACTGCACACAGGTACTAAACTCAGTGTCAAACACAGTACCAAACACAGTACTGCACACACGTACCAAACACAATACTAAATACAGGTATCGCACACAGCTACCATAGTACCACACACAAGTACAGCCTGCAGTGCTGTACCCACACAGGCACTGCCCACAGAGATCACACATGGTGCCAAACACAGGTACTGCACACAGGTACCAAGCATAGTACCAAACACAGTACTGCACACAAGTACCGCACACAGTACCAAACAGTACTGCTCACAGGCATCATGTGCAGTACCAAACAGAGTACTGCACACAGTACGAAACAGAGTACTGCACACAGGTACAGCCTGCAGAGCTGCACTCACATAGGCACTGCCCACAGGGACCACACACAGTACCAAACACAGGTACCAAACACAGTACAGCACACAGGTACTGCACACAGGTATGGCCTGCAGTGCTGCACCCACACAGGTACTGGCCACAGGGACCACACAGTACTGTGCATAGGTACTGCACACAGCTACTGCATGTAGTACCAAGCACAGTACTGCACACAGTAACCAATACAGTACTAAACACTACCATGCACAGGTAATGTGCACAGGCACCGCACATAGTTCCAAACACAGTACTGCATACAGTACCCAACACAGTACTAAACATAGTATACACAAGTACTTACTGCCCACAGACACTGTATACAGTGTCATGCACAGTACGCACACAGTACCACATACACAGTACCGCACTTAGGCACCAAACACAGTACTGCACACAGGTACCAAACAGTACTGCCCACAGGTACTACACACAATACCCAACATAGTGCTGCAGACAGGGACTGCCCACAGGGACTGCACACAGTACCACAGACAGTACTGCACTTCAGTACCAAACACAGTACCAAACATAGTACTGCACACAGGTACCAAACAGTACTGCCCACTGGTAATGCACACAGTACCAAACACAGTACTGCACACAGGTACCACATACAGTACCAAACAGTACTGCACACAGGCATCATGCACAGTACCAAACACAGTACCACATATAGGCACCTCACACAGTACCAAACAGTACTGCACACAAGTAGTACGTAGAGTACCAAACACAGTACTGCACACAGGTACTGCATATAGTACTAAACACAGTACTACACACGAGTACTGCCCACAGGGACTGCATACAGTACCACACACAGTACTGCATATAGTACCACACACACAGTACTGCACTTAGGTACCAAACACAGTGCTGCACACAGGTACCAGTGCTGCCCACAGGTACTGCACACAGGTACTGCACACAGTACCAAACAGTACTGCACTCAGGCATCATGCACAGTACCAAACACAGTACCGTATATAGGCACTGCCCACAGTACCAAACACAGTACTGCACACAAGTAGTGCATACAGTACCAAACACAGTACCACACACAAGTACCACACGTGGTACCAAACGCAGTGCCACACACAGGAACTGCCAATAGGTACTGCACACAGGTGCTGAGAAGGTATTGAGTCGCAGCACCTGGAGGAGCAGTAATTGACTACTTGGAGGATGCATTTCTGTCTTTTCATCAGCACTTGTTGAGTCTCTTCTATAGGCTGGGCATGAGGTATCTACAGGTAAAGAAAACAGGTGCAACCTTGATCTCCGTGGAGCTAAGGATTTGCTGGGGGAGGCATTAAAAACAAGCAACACTTATAAATGAAGGTAGAATTACAGAGGTTGAAAAGAGACTTCTGTCCGGATCAGATTTAGATTTAGACTGAGTGAGCCTTTCTGAGGACACAACGTGTAATCTACGTTTGATCTGGGAAGACCTGAAGACTGTAGCTGGGCTGGGGGAGGACCAGGGACCTGTTTGTATTGAGGCTTTCTAATCAGTGTTAAGGTGTGAAATCTTTCATTATGGAGCTCCATTTTGTTAACGACATATTTATTGAAATGTAATTTACATATCATAGTATTTACCATTTTAATGTGTACAATTCTGAATTGTACACCCTACACCACTGTCTGATTTTGGAACGTTTTTATCACCCTGCAAAGAAACCCTGTACTCATTGGCAATATCTCCCAAATTTCCTCAGGGATCCTCCTCTGGGCTGAAAATGTGGATGAGTATTTGACAAAGCTGAAGTTACTCAATTTTGTTGTATGTGTTTCTTTGGAATTTACATTTTCATTTGCTACTAAAATTGTAAAACAAGGAGATGTTCTTTAGAAACGGGGCACAGTAGTGAGAGGAGCATTAAGATATTAGCACTATTATCATCATTTACAATCAGTGACAACTATTTACTGTTTATTTGCAAAATGTGAGACATTGCTAAGTGCTGTTTAAACATTAGCTTAAGTAATCTCAGCAGCAGCCCTGGAGGCAGGTGTCCTTAAGCCACTTTACAGATGATGACTTAAGAGAGAGAGCATCCTTACATACTGTAAAGTCCTTAAGAACTACTATCCATATTTTACAATGTAAGACTTTGTCCTAAAGATACGAAATGTTCTTTTTTAACTTAAAATGCTCTCATTACGTGCCTTAATATCTATAATATGCACTGTATGCAAACAAGGGAAAATAATATACAATATCAAATTATAAGCATGGCTTAATAAATCGAAGGTGCAAATCAGTATTGGAAGTACTAACATTTTATGTTGGCATTTGCTGTTGAGATGTAATTTCTGGAAATAATTCTAAAATGTAATTTCATTTTTATTAGGAGTTAGACCTTTTGCTTGTCCTCACTGTGACAAAAAATTTCGAACCTCGGGCCATAGGAAGACTCACATTGCTTCCCACTTTAAACATACGGAATTAAGGAAAATGAGGCACCAGCGTAAACCTGCAAAGGTTCGTGTTGGCAAGACGAACGTTCCAGTCCCTGACATTCCTTTGCAGGAACCAATTCTCATAACTGACTTAGGTAAGATGGATTGTAGGATGTCTTTACAATTTATCGAGTACTATTTTCTTTGGTATTTTGTGAATTGTGTATGCACATTATGGTCTGTGTAGTTAAATAGTTTTTTAGGCGTAGTATTAATGAAGTCTGTGTTAAGCCTTGTTTTGCTCTATGGGGTAGTATGTTTTACAATCAAGATTAAAATCTAAGTTGTATCCAAACTACTGCTCAAATTGTTTTCTTGGATTGGAGACAAATAATGTGTAAGTGAAAACAGTAGTGTGTAGGTCCTCATTGAAGAAACATTGCTACCTCAGTGGAACCATCAAAAATGACAAGTGGTTTTTATGTGAAACACACAGTGCACGTTGTTGTTTTCATCCTTAGGTTCTTTGTGCTGTGTTACAGATTATTTGGTTTACTTTAATCTTTGAATTAAAAAGGAAAAGAAAAATCTGCCTGCTTTTCTTTTTAGGTTCAGTGTTATTATAATCAACCCAAACTATGATTTTGTTAACGATCTAGAAAGAAAACACTGCTTGTTAGAATCTTCAGAAAAATTATGTTTGTCAGTGCTAGAACAAAACTTAAGAAACCTCATTGTCTTAATTTGTTTGAGCTCCTGAATCAAAAATACCACTCACTGTGTAGCTTATAAATACTAGAAGTTTACTTCTCACAGGTCTAGAGGCTGGGAAGTCCAAGGTCATGGTGCTGGCAGATTGAGTGTCTAGTGAGGTCTCTCTTCCTCACAGATGGTGCCTTCTGGCTATGTCCTCCCAAAGGTCCTACCTCTTACTACATGAATTTTGGGGGACCACAAACATTTAGGCCATAGCACTTATTAATGTGTGAATTTACATTTTTTTGCAGTTTCTGTATTTCACTACTTTCCTGGGAAAGATAATTCAATCTATAAGCAAAATTAATATTAAACAAAATATAATTCCTTTATTCCAAAGCATAACCTTTATTTACAATAATTGGAAATTATTGTATAGAGAGATTTTAGATTGTTAAAAATTGGGGGCCACCAATAAGATGATCAACAGCCATAAACTTGTGTGAATCTAAGAGTTTAACATCAAAATATATAAACCAAAAAAATTCAAAGAAAGGAAGTACTCAAATTCTCAAGTGTAGTGAAAGATCCTCAATTAGACAGGTCAACTTAAATAAACACCTAAAACTGAAGATTTGAGCACACAAATCCAAAGGGTTACTTAATAGCTTTATAGAACCTTTTGCCTTAAATTACACACTTTTAATTATGCATGAAACAGAAGTTGATCACATTCTAGGATACAGAAAAATTTCAGTAAATTCTCAGAAGTTGATTTTGTGTAGGATACAATCTTTGATTACAGTTCACTGAAAAACTTATAAAATAGCAATCCAAAATTTCATTACATGAAAAGAAGGACTCAAAACAGATACTACATACTACAGATATGAGTATTATATAAACAGATTGGATGGATCAAAGCTGTCCTAGGAAAAATTAAGACTTTTGAGTGTTATTAGAAAATAAGACAGATTGAAAATAAGTAAAATATTTAACTTAAAAAACTAGGAAAATTAAAAGAAAGTAGCAGAAAGGAATTAATACAGCAGTTCCCAACCTTTTTGTCATCAGGGATTGGTTTTGCAGAAGACAAATTTTCCACAGATGGGGGATCAGGTGAGGGGAATGGTTTCGGGTAAAACTGTTCCACTGAGATCATCAGACGTTAGATTCTCAGAAGGAGCGCGCAGCCTAGATTCCTCACATGCACAGTTCACAGTAGGGTTTGCACTCCTATGAGAATCTAACATGCCGCAGATCTGACAGGAGGCAGAGCTCAGGTGGTAAAGCTCACTCACCTGCTATTCACCTCCTGCTGCGTGGACCGGTTCCTAACAGGCAGCCTGGGGCTTGGGGACCCCTGAATTAGTACGTATAATGGAATTGGAGATAGAAGACAAAACTGTAGTGAACTGAAGTTTTACAAAACTTATAAAAATGAACAGAAAAAATAGATGACTTGTCACTAATAAAGAAATGTGAGAAAACATAGTATTAGGAATGAGAAAGAAGTTGTAAGCACAGATACAAATGAGGTAACAATTGTTTGCAAATACTCTACAACTTTTTGCTAATATATTTGAAAATTTTGATGAATCTTTTCTAGAATAATGTGCTTGGCAGAACTGACTGTAGAAGAAATAGAAAAGGAAATAGAAAAATGAATCTTTTCTAGAATAATATACTTGGCAGAACTGACCGTAGAATAAATAGAAAACTCCAAAATACACAACAAATTGACAAGATAGTAAAAGATCATCTTCTCCAAAACACCAGTCTGGCTGGGCGCAGTGGCTCACGCCTGTGATCCTAGTACTTTGGAAGGCCGAGGTGGGCGATCACTTGAGGTCAGGAGTTTGAGACCAGCCTGGCCAACATGGCAAAACCCTATCTCTACTACCAATACATAAATTAGCCAGGCATGGTGGCAGGCACCAATAATCCCGGCTACTCAGGAGGCTGAGGCAGGAGAATGGCTTGAACCCAGGAAGCAGAGGTCGCAGTAAGCCAAGATTGTACCACTGCACTCCAGCCTGGGGAACAAGAGTGAAACTCTGTCTCAAAAAATTAAAAATAAAAAAAAGTCTGATAATTTGATATATGAATTATACTAAGCTTCCTAGGAACTATAATTATTATGCTATTTAACTGTTTTTGAGCATAGAATGGGATCAAAACGCCCTTGGTAGCTTAGAATACTTTGATATCCTTGGCCAGTTTTGGTTGCTTACAAAATGAAAAAACAGACCAGTTTCTTCTTTCAGGTTGCCATAAATCAAGTTATATACCCATGGGTTTCTTGACTTCAAGTTTTTGAATCCCTCAAGAGTCTTGACTCTTCAGACATGTTTCAGGGTTAAAATGGGATATATTTTGCTTGTTGGCTTCACAGATGCCTGTATCTTAGACCAGATAGGGGAAGCTGAATTCTTTGGTTTAGGCTGATGGAGACATATGAGGGAAATGATTGCTAGAGGGAGTTTCACACTGTAAATTGTAAAATATTGTAACTTTGTCTTATGCTTAATTTTGTTATTTGTATTTGTGTTCATCTCTTCTCTCAGACTCTGGGCTCCTTAGAGGCTATAGAAAAGACTTGGCTGTCACAATCTTTGGGGGACAGAGTTTGATAAAAACATGGTAAGATGAGGTTTAGCATAGAATAGTGTTGTGAGAGTAAATGAAAGTAGAATGCTCATTGAGGAAGCTAGTGCTAGTCTAAGGGAGTCCTTGACTGAGGGCACTGTAGAAGAGGAAACCTGCGTCCAGGGTTCTGCCGTGACTGTTTTTGAGAACCAGGCATGGCATTCGGTCTGCGTGTCCTAGCATGTGTATCCTAGGGAAGGTGGTGGGCATGGACTGGATGCCTGCATTTTTCTTCTTTTTTCTTTCCTTTCTTGAGACAGAGTCTCACTGTCACCCAGGCTGGAGTGCAGTGGTGCGATCTCGGCTTACTGCAACCTCTGCCCCCAGGTTCAAGCGATTCTCCTGCCTCAGCTTCCTGAGTAACTAGGACTACAGGCCTGTGCCACCATGCCTGGCTAATTTTTGTATTTTTGTATTTTTATTTTTATCTTTAAGTAGAGATGGAGTTTCTCCGTGTTGGCCAGGCTGGTCTCGAACTCCTGACCTCAGGTGATCCACTCACCTCGGCCTCCCAAAGTGCTGGGATTACAGGGCTCAGCCACTATGCCCAGCCTGCATTTTTCTCTTTTGAGCAGAACGAGTTCTTAGGAAAAAGTGAGACTGTGCTGTCAAGCACAGGGTGGTGTCAGAGCTGCCGGGAGAGAGGTCTTTGACACAGCTCTGATTGTCCAGAAGGCTTGTGAGGTGAGAAAAGGCTTGGCAGTCTTAAGGGTTGTGCTGTGTGGATTATATCACAAGTGAGAGTTCTGAATACTTTTTGAAAACTAAGCAGGGTTGTGATGCAAGCTTCAGGAAGCATAGGAATATTTCCTTAAATCTAATAATGAGCTAAGTGAAATTGGTTGGGCTGTCAAATTCCCTCCAGCTTTGTAATTGTTTCACTGTTGCGATTGGTGGCAGTTGAAAAAGAAGCGAAGATGCAAGTTTAAGAGACATGGGAGCATCAGGACTGGCAAATGCCGAGTACAAGAGAGGGAAGGAAACTCTCAGAAGTCCGGACCTCCCCAGCCTTAGGGACCAGGAGAAGACTGTTCCAGGCATGCAACTGGGAAAGCTGGGAGAAGTGGATTTTAGGGGAAGAAATTGAAATGGAATCTGTATTTTTATGGAAAGTTAGGGAAAACAGAGTGTGTTCAGAGGTGCATCATGCTAATCATTGCATAGAAGTTAAGGTACAACTGAGGGAGGAGAGAGGACTGGGAATGGAGAGCTGTGGGCAGAGGACAGAATCTTGGCCAATGCTTCCTTGTCTGGGCAGAAGGAGCAGCCCAAGGCTGATAGAGGCTGATAGAAGACAGTGTGCGTCTTCCTCTTAGTGTTCCAGGTGACTCTTAAGGATTTCGAAAGTTTACCCCTAAGTTTGTCCTGAATTCCTGATATAATGCAGTAGCTTGATCAAGTCATATTTATTAGATGGTCAACCTGAAGGAATTCTTTATTTAGTAAATGTATATAAAATGTGAAATATTTAAATTAGTAATTTTGTTGTTTGTAGATATCCCTTTAGTGATATCTGTGAAAACGCTAACCTTTGTAGAACAAAAGATCATGTTATAGTCACTTTTGTTTTCAGTTTATTATAGTACCTAGTGTGCAGTATTCATACTGAATAAACAAGGTATTAAAATCTTGCTTATCCTGAATTTTTGTCAACAAATGCCCATATAGAAAGTAAATGTAGAAATTCATTAAAAATTGGCTGTGGAATCAAAGGAAGTAATTGTGACTAGATATTTCTCATGTTGAAAAAATGAACATTAATATGTATTTATAATGTTTATATTAATTTATAAATTAATTTGTAATGTTATATTATAAATATATTAATTTATTATGTTTCCCCATAGGTATTCTTTGAATAGCCAGTTCCTAACACAATTAAAATAAAATAGTTGTAACATTAGAGTCTAACATCAGAATTTTCATCTTCTGGGTAAAACATATGCCTTGTGACATTTAATTTTATTACTAGCATTGACAGTGAATTATGTCTGCTTTTCTTTTGGTTTGTAGGTCTTATCCAGCCCATTCCAAAAAACCAGTTTTTCCAAAGCTATTTTAATAATAATTTTGTTAATGAAGCAGATAGACCATACAAGTGTTTTTACTGTCATCGTGCATATAAAAAATCTTGCCACCTTAAACAACACATCAGGTAAGGTAACGGATTCACAGGTGGAAATTTAGTATAATTAAACTGACTTAGTGACCTGATGACTTCTAGAAGTATTTAGGATGGTAGCATTAGCTTTTGGTATTTAAGATGTTTCATTTGACTCCAAAACATTTATTGGTAATTAATATTTTTATTTTTTAATGTCTTGACTAAAATATTCTACAAAATTGCCCCTGGAATTTATGTATATGCTCATTAAATTTCAATGTTTGCAGTTTCCAAGAAATATCGAAGAAGTATTTGGTTTATTTTTAGACTTCCGTTTATGTTTTTCAGATGTGTTTATCGGAGTTTAAGTGAATTCTTAGTACTGGCCACAGTGAAAAGGAAGTCAAACCTTGATCATAAGAGACAGTGTGATGTCATGAAAAAAGTATAGAACTTAGAAAAAGACTTGGCTTCTAGCTTCGTCTCAGTCGTGTGACTTGAGGCAATTCGCTTAAGCACTCTTGAGTCTCAGGCTTCCTCACCTGTAAAATGTGGAAAGCTCCGGCATTGCTGCTTAGCTTTAAAAAATGTGATGATGAAGTGAAGCGAAATGCAAGAGTGCATTCTAGTCACAAAGCGTTATAAAAGTATAAGAAACTTATTCATTAAAATATGTTTTTTTTTTTTTTAAGATCCCATACAGGTGAAAAACCTTTTAAATGTTCTCAGTGTGGAAGAGGCTTTGTTTCTGCAGGTGTGCTCAAAGCACACATCCGAACACACACAGGACTGAAATCTTTCAAGTGTCTGATATGTAATGGGGCTTTCACTACTGGTGGCAGCTTACGGCGACACATGGGTATCCACAACGACCTTCGTCCCTATATGTGTCCCTATTGTCAAAAAACATTTAAGACTTCACTAAATTGCAAAAAGCACATGAAAACCCACAGGTGGGTGTAATTCTAATGGTCACTTTTTATCATCTTTATAATTTCCAGTAGATGGTGGGGAGTGTTTTTAGGAAATAATTGTCTTTGATTCTTACATGATTATTTCTAGCTTGTACTATATGGGCTCAAGAAATGTAAGTATTAGTGTCTAAGGATCTAATGGGAGCCATAGACTGAAGCATTAGCATTTTCATTTTTAATTTAATAATGAAGCAGTTTATATTCTGTAAAGCTCTCTTTTTTTTTTTTTTTTTTTTTTTGAGATGGAGTCTCGCTCTGTCGCCCCGGCTGGAGTGCAGTGGCGCTATCTCGGCTCACTGCAAGCTCCGCCTCCCGGGTTTACGTAGTTCTCCTGCCTCAGCCTCCCGAGTAGCTGGGACTACAGGCGCCCGCCACCTCGCCCGGCTAATTTTTTTGTATTTTTAGTAGAGATGGGGTTTCATTGTGTTAGCCAGGATGGTCTCGATCTCCTGACCTCGTGATCCGCCCGTCTCGGCCTCCCAAAGTGCTGGGATTACAAAGCTCTCTTTTAAAGCTGTTAGTTGATAGATGAAATGCTGGACTGTATCTAGTATAGTCAGATAGTGAATATTTCAGAAAAGAGAATCTTAAAGACCCTGTGATTTCTAGGCCTGTCATCAGCAAATCAGAATGGTAATTATTCTGTGTTGTTGACTTTAAAGGATACATGTTTTAGATATTCCATAAACTTTTCATTCAGCCTAGCTTATATTTCCACATGGTTGGAAGGCTAGCTCATCTCTATGTGGACGTAATCTGGAAGAGATGCATTTCTGACTAGTGCTAGGGCCTATTCGATGAGTATTTCTGTGAAGCCGCAGAATTCCGTGTGGTACTGTAAAACCTGGGTAGGGTGACCACAGCTTAGGAGATGTGAAAGGGAGAGTCACTAGGCCTAAAGTTGCTGCCCTGAAACATTTGCTTTGAGACAGCATTTTAACCCAGATATGTCTGCCTGGATGTCGCCTACAAAGCAAAACCCTAAATATTAGAATAAGTTAACTGTGATAGTGTTTTTTGATATTATTGATCTGAATGCCTAAGCACCCTCAACAGAATTGACATTTTTGATTTCAACATCATTGATTGCTTAGCCGAGAAATTTACCTGCTGCTTAAAACCACCCAGGGAGTGTGGTATTGGCGGTGTTATATAGTGGACTCCTGTCAATTACATATCCAGTTATACTTCACTGCATTTTGTGGAGGGAATCCTGTGCAGGGCACTGCATGTGTTTGGGAACTGGGGAACTCGGGGGCACATGGATGTTGAAGATACTTGTGTTTCTGCTCACTGTAGCAGGGTGACGGGTCCCCAGTTGGCCCGAGAGCTTACCATGCTAAGAAGAATGGAGCTTGGGTGCTTGCTTGCTCAGTGGAATGTTTAAATCAAATCTTTTTTAGTTAGGAAGCCAGCCTTTTCCAGTGTACTTTTTGTGGTAGTATTGGGAATGTGGGTGTTCAGGCCCTTGTTTCCAGACCCAGTGACCAATGGCATAATTGTGGAGTCACCTTTATTAAGTGGTATATTGCATGGCCATTATTTGTCATCAGTTTCGAGGGACACATGTAGGAGATCAGTGTAGAGCTTTGAGAGGACACTAAGCAGATCAGCCTGTCGTTGCAGAGCTGCAGTGCTTTGCTTTTACAGATTGTGTGCACTTGGAGTCTGCCTACAAGGAGAGCATCCAGCCAGGGTTTCATTCCTTTGTCTGAATCGTTGGAAATTCCCAAAATATCACATATACTAAAGATAGGTAAAGAAGGTTACTATAGTCAAATTTATGGGGAAAAGCAAACAACCAAGGAAACAAACAGAAAACAAGCCTCCATCAGTTAGCATGTGACACACGGGTGCTTAGGTTAGAGTGGCTTATACAGACCCCTGCTTGCCACTGCGCTGCTGTGTGGAAGCATCACAGCGTAGGTGCAGGCCTGCGTTTTCTGACTCGTCTCTGTCATGCGACACATTTTTGTTCTCCTTTCCACAGTAAAAGTAGTTATGAATTGTCTATTTTGGATATTAGAAAACGAAGAGGGAAAATTTTGTTTGGAACTGAGAGTGAAATTCTGAGTAGGCGGATTACTAAGACACTGGAATAGAGCCTGTGACACAGCTTGTATGGTCTGTGTGTGCAGAGGCAGAAGAGGGGACCAGGCGGCACTTTTTGTGTGTGGGGGGGTGTTTTTGTTTGTTTGTTTGAGATGGAGTCTTGCTCTGTTGTCCAGGCTGGAGTGCCGTGGTGCGATTTTGGTTCACTGCAACCTCCTGCCTCAGCCTCCTGAGTAGCTGGGATTACTGGCTCACACCCCTGTGCCTGGCTAATTTTTGTATTTGTAGTAGAGATGGAGTTTCACCATGTTGGCCAGGCTGGCCTTGAACTCCTGACCTCAGGTGATCTGCCAGCCTCGGCCTCCCAAAGTGCTGGGATTACAGGTGTGAGCCACGCGCCCAACCAGCTCTTTGTCTTAGATATTCTTTGTACTAGCCAGCCTGTTAGACAGATAACTGTGTGATATTTTTTTCTTTTTCTTTTTTTTTTTCAAGTTCTCAGTTCATTGCTGAATTCATTGTTCATCTTTTCCTTTGAAAGAGAAATTGCTGACTTTGATGAATATATGCCGGATACACTTTGTGTGTGTAAATGTTGCTGGCAGCAACATTTGGATCATTGGTCCAATAAAGCGCCTGTGGCCCGGGCTGTGAGAGACAGTAGGTGATGAGGCTGGAGCCTCTCTGTGCACCACATGTGTTGTCAGATTTAGAGCAGTCTATAAAGGTGTCGTCTCATTTAGTACAATTATTTTTCTGAAGACTTAGACTCATTGCCGAACTTGAGTTGGGAGAGTTTTACTTTTAAACACGAGACATCTTTTTAATGTTTTTAAACTATTAGGCATTCGGGTGTGTGTTGTCCTTTATCCTCCGTTTGTGCCTCGTGTCTTGTAGCCAGTGGAAGCACTTAAAGATGAGGCAAACGAGCTCTCTTCAGAGTTACTAATGTGTTCATTTTTATCTGAATTGCCATCATGACTTCAAAATGAAATCATTAATAAAAAATGTTATTTAATCAATGACAACTTTTTCACTGTAGTATCCCACGCAAGTAACCTTTGACAGCATCTAATCTGATGAACTGTCATTAATTTTTCTGAAGATACGAACTTGCCCAGCAGCTCCAACAGCATCAGCAGGCAGCCTCGATAGACGATAGCACCGTGGACCAGCAGAGCATGCAGGCCTCCACTCAGATGCAGGTGGAGATCGAGAGCGACGAGCTGCCGCAGACGGCCGAGGTGGTCGCAGCAAACCCCGAGGCCATGTTGGACCTGGAGCCTCAGCACGTGGTGGGCACAGAGGAAGCAGGGCTGGGCCAGCAGTTGACAGATCAGCCCTTGGAAGCAGATGAAGGTAAATGTTTCAGGATATTTAACTTTGAGTGATCCCAACAGAGTTTTGCAGCCTTTCCCACTCATTGTAGTCCATTGATGTCTCCCGTGGATCACTGACTTTTAAAACAATTTGTGCTGTATGTGAGAGAGATTGAATTTGAGTATTTGATATCATTCCATGCCGTCTTAGATTTTTACTCTTCAATTTTATTAGATTTCTTAGGGGAAGTTCTTTTTTTTTAAACAAAAACAGAATGATCAGACTTCTTGTTGGGAAATATTCAAAATCTTGTTAGGAAGTAGTTGAAATTTTAGGGCTACAGCAAAATCTACCATCCTTATTTTGATATAGGTGCTTCCACTTTTTTTCCATACAAATATGCAGGGGTGTGTGTGTGTGTGTGTGTGTTTGGTATGCATATATAATTATATAAATAAGGTTGGGTGTGGTGGCTCACGCCTGTAATCTCAGCACTTTGGGAGGCCAAGGCAGATGGATCACTAGAGGGCAGCAGTTCAAGACCAACCTGGCCGTGGTGAAACCCTATCTGTACTAAAATTACAAAAATTAGCTGGGTGTGGTGGTGCATACCTGTAATCCCAGCTACGTAGGAGGCTGAGGCAAGAGAATTGCTTGAACCTGGGAGGTGGAGGTTGCAGTGAGCTGAGCTGGCACCACTGCACTCCAGCCTGGACAACAGAGTGAGTGAGACTCCATCTCAAAAAAAAAAAGAGTTATACAAATAGGATCTTGCAGTGCATACTATTTTGTGACCTACTTTTATGCCCAATATATTGAGAACATCTTTCAAGTGTACATCTGTGTGATCTTTAGTATTCTACAAAGTGCACTCCATGTAGATTCAAAGATTAATGTAGGTCAGTGAACTGTTGGTGACTGGTCTGCAGTGAGATTAGGCTCCTGAACCAGAATATAAAGTAGTACATCGCTTCCTTCATCAGTAAAGTTTGGCTGCAAAAAATAATGTCAGGTCAACTGTAGACTGTGTGATTAGTGGCATAGCTGGCTTGCGTCTGGCACAGGCTTCTTATCTCACACAGGCATGTCAACAAACAATGTGCTGACCAGTTTACTGTTTTGTTTTATGGATGTCTCAAATGTATTTAGTCTTTGGGTAGGATTATACACTTACTCTGTGGTGCCTGCAACCATGCACACCCAAAAAGGTTCTAAACAATTATGGAATGTAATAGCATGTTAGAATATTGTTTAATGGAATAATGCCTAAGACAGATGCTAAAGGCTTTCAGGGATGATATTCTAGAAATGCAAAGAGAATGCTTTAAGCATATAGATGTATATAAATTATCCCTGTTGTCTCTTCAAAATAAGGTGTCTGATATTTGAAAACTCGCCAAAGTGTACTTTTGGGCAGATTTGCAGATGTGAAATAACTTCCAAATGTATGAGTCCCCCTTTTTGCATCTCATCCTTAGATGGGTTTGTGGCTCCACAGGACCCTCTGCGAGGGCACATAGACCAGTTTGAAGAGCAGACCCCTGCGCAACAGTCCTTCGAACCGGCAGGGCTGCCCCAAGGTCAGTGGTGGGTTTTCAATGAAATTTGTGAGTGTACCTCAGTTAAATTTAATTTTACGACAACCTGACATGTTTTCTCTTAAGGCCCTTCTAAAATGTATGGTTTCAAACCAGATAACTTTTTGCATGCATTGTAGATGTGTTTGTTGTTGATGCATACTATTTTGTGGTCTGCTCAGGTCTTCTGGAAAGTGACCTTTGCAGCCATTCTACATGTAGTTTCCAGCCAAGAAAAGGTGGCTGAGTAGAAATTAGAACTTTGTGGTGGCTGGTTCTGTAAAGCCTCCGCTGCTGTAATGTCTGCTGAGCACAGCCTCCTGCCTGTTAGCAAACAATGTTAAAGCTTGCTAATAACAGCTAGTCCTGATTCTAATTCAGAAAATAGAAATGCCTCTTTAGACATTTTAAATTTATAAACCCTTTTTTAAAAACATTTTAATGTAACTTTAGTATTTTTGTAGAACTCCTCTTTTCTAATTTATTTCAGGTTTTACAGTGACTGACACGTACCATCAGCAGCCTCAGTTTCCACCTGTCCAACAGCTACAGGATTCCAGCACACTTGAGTCTCAGGCCCTCTCCACAAGCTTCCACCAACAGAGCTTGCTGCAGGCTCCCAGCTCTGATGGGATGAATGTAGTGAGTATGGACAGAGGGGTGCATATGTGGCAGTATTTAGCAGGTGCTATTTTATTCTTCACTGTGATTATTTAAAATTTCCTTAAGGGAAATTTTAAGAGGTGTGCTCACTTCTTGTAACATTAAGGTTACTGCATTACCTGGGAAATCCTCAGTGTTAGTACATCGGGCTTTCTTTTTCCTTAAAACATTTTAATTTTACTTAAAGGTTTCCGTGCCATGGTGTGGCCTTGCGTTTGTGATTAAAAGCTAAGAATTTACTAGAGTGTTAGGTAATAACACGTTGAAAGATACTATGTTGCTTTAGGCACAAAACCTAAACATTTTTAATTGTGGACTTTTAAACATGTTAGAAGGAAAATATAATGAATGCTGACATTAAAAAACATTTAAATGCATCATTTAAAATTTTATCTCTTACGCCTAGTTGGAGACATTTTAATTTTCGTTTTTATTTTCATTTTTCTGCTTTTGGAAATTTCTTAATAGTGATGAGAAATGATTGACCAATTGTTATCCCTCTTTAAAATCCACCATTGGTAGCTTTGCCCAAGTGGTAGGGCTGGATCCTCCCGTGAAAATTTCAGAACATTTTTCTCATAGCTAGAAACTACAAACAGGCAGCAGATGAATCTCGGAAGTGGAGAACATACTTCTTAGCAGCTGACTTTACTCCAGAGCTCTCTAAATAAAACTGTGCAAACCCAGTTCTGTTGTGGTTTATCTAAGTTGGTTTTGGAAGTCAGGTAAACAAATGAGACACAAGCCCTTGCTTACAGCAACGTGCAGTTGCTGCACAGGGGTGGATGACTCCACTGTTCGCAGTCTGTCCTGTGACTCCAGGCCTTCTGAAGGTCAGTGGAGCTTACCTCTGCTCAGTGTGAGCGTGCGTCTGTTATAGAGTGGTTAGAAAACATTGACCGGATTTTTGCTCGTCCTTGCTGTGGTAGCATGGGTTGTAATGCCGCTGTCAGGGAGGGATGGGGTCAGTGTGGCTGCTCCAAGCATGCATGGTACCGTTCTTGGGGATGGAGAACATGTCCTTCTCACCCTCTGGTTTGTGTGACAAGAGGAGACAATATTATACTCTCTGAAGGCGGGGTTTTATTCGCTGTCAATAAGAGTAGAGCAGATGGAAGGGGAATCTCTTATTAAGATATATAAAATAATCAGTTTTATGGTTGATTAAGCTTTGTATTAAGGTAGGGTAATGGAAAATAAATAGATCTTCATTTAATAAAATCTGTGTGAGTGATCTTTATTATTGCTCTGGCCCAAATGATTACAGTGGACTATTTGGGGTTTCTCCCTCTTAAATCCTCAGTTTATGAATGTTCTTATCCTTAGTTCTTAGCTGCTGAGTTGTTTTATGTTTATTCACAGGTATTCAAGTAGTTTGCTTTATACTTCTCTTAAATTTTAGACAACTCGCTTGATTCAGGAGTCATCCCAAGAGGAACTGGACCTGCAGGCACAAGGTTCCCAGTTTCTGGAGGACAGCGAGGACCAGAGCAGGCGCTCTTACAGGTAGTTGTCTGCACAGACCAGCTCATGGTGCTGCCGGCTCCCAGCGACCGATGCTGCAGTGACAGATGCTGCTGTGTGCTTGCCCTGCTCCAAGGGCTCTGCAATTTCATTCTCTCAAAACTGTTCAAAACAGTTCCACTGTCATCCATATTCTGTAAATAAGGGATCTGAGACAAAAGAGATTAACTTGCTAAGCTTTTTACAGCAAATAAGCAAGTGGGCCAGGATTTGGATGCAGCAGTCTTCAGTTTGTCTGTTTGAAGTACTCTGCTATAGCTTCCCGTCACTGTTTTAAGTCATTATTTTTCCATTTTCAGAAATTACTTAAATTTATATTGTGCCTTTTAGTTCAAGACTCTTCATGTGCTTTACATATGACAATCTGTGTACCAAGGTACAGCACAATTAGAAAGACAGCTTTTTAGATGTCTTTTAGATGTCCGTCCGCTGGCTCAGCAGGTATATACCGTCCAAAGTGCTGGGATTACAGGCGTGAGCCACCGCCAAACCAAATTTACAAGAGTGAATTTTCAGACTGTATTCAGACACTTCCAGCTTTTAGTTTAATTTGGACTTGAGAGGAAAGTTAGTTGCCTCTATGTGGGCACCGAGTCTTGACTTAGGTTATAGTGTAGGGACATCGCTAACTTCTTACTGGATATTAAAACTTGAGAATGGACAAAAGAGACATACTAATGCAATAAGCTTTTAATAATATGTGAGTAGAAGTTTTGAAATTTATGATTATTTTAATCCTTAAGATAACATGAGTCTATTCAGTAACAACTGAAGGGGAAATAATACTGCATATTGATGTATTATTCAACATAACTCCAGGACACTCTGTTTTGTATTTTATAAACCAAAGGAGTACATGGGTTGGCATTTACGAGTGACTAGATGCAGGAGTGATTTGCCTCAGAGGCGATGGAAGGGTTCGCAGTGTCTAATGACTTAAAGAAAAGAGTGCATACATTTTCTTCCTGTTATGCTTAGTGAGAGTTTCTAACTAATCAAATTTATGTCTGCTGGGGAGTTACAGCATTTGCTGTTAAAGTAATACATTTAAGATTATAAGAATCTGGTCTAACAAATGATTGTCGGCCATATTTTATAGTTTATAATTTCTTCAATGTTGGAGAGCACACCTAGGTTCTGTAACAGTTGTGCCTAAATGTTTCATGGTTGTTGGTGAAGCTTGTTTGCTTTCCTTCCCATCTCAGGTGCTGTATTTGTAATTGTGCTATGAATTAACGTGGTCTGGGTTCTGTATGTTTGCAGGTGTGACTATTGCAACAAAGGCTTTAAGAAGTCCAGTCACCTGAAGCAGCACGTGCGGTCGCACACCGGGGAGAAGCCCTACAAGTGCAAACTCTGTGGACGTGGCTTTGTTTCCTCCGGGGTGCTTAAGTCTCACGAGAAGACACACACAGGTCATTGTCTGCCTTATACTTGGAGATTAGTCCTTTAAAGAAAAAAGTTTTATGGAGATATAATCCATATACCATTCAATTAACCCACTGAAAATGTACAATTCGGTGATTTTTAGTATGTTCGCAGAGTTCTGCAACCATCAAAACTGTAATTTTAGGACATTTTTGTTACACATAAAAGGAACTCTGTACCCATTAACAGTCACTCCCCATTTCCCCTCAATGCCCAGAACCTCAGGCGCCCAGTATCTACTTCTGTCTTTAGAGGTTTGCTTGTTCTGGGTATTTTATAGAAATATGTGGCATTTTGTGTCTGCTGCTTTCACAGCACAGTGTGCTCAAGTTTCATCCGTGCTGTATAGGTGGATCAGAACCTCATTACTTTCCATTGTAGGATATGCCACGTCTTAATTGATCCATTCATCAGTTGATGGACATTGGGGTTATTTCCATATTTTGTTTATTATAAGTAATCCTGCTGTGAACATTTGTATATAAGTTTTTGTGTGGACATGGGCTCATTGCTCTACCTAGGAGCGGAATTGTTTGGTCATATGTTAACTCTGTTAAAACATTTGAGTTTATGGAACTGTTTTCCACTGTGGCTGTGGTATTCGACAGCCCACGGTAGGGTGGGAGGGCTCTGGTTTCCCCACATCCTCGCCAATGGCTATTATTGCTTCTCTCATGACCGGCCTTGTGGATGGTCATGAGCCTTCCCACGTGCCATTGTGGTTTTGCTTTGATTTGCATTTCTCTGATGGCTGATCAAGTTAAACATCTTTCACAGACACTGAGAAATGTCTGTTCTAATCTTATGCCCATTTTAAAATTGGATTATTTGCTTTATTGAGTTGTAAGAGGTTTTTATAGTCTGATTACTGGACCTTTATCAGATACATAGTGTCCAGTTAAAAATATTTTTAACATATTTTATCTTTAATATATTCAGTATATTAATAATAAGTTTAATATCAGTGTATATTTTATATAAGGCTTTATTTGAAAATGAAGATATACTGCTTAGAAACATATAGCCAAGCAAAATAAGGAAAAGTTTTATTGACTGGTCCATAGGTTGATGATTGGGGAGTGGTTTTAGTGGTTATTGGAAAGATTGCTGGGAGTCATTTATATGGTACTTTGAAGGACCAGAGAGCAGCAATATATGACTTTTATAAGGAACAGTGGAAGAAAGACAGAAATAGGAAGAAAATAGCTGGTTACTTGGTTTTGTGTCATTGGTCCAGAGGAGAGAAGGCCTTCTGTATGGGACTTTATTTGAAAATAAAGCTGTATAGAAGATTTATAGACTAGTTCTTAATGCCTAATATACCTCATGTGCTGTGGAAGTGATGAAAAGATGGATTGGAAAAAACATTTCTGGGGTAGAATCCACATGTTGCCAGTTTAAAGGTAAAAGACTGAAGGCAGAGAGGACTTGATTTGTTTTGGAGACTGTGGCTTCACAGAGCCTGCTGATTTCAGTAGAGAAGGCAGTAAGATGTCCTGTGTTAACTTCCATGTTCTTAAAACAATCCCATTTCTAAAAATTGGAAACCCACACCAAATAAACTGTCTATAATTTTGTGATTTACTTTTTTTTAAACCAAACTCTGCTAAGCCTCAGGATAATGTTGTGGCTTATTAAACATATCTTTGTTTGGTTTTGACTGCTTCTGGTTTTAAGGTAATGAAATAGGATTGGTTCCAGCCATTTTTTCTCTGTTTCTGTGCTTGTAGGAGTGAAGGCGTTCAGCTGCAGTGTGTGCAATGCTTCCTTCACCACCAATGGCAGCCTCACCCGGCACATGGCCACACATATGAGCATGAAGCCTTATAAGTGTCCGTTTTGTGAGGAGGGTTTCCGAACTACAGTGCATTGTAAAAAGCACATGAAGAGACACCAAGCAGTCCCCTCTGCTGTGTCAGCCACTGAAGAGACAGAAGGAGGAGGTATTTTCCGTTTGTTGATTCAAAGTGTATGAACCCAATGCTAATTTAGGAATAAATCCATTCACAAATCACCGTGAGTATTTTAACCTGGCTATGTACAGATTAAGTTCAGTAGCACCCTGAGTTTTTAATAGTTAATTTTATTTTCTGATTAGGAAAGCCATACATGCTCTTGGAAGAAAAATTCAGAGGCGCAATGAAGAAAACATCTGCTCTTACAAATCACCACACGCTGAATGAGCATTCGCTCTCACACTGTGCTCTTCCTTTCATGCTTACGTGCACATGTTGTTAGAGACTTTAATGCTTTTTAACAAATATGGTATCTTGCTCTAAATAGTGTTGTAGCATGCTTAATTTTCCATCTACTAAAGTTTATTATAGGCATATTTAATTTACTGAACACAGATCTACATCAGCTCAGATGACTCCATGGAATTCCATCATATTTTATTATATAATTTTCTGTTGATGGATTGATGGATGTGTAGCTAGTATCTGGTCTTTCACTGAAATGGTAATGGTAGCATTTATGGAGTACTGTGGTAGCATTTATGGAGTACTGTAACCTTGGCAAAACCTGTGCTTACCATTACATTGTCTCATGTAATAGACACAACACACTGCATAGTTAGAGGGATTAATCTCATTTTGTACACCAGCCAGCAAAACATTAGACAAGTTAATTCTCCCAAGTCCCATACCAAGCGGAAAAATCCTAAGTATTATTTTTGTGATTATACTTTTTGTGCTTATAAGAGACACCTTCTTTTTAGTAAGTTCCACAATGAAATTACAGAGTTAAGAATGGAGCAGCCGGGCGCGGTGGCTCAAGCCTGTAATCCCAGCACTTTGGGAGGCCGAGACGGGCGGATCATGAGGTCAGGAGATCGAGACCATCCTGGCTAACACGGTGAAACCCCGTCTCTACTAAAAAAATACAAAAAAAACTAGCTGGGCGTGGTGGCTGGCGCCTGTAGTCCCAGCTACTCGGGAGGCTGAGGCAGGAGAATGGCGTGAACCCGGGAGGCGGAGCTTGCAGTGAGCTGAGATTCGGCCACTGCACTCCAGCCTGGGCGATAGAGCGAGACTCCGTCTCAAAAAAAAAAAAAAAAAAAAAGAATGGAGCACATTTTATATTTTGACACATTGTGCCAGCACACAGATTGCCGTTTTAAAATCCATGTTAGTTCTGATACTCTTGGAGGTCATGGCTGGTCTGAGTGTATGTGTGGGCCTGGGCTCTTGCCTATGCTGCAGCCATCCTGTCCTGGCACAGTTGGTATGCAATGTTGTCAGTGAATCTTGTGTCAGTGGCTGTGTGGAGACAGGGCTGCTAAATGGGGACTGTCATCAGAGGTCAGACCTGCTGGTGGCCTATCATCCTCTCTCAAGGTACTGCCCTCTCTGTCTGCTTTGCCACCATCTGACCGAAAGATCACAGTGAGACCGTCCGGGGTCCCCGGTGGGTTATGGTAGTCTACCTTTCTCTTCTGTTTTGAGGAATAAGTCTGTAAAACTTTAGCCTAAACTCCCTCAAAGTAACAAAAACTGTGACTTAACCATGGCCAGAGCCACTGTGCACCTCATTTCTTTAGTAGATAATTCTGGGATAAAAGTTTCTGACCTGTTATACTGAGATAGTTCAAACTCTTTAGTCCGATGATACTTACTAAAGCCTTTCTTTCCATTTTAAAAATTCTGTCATTAGATTTCATAAAGTATAAAAAGAAAATGGCCCTTTCCTTCAAATGAGTTAAAGGCTATGGGACATACAGGCATTATTTCTAGAACCCTGTCATTTGGAGCGTGTTAATTTATCAGCCAAATACAAATAATCTCTAAGCCTCTTTACATATTCCTTCCTGTCAATTAATAAAACTTCTAATGCTACTGAATTCTAGCATCAATTTGGGGGTTCTGTTTGGGCTTCATCTCACTGCTACATATTTATTTAGATTCACCTTTATATGTCTTATGTTCCTTGGATCATTGTGGGGGAAACTGCAGAAGAACTCTTGTCCATAGGAGAAAAGTCACGTGTTAAATTGCATTGTTTTGCCCAAACCTAGAGACTTAGATAGGGGTTAAATTCCCTCACATTTATTGCGACGTTAGCCTGCTTCTAACACTTGCTGTCTGTTTCATGCTGTCTGTCTATCGTGCTTAATTTTGTTGTTCTGTCTCTCTCCAGCCTGTGCTATACTGATTGTGTTCTCAGTTCCTTAAAGAATGTTAACAGAGTTACCTCCTTATTTCCTCATGAGTGTTGGTGGGGCTGCTATCTATAAACTACCCTCAGATCATTCCAAGCTTTATTGGTATAATGTGGAATTTTAGTTTGCTGTATCTTTTTCTGGAATTTCTGTGAGATGGACATTGAGTCCACTGGCTTTATCTTCCATGACTTTCTCCCTCAACCCACACCCTCGCTGTCGTTTGCTCCCCTCTCTATCTTCTTCCCCCCCGCACCCATCTCTCATCTTTTTTTCCTTTTATATGGTAAGAAAAATTATCTAGTTGGTTTTTAAATTTACTTATTTGGTGAATTAATCACTGTTCACTTGGCAATTCAGTGTTTCTGTTGAGTTGTAAGTTTTTTTCAGTCAGTCGTACAATAATGACTTCCCTGCTCCCAGCCAAACTTTTTTTCCTCTCTATTATTCTTTTTTTAATCATTTGGAATGCATCCTTATTTTTCATTTAGGAATGAATACTTACGCGTATAGTTCTCTTTCAGTATCAGCTGAAGATTGGTTCCTCGACTCCTGAGGACACCAAAATCTGCAGATGCTGAAGTTCCTGATACCAAACAGCGTAGTATCTGCATGTAACCTACACACATCCTCTTGTATACTTTAAACCATATCTAGATCACTTATAATACCGAATATAATATAAATGCTATGTAAATAGTTTGGGGTTCTTTGAGAGACAGGGTCTCACTCTGTCACCTAGGCGGGAGTACAATAGCTTAATGGTAATTTACTGCAGCCTTGAACTCCTGGGTTCAAGCAATCCTCCCACCTCAGGCTCCTGAGTAGCTGGGGCTACAGGTTCACCACTATGCCTGGCTAATTAAAAACAAATTTTTTTTGTAGAGACGGGATCTTGCTCTGTTGCCTAGGCGGTCTTGAACTTCTGTGCCAAGCCCCAACTTGGCCTCCCAATGTGCTGGGGCTACAGGTGTGTGCCACCATGCCTGTTTAATTTTTAAATTTTTGGTAAAGATGGAGTCTTGGTGTGTGACTCAGGCTGGTCTCACACTCCTGGCCTGAAGCAATCTTTCCATCTCAGCTTCCCAAAGCAGTGGGATTACAGGCGTGAGTCACTGCACCTGGTTGTAAATAGCCATCATAGCGTATTGTTTATTGAATAATAACAAGAGAAAAAATATCTGTATTTTCTAACTGCAGTTGGTTGAATCTATGGATGTGGAAGGCACAGATACAGAGGGCCAACCATATATATTTTTAAAGTTTTATTTTCTTCTTTATAGTAATTGTTTTTAGTTGGGGACCATTTGCTAATTTATTAATTTGGTCTCCCATTTTTGGGCTTCTGGTTTTTAAAAATCCCAGGGTAATTCATTTTTTGCCCTTATGAATAAATTAATATCTGTATTTATGAATACCAGTAGCTTGTGTGGACACTATCAGCCTCAAAGCTTACTCCTGAATTTGCAGGGAGGGGTAGAAGCAGGTCTTTAATCCGAGCATCTTCCTAATGTTGGTCATCGCTCTCCTAAGGGAAGCCCTTGACTTGGTTTTTTTTGGTTACATAATATTTGTACATATTGATGACGCACATGTGATAATTTGTTTCAATAACAGAATGTGGAATGATCAAATCAGAGTACTTGGGGTATTCATCACCTTAAGTATTTATCAGTTTCTAAGTATGGGAACGTTTCAAGTTCTCTCCTGTAGCTGCTTGGAAATATACATTGTTTTTAACTGTATCATCCTACTCTGCTAGCACACATTAGAGCTTATTCCTTCTATCTAAGTGGATGTTTTCACCTCCTCACCAACCTCTGTTCATCCTCCGCCCCCTACTTTCCAGTACACTTGGCTGTTTTCTTTCCGTGACCTAAGTTTCTCAATAGAGGTGGGAAAATATAGCAACTCTCTACCATCATAAAAATAGCTTGGTTGAGTTATTGATTTTCATTACGTACATACCTATTTAGTTTTAATTGTTTTGCTAATAACCTAAGTTTTCTTCATTAGATTTTTGATCCCTTTTCCTTGATTTTGTTTAGACATTTGTATGGAGGAGGAGGAAGAACATTCTGACAGAAATGCATCACGGAAGTCTCGTCCTGAGGTCATCACTTTCACAGAGGAGGAGACAGCCCAGTTAGCCAAGATCCGGCCGCAGGAGAGCGCCACGGTGTCGGAGAAGGTCCTGGTGCAGTCCGCGGCAGAAAAGGACCGCATCAGCGAGCTGAGGGACAAGCAGGCAGAGCTGCAGGACGAGCCCAAGCATGCCAACTGCTGCACATACTGCCCCAAGAGCTTCAAGAAGCCCAGCGACCTGGTGAGGTGAGGGCATGGCTATGCTGCGCGGGTTCTGCTCTGAAGACTGGAGGTGCAGGCAGCTGCTCCTTTGGTGACTTTCACTGCAGCAGGGCCATTAGTTTCTCAACCCGGTGTCACCTGAGTGATGGCAGCTTGCTTACTAGAGTGTATGGTTTTAAGCTTGAATTACTTCTCTGTAGTAAGCTCGTTCAGAATATTAATTAGACAGTCTGTTTTCAGCTGTGCACGGTGGCTCACACCTGTAATCCCAGCACTTTGGGAGGCCGAGGCAGGAGGATCACCTGAGGTTGGGAGTTTGAGACCAGCCTGACCAACAGGGAGAAACCCAGTCTCTACTAAAAAATATAAAATTAGCTGGGCGCAGTGGTGGGTGCCTGTAATCCCAGCTACTCAGGAGCCTGAGACAGGAGAATCGCTTGAACCCAAGAGGTGGAGGTTGCAGTGAGCTGAGATCATGCCATTGCACTCCAGCCTGGGCAACAAGAATGAAATGCCATCTCAAAAAAAAAAAAAAAGAAAGTCTGTTTTCTCTGTAGATTGCTTATGCTTATTTCTGTATGGTTGTCATAGTAGTAAACAATGAAAACAAATCTGTCCATTGAGGAAGGCAGGGCTCTAAGTTTTGTGGACAGGCAGAAGAGCAGCAGGCGCCCTCCCGCCTGACGCCTGCCAGTCAGTGTGAGGAGCCGGACACAATCACGTGACAGGAGGGAGACTCACTGGCAACTGGCCAAACAGCAGTGGCTGATACATGAGATCGAGTTTAGCAGAACCATGAAGAATCTGGAAACCAAGACCCATGGTAAAGAACAGAAGGGGCTCTCAGAATGTCCTTCCTTTCTGGAGAAAGGAAGACCAAAGTATCAGTGTTCTCCTAAAGAATCAGAAGAGTTTCTCTATATAAGGGGGATGCTTATGTTTTGCTCTAGGAGATAGAACTAATTATTCAGCAACTTAGTAAAACAAACTGCAAAGATTTCAATATTGCAGGATGTTTCAGAAAACCAAAGAGGGTGTGTTCCTTGTACTCTTTATTCTACAGAGGGCAGCAGCAGGTGCTGCAGGGAAAGGGTAGGTGGTTTCAAGGAACTGCTGGGTTGGCAGTGCCACCCTAGTGAGCACACACCTTGACTGCTGGCCTTTGTGTTTTGACCACAGCAGGACGGTGGGGTGTGTTCAGCTAGAGAGTGACAATGAGGGAGGTGACTGGAGAAGGAAGAGCGCCCAGGTCCCACTGGGTGGTGCAGCCACAGGACCCTTGAATAGCAAGCTCTCGTTAAGCCATGTAGTGAAGTTCCAGGGTAGAATCTAAGTTGATGGTGTGATCTGAGGTTGGGAATAAGACATAGAAAGTTAAACTTGGCCGGGCGCGGTGGCTCAAGCCTGTAATCCCAGCACTTTGGGAGGCCGAGGCGGGTGGATCACGAGGTCAGGAGATCGAGACTATCCTGGCTAACATGGTGAAACCCCGTCTCTACTAAAAATACAAAAAACTAGCCGGGCGTGGTGGCGGGCGCCTGTAGTCTCAGCTACTTGGGAGGCTGAGGCGGGAGAATGGCGTGAACCCGGGAGGCGGAGCTTGCAGTGAGCCGAGATCACGCCCCTGCACTCCAGCCTGGGAGACACAGCGAGACTCCGTCTCAAAAAAAAAAAAGTTAAACTAAGGAGAGCAGGAGCTAAGGGGTTCTGATGGAAACTTGGGATGTTTATAAGAAGGAGTCCAGTCTGGCCAGCAGTTGTATGTGGCCTAGAGGAACTCGTGAACTAACCGATAGAGAGAGAGTTTTCCAGTAGGGGTTAGTGGTGGAGTCATAGATGAGAAAGTCAGGCCTGGCAAGGGTGTCACATGGAGGTGTTGAGACAGCACTTTGTGACCTGCCTGTGGGTGGGGCGTGCCAGCCAATTAGCAGAGACAAGATGCCACCAAGGCGACATGAAGTGCTAAAAGTGTCTCCATCGACTGTAGCTAAAGACCAGAAGAGTGGGACGTTCTTTTTTTTTTTTTTTTTTTTGAGGCAGAGTCTCGCTCTTTCGCCCAGGCTGGAGTTCAGCGGCGTGATCTCGGCTCACTGCTAACTCCGAGAGCGGGACATTCTTATAGCTGCGTTTTCTTCTTCTTGTCCTAGCCTTCATTTTAAAAAAGTTCAAGGTTCATACTCCCAGTGAGTAAATGTGATGATAAACAAAAAACGGTACTGAAGGGTGTCCTATTCTCCAGAGATAACCACTGTTAACAGTTTTTTAAGTTTTTTTTTTTTCAGAAATGTCTGGACATATACCAATGTTAAGTTGTACGATTCTGGTTTTTAAAATTTTACATGTCAGTGAATCATAGATATTTTTCTTTGTCAGTATCTATAAACCTATTTCATTCTTTTTAATGGCAATGCAGGGTTCTGTCGCATGGGCATACCAAATTAATTTTACCAGACCCCTCCTGATGAACACTGAGTTTCCATGTGTGATGACTGGCAGGGTGCTGCCGTGATTGTCTTCTGTGAGCCTGTATGCCTCTGATGGCTCAGTGAGGGTAGAGTCTGGCAAAGGCCACCAGAGGGCCTTGTGCCTCTGTCTTTCAGAGACTCCGAGTGCCTGTTTTACAGCTCCAGCCAACAGGATGTCATTTTCATCTGCTCTTCTTTGGTTCTAAGTGTGGTTGAACAGCTTTGCATATGTTTTTAGACTGTTTGTATTTCTTCTGTAAGCTCTCTGTGCATTGCTCACTTTTCTACTCTGATATTGTTTGGGATTTCCTGCTGATTTGTCAGAGTTCTTGGGTTTTTTAAGGAAATTTTCTTTCTTTTTTTGAGACAGTCTCACTTTGTCGCCCAGGCTGAAGTGCAGTGGCGTGATCAGGGCTCACTACAACCTCTGCCTCTTGGGTTCAAGTGATTCTCCTGTCTTAGCCTCCTGAGTAGCTGGGATTACAGGCGCCTGCCACCACGGCCCGCTAATTTTTGTATTTTCAGTAGAGACGGGATTTTACCATGTTGGCCAGACTGGTCTCGAACTCCCTACCTCAGATGATCTGCCCGCCTCAACCTCCCACAGTGTCGGGATTACAGGCGTGAGCCACTGCTCCCCTCCCTACAGAAATTATCTCTATTATTATTTGTCTTGCAAATATTTTCATTGTTATTTGGATTTGTTTATTGTATTTTTTGTTTGGAGTGAAGCTTAAAGTTTTTCTTGGCCAAACGTAATCAAAACGTCGTAACACCTAATTTTAATTTATATAGTTATAAATTTCAAATCATGAAGTTGTTTGTCAATGCGTCTATAATTAACGCTTTTTGGATAGGCATGTTCGAATCCATACTGGAGAAAAGCCATACAAATGTGATGAATGTGGAAAGAGTTTTACTGTGAAATCCACTCTCGATTGCCATGTGAAGACTCACACAGGTAAGGAGCACATTCCTGTGTCATTGGTAGAGATCTTAGGATAGCATTTCGTATGTTTTGTTCCTATGTATTTTGCATACATAATACTTTCCAAATTAGAAAGCTTAAAAATGAAGCACCATGAAGAAAGTGATATGAAAGATTTTTTTATTCGTGACACAGGGAAAGCTGTCCAAATGACAATTTCCCAAAAATGGGAATTCCATCTTGCAGACATTGCCCCTTTCCATTTCCTGTTCTGTCTTCCATGACAGCTGCTTTTTTACACTAAGCACTTTGTTTAGCTTTTGTTTTTAGTGGATGTAAACTTGTTTTTACTCAGTTGGAAAAAAAGTATTAGGTCTCAAAAGTTACATTTTTCTTAAAAATTGTCATGTATTCTTACTCATGCCTAAATAACTTTGTTAAAAAGATTACCTCTTAGTCTCATTTAAGCCAAAGAGATTTAGTATGTTGAGGTTTTGTAAAACCTGGCACTTAGCAAATCTGATGGCAGTTATCATTTCATAATTATTTTTATGTGGGGGGAAAATCTTGCAAAGGGAGAAGTGAATGTCCAGTATTCCTGGCCTTTTTCTCATCTTCATCTCGTCTGCGCCTTTGCTTCTGGAATTCTGCACAGTGCATCCTAGCGGTGGTGAGGCCGGCTCTGCCTCTGCCTGCTTGGGAATCCTGTAGTCCTCCTGTGAGCTCTGTGGTCCTAGACAAGGTTCTCCTCTCAGCCACAGGTTTCTCCTGCAGAAGATGGGGCTAATAGTTGTACCTCTGTCTTTGGGAGTTCAGACATTTAAATAGCTTTAAGTATTAAGACACTTAAATAGCTGGGAAAAGTGTTTGGCCTTTGGTAAACGCTCAGGAATGGATTGGCCTGTGGTAAACGCACAGTGAATGCAGAGCTGTTGTTATAATGATTCATAGAATTACGATTATCAGACCAATTTATATTCTTCATTGTTGGTTATAAGCAGAATTCAACCAACAAGAACAAATGGACTTTCACACATTTACCTGACCCTGTGATTCTTTTCTGATGGGTTAATATTTGGAGCTAGATAAACAGATCCCTGAGCTTGTTTATATGACTGTCCTGTGTGCAGTTTTTCTGTTGTTTCTTTAGGCTCCCTGTATTTGTCTCTCTTGTGTAATGCAATGAACTGTTTGCGGATATGGAGGGCCCGGCCTCATTTACCTTTGCGCCCCCAGGCCTAGGGCATGGCCTGTCATGCAGCAGGTGCCCAGTGACATCCACGATGACTTGGTACACGCTGCTTCATCATTTCCTTGGTTTTGGAGTTCAGTGTAGGCTATGTGGATAAGGACTAGAAATAGAAGTCTCGGGATAAATACCTTTTAGTTCCTCTTTCTCCATTCTGAAGTAGAGGTGTGATTTCTGAGGAACCCAGGGTGGCATTGGGATAGTAGATTGCTCTAGTCCCTTTGTGGATCCTAGTGTGCGCCATGCTGTAAAAATTAGCGTTTGTTCCTGGACCAGTAAAGGGGAAAAACCAGCCAGGAAGTTTTTCAGCTCCCAGAGGCTCTTGGAGGGTGGAGCCTGTGCTCGTGGTGCTCTGAGCCTTCGTGGCCTTTGATATACCCAGTAATCATGAAAAGAGCCTCAGGAACTAGATACATGATACTAGGCACACAGCTCTTTGACCCTAGAATAGAACTTTCCTTTGCACATTCTCCCATGTGATGCCTACCTGTGCTGGCATTTTGGTCGCTCCTGTTTGGCAGAAGAGAAGATAGAGAGATGCTGAGATGTTAAAGTACCATTTGCAAAATTAAAGAAAAGTGACAGTAATTCAAAGCTGGACTGTTAAGTCATACCACCCATTAGCTTCTGATAAATATAAATCAAATATTCCAATCAAGGTTCAGAATAACGCAGTGGTTTAGAAACACTATAAAGCTCAAAGGGTTGTGAAAATGCTGAGTTCAAATTGTAAATAATATACTGTTAAATTCGTGCAACAATTGCCTGTGACATCCATAACATCTTATAGGTGAAAGGGATTCTCATTAAAGCACTTCCATCCACTGATTCAACATATTTACATCCAGATTGACAGCTGAGTGGGGTGGGTGTGAGTGTCGCGGCTGCCATCGCCTCTGCTGATTCTTGGCTGGGCTTTTCTCAGGTCAGAAGCTCTTCAGCTGTCACGTCTGCAGCAATGCCTTCTCCACGAAGGGAAGTCTGAAGGTCCACATGCGTCTGCACACGGGAGCCAAGCCCTTCAAATGCCCGCACTGTGAGCTGCGTTTCCGTACCTCGGGTAGAAGGAAGACACACATGCAGTTTCATTATAAACCAGACCCAAAGAAGGCCAGAAAGCCTGTGACTCGAAGCTCATCGGAAGGATTGCAGCCCGTAAACCTCCTCAACTCCTCCTCTACTGACCCTAATGTGTTTATCATGAACAACTCTGTTCTAACAGGACAGTTTGATCAGAATCTGCTGCAACCAGGACTGGTGGGCCAAGCTATTCTCCCTGCCTCCGTGTCAGGTAAACACTGAGCCGGGGGAATGGGAACGGCACAGTGATTGAACTGTTCTGCGCTGCTTCTGTCTGTTCCCACAGTAGAAGAGACGTTGTTTACCGTAGCACCATGTTTCCCTTCTTTGAGCCTTTCCCTTATGAGGCATTTGGAAAAATGGGAATTCCATCTTGCAGACATTGCCCCTTTCCATTTCCTGTTCTGTCTTCCATGACAGCTGCTTTTTTACACTAAGCACTTTGTTTAGCTTTTGTTTTTAGTGGATGTAAACTTGTTTTTACTCAGTTGGCAGTCTCATAAATTTAGGAGGGAGAAGTGTAATTTCTAAATACTCATTAGCATTGGTTTTGATACAGTGCCGTTTTCCATTTGTTCTTGGGTCACATAGTGCTTGAGAAGTGTGACGTTTTAGCTAGTTGTGTTGACTTGTGTACCTGCCAGTAAATGCAGCAGTTGTACATGGCAGTCAGATGTCCTGTGTGCCCTTCTTTCTGTTTCTGTGACTCACGGCACCATTGCAGCCTGATCACCACTCAGTAGTAGTGGTTGTTTTGAACCTTTGGCTAATCGGTAGAATCTTTTTCAGCTACTTTTCTGATATATTTAAAGTGGGTAATGAGAGTATCTATTTCACAGAGTTGTTCTGGGGTGATTAGACAGTGTCTGTGAATGGTATAAAGTGTGTCTATTTCACAGAGTTGCTCTGGGATGATTACACAGTGTATGTGTATATGGTGTAAAGTAGATTTCTGGAGTGATTAGACAGTGTATGTGTGTATACGGTATAAAGTAGATTTCTGGGGTGATTAGATAGTGTATGTGTGTATACGGTATAAAGTAGATTTCTGGGGTGATTAGACAGTGTATGTGTGTATACGGTATAAAGTAGATTTCTGGGGTGATTAGACAGTGTATGTGTGTATACGGTATAAAGTAGATTTCTGGGGTGATTAGACAGTGTATGTGTATGGTATAGAGTAGGTTTCTGGGATGATTAGACAGTGTATGTGTATATGGTATAAAGCAGGTTTCTGGAGTGATTAGACAGTGTGTGTATACAGTATATAGGGTGATTAGACAGTGTGTGTGTATATGGTATAAATGGTGATTAGATAGTGTGTGCGTATGGTATAAAGGGTAATTAGACAGTATGTGTGTATATGGTATAAAGACTGATTAGACAATGTATGTGTGTATATGGTATAAAGCGTGATTAGACAGCATATGTGTGTATATGGTATAAAGTAGGTGTTGGTATTCCACAACAAGATTGTATTGACATAATGTGTACAACTTATGTATTTAAAAATCCCTATGTAAAAAATGAATTACTTTAGTTTTAAGAAGCATTCACAATATTCGTTCATTCCCTTTCTCTTTCTCTGGCCAGCTGGGGGTGACCTGACTGTGTCTCTGACAGATGGGAGCCTGGCTACCCTAGAAGGCATCCAGTTACAGTTGGCTGCTAACTTGGTTGGACCAAATGTACAGATTTCTGGAATCGATGCTGCCAGCATTAATAACATTACGTTGCAGGTATGATATCTTCCATGGTCTCCTGTGCTGTAATTCTCTTGGCATCACACAGAAGCATGAAGTTTTCATTACAAGTACATGTGCTGCTTTTCAGATTGATCCGAGCATTCTGCAGCAGACGCTACAGCAGGGCAACCTGTTGGCTCAGCAGCTCACGGGGGAGCCTGGCCTGGCCCCACAGAACAGCTCTCTCCAGACGTCGGACAGCACGGTCCCTGCCAGTGTTGTCATCCAGCCCATCTCAGGCCTGTCCTTACAGCCCACAGTGACCTCTGCAAACCTGACCATAGGCCCACTGTCTGAGCAGGATTCAGTGCTGACCACTAACAGCAGTGGTAAGAGCCACTCACTTTTGCTTATTTTGACAGCTGGAGTTTCAGTTTCTTGCTTGCGATCATATATTTGATTTTAGGATGTTATGATGTCATTTTCTTCTCTTTGTGGAAGACAATAAATCAAATGTCTTGAGAATAAAATAAACTTTTCTTATAATTAATGATATGTGTTTAGTATATCCTCTTAATTACTGCTACCTTCATTTAATTACTCTTTTCATACTGGCTTCATTTTATCGCAAGGCTTTCTTTTTAGATGAAGGAATTAGAGATGACTGATGCTTTGTTTTATATCTTTCTCTCATTGAAATATTTAATAACAGTTTAACTAAATATTTTTAATATAAAAACAGGGGAAATTGATTTTTTTGAAGCTCAACTTTGTTTTGCTTTGTAATGACAATCAGGGACCCAAGACCTCACTCAAGTGATGACTTCGCAAGGTCTGGTGTCCCCCTCCGGCGGTCCCCACGAGATCACCTTGACCATCAACAACTCCAGCCTGAGCCAGGTCCTGGCACAGGCCGCTGGGCCCACTGCCACATCTTCCTCGGGGTCTCCACAGGAAATTACCCTGACTATCTCCGGTTAGTAAGTTATTATTTTAAACATCCTTTCACCCTGCGATTTAAGCGCTGTGTATCTTACTATCTCTTTTCCTACAGTGCTCCGCTGTGCGTAAAGCCTGTGCTCAATACGTATTTGTAGTTTATGGGAGGAGTTGAAGTTTAGTGAAAATAATGTGTTCTAATTCAGATCTGGTACCAGAAAGGAAAAATTATAGTTTCTCATGTCATTTCCAGTTTGAGTACAGTCAGTTATTTAATTCATTCATTTATTGACTCATTTTTAGAGAATAAGTTATTTTTGTTTGGCAAAGAGCAGAAAGCATAGCTTTGTGGTTCTCACTCATGCTTCATGAAACTGGTATAAACTTTACATTAGGGCGTTATAGATCCCCATGGCCCTCTCCTTACCGTATGTCTTCAGAATTCTACTAGGATTATACAGAAAAATTGAAACATTGGAGAACATTGAAAAATAGATAAACGGGTAGGAAATACCCTTTGGCAGTAAAGCCCACCTAAAATTGGCAATCTAATTCTCTCCACCAGTCACCAGGCTGACTCATTCCCTGTTTCAGGGCTAGGCTGCTCATATTCTGACTTTTCTCCTTGTGTGCCTTCCTTGGTCCTTACGTATCATTAATTCCCATAGCGTGTTCGGATCTCAGTGAGCATTGAACATATTTTCCTGGTGTGCTTCGCTTTCGTGACTCTTAACTATAAACTCTCTGTATTAACTAAGAGTCATTTGTTAATTCAACAACTTTTATAGCCCTTACTAAGTATTAGATATTATTTTAGTAACGTCCACAGATATTAACTCATTCAATATTAACTTATTTAAGACTCATAACCTGATGATGCTGTTAACAAAGACGTTTTGCTAGGAATCAAAACACCTCCGTGGAGATCTGAGGTGACAGAGGGAAGCAGCCCCACTTCCTGAAACACAGCTGTGGAGAAGGACAGCATTCTAGATGGACTCAACCATGAAGGGCAGCATTTCTGCTGTTTCAGAGATATTTCTGCAGAAATTAATTTCAGAACTGAAAGAAAAGGTATTCATAAGAAAACCAGAAGCTTTCTTTTTCAGGAAGATGTCTTTATTTCTTTTAATATTTTAGTGAGAAATTTGAGGAACTATTTTTAGGTACAGCTTTGCTTTTGAATGAAATGTAGTGGTTTTTAGATGCTGTTGGAAAGCGAAAATTAACATTGAATTTTATATAATTCAGTAACCTTCTTCCTTTTAAAATTATATTTATATCTGAAGGAAAGCTGTTTGGTTGATCCAGTTAACTTTCTCGAATACACTTAGTGTAAGAAGCATTGTGCCAGGTCCTATCAAAACCACATAGTGCGTGGTTCTTGCTCAGAGTTAAGAAAATGTATTCTTCAGTTTGTGGATTGTGCCTCTGTTCTTCCTGTGTTTTATTATTGGCCATTTGGTTATTTTGTTAGTATATTTGAAAGTGTAGATGAATATAACTATTTTTTTAAGAATTTGGGCCGGGTGCGGTGGCTCAAGTCTGTAATCCCAGCACTTTGGGAGGCCGAGACGAGCGGATCACGAGGTCAGGAGATCGAGACCATCCTGACTAACACGGTGAAACCCCGTCTCTACTAAAAAATACAAAAAACTAGCCAGGCGAGGTGGCAGGAGCCTGTAGTCCCAGCTACTCAGGAGGCTGAGGCAGGAGAATGGCGTAAACCCGGGAGGCGGAGCTTGCAGTGAGCTGAGATCCGGCCACTGCACTCCAGCCTGGGCGACAGAGCAAGACTCCGTCTCAAAAAAAAACCAAAAAACAAAAAACAAAAGAATTTGGCTTCTAGGAGAAAACCTTAAATGAGTTAATGAAATAAGTTTGGTTTCAACTTTGGGCTTAAGATTGTTTTTTCTGACTTATTATGATGATAATGATAATTGACTATACAATTCCTTATCCCATTTTGAAAGGGCTGCAAAAAGCATTTAATTTATGGTAACCTGTTAAAAGCATCTAGATATTCCATAGAAATTTTCAAAGATTTCGTAGTATGTTCTTTTTTCCATTAACACATAGGATTATAAATGCATGCAAGTACTAGAGAATGCACATATCACTTCAGCTAAGTTTTGCAGACTTTAGGCAGTTCATGAGTCCTGGCATTCAGAAGAAGGTTATACGTTGAGTAAAAGGCAAAGGCAGTCCTTTGCCTCCCGGAATTACCCTGTCCAGATACAATGAAAGTCCTTGTACCTGATGTTTTCAAAAGCCCAGTTATTAATAAAAAGGTATATAAAATTTGGGAACCAAACAAGTGACACCTGCGTACTTTGGAGATTTATCCCTGGATCTTTTGAATATGGGTTTGCTCAGGTGATAATACATTTTCTACTTTTTAAAATTTTTGCCTGTACTCATGTTCATCATGCAGTTTCATTTCCTGTTTCTACTTCTTCAGCGTGGCATGAGAATGTAGGTCACTATAAAGCAATCATAGTGCAGTATACTTTTGTCTTTTGAATCTTTTTCTCTCGGATTTTGTGTAGTTGTCTTGCCTACGCCTATTTTGACAGCAGAATGTTTAAAGTATCTTCTGTTTACCAGGTCTTTCCAAGGCATTCAATTTGGTTTCCATTGGAATTCCAACAGGTTTTTTATTCGCATATTCATTTCTAGTTGCCATACTATATGATTTCATTATATCATTACAGTAGCTGATGAAGCTAGCATTAGTGGGTTTTGAATCAAGCAAATGTGTTTTAGTAGGAATGTATTGCAGGCATGTTAGTGTGTACTTGAGAGCATTCAGAACACACAGGATAGGAACACAGCACACGGGAAACTGCAGCATCACGGGCTCGGCAAGCCTGCCCAGTGGAGGGCAGGGAGGGGAGATTCTGTTATTGCTTGCTGATGCCCCTCAGATCCTTTTAACATGCTTTTGCTGTACCTGGGCTGTGCACTATATTTGGAAATATTTTCAATTCATTGACAGTTTTATTCAACAAAGTCTGTGATTTTTAGGGCCTAAATACTGAGTTAAAGTAGAACTCATAAGAAGTATTTTTAAAATACTTCACAGCTTAAAAAGTGTGAACAAATACTGTCATTTAGGGAAATGCATTTTTGTGGTTTCATTTTCGTTTTTCCATAAATTTTACTGAATTGAAAATGAAAGCTTTGAGGATACAATTGTATGTTTAACATACTTGCCAATACGCATCTGAGAATGTTGTTTTCAGGTATCACAATATTAATTTCCATTTAGGTCAAGAACTTATTCAACACAATTCTAAAGGAAATAGTGAACTGTTAATAAACAGGAGCATAAGATTGTTAGCACCTGAAGTCAATAATCTACAGGTGCTACCCTAACAGTAAGCAATGATCAGCTTCTCTCACAGAGTACAACATTGAACTCTTCAGGTACGCCGCACAAGAGTTAGCCAAGAGAGACATTATAAGAGGTCATAGCTGAAGAGCTCAGCCCACAGTAACTGAGGAGGTAAACTGTCCTGTAGCACGACAGGTATGTCAGCATCATTCTTTGTCACTTGGAGTACCATTCTGTAAGGATTAGTGGCTTATGTCTAATTCTAGGATACAAAATTCTCTCTAATGTTACCAACCAATCGATAATGTTACTTTTTAAGTCATGAAAGTAAATTATTTTATTCAACTGTACAAAGCATCATATATTCATATGTTATCATGTTAATAACTCCATGTACAAAACTGTCCCTTTCTAACCCAGCACTGGAAGTCTCTTACTCAGCTCATTACTTGTGCCCTCCAGTGAGAATTTTCTGACACCAGCTGAAAATAGAATAGAAAAATGGAAAGGAGGCAGCTTTCTAATATTTTAAAGCATATAATTTTATGGAAAATAAACATATTAGTATCGGCAAAAACTGCAATTACTTTTGCACCAACGTAATAAATGAGCTCACATGAGATAATGACAATTTTATAAGTAACCATTAACAGTTTAGGATAACACACCTATCTCATTCTTTTCACCTTGTAGAGATTGCGTTCACTTCCTAGCCTTGTTATTTTCCAACTATGTATATCACTTTGTGAGGAAAAATAACTAATCTTCAGATATGTTTGTACCCAAAAGCTAGTCCTTTTTTCATGCTTAATTCTTAATTGAAACGACCTCTTGTCCAGTAGTTCATTTATTCCATAAAAGATTATAGTGTCTGCTGTGTGGTAAGAATTGCGCGAAATCTGGGAATATAACTCTGGACAGGTCAGAGGTGGTCCTGCATTCTGGATCTTAGAAACAAGTGGAGTGCAGACATTTTTTGAAGAATCCACAAGTGACTGTAAAATTACAGCTGTAACCATATATAAAGGAGAGCTGATGGTGCAGAGAGCACATGTCACAGGGGGTGGCCCTGCGACTTCTTTGAGGACGTCCTGGCTGAGCTGAGAGAGGGGCTTGAGAGTGGGGCAGCTTTTCTCCCCATGCCAGCTGCTCGACTTTGCATGACCTGTGGTGGCCTTTAGCTGAAGCAAGGAGGTGTGGATATTTTAATGCCTGGAAGATCCAAAATATATGATGTATTGTTGAAGTTACATAGCAAATGTTTTTCTCCTGTTTTCTAAACCTCATAGTTTGTGGTTTTTAAAGGATCAGGCAGTGTGTTCTTCTCATCTCTAGAATTGTAATCCTGGGCTGTGAGTTCATCACCTTTCCCCCGCTGCCTGGTTCATGTTGCAGTGTGAAGACGTGCTGCTTGTGTGTGGGCCGAAGCGAGCGGTGGTCGCTCGTGGTGCAGGGCTCTGGGTGAGATGTCTGGATTCACGCCCCGCTAGCTGGCCTCACTGAGCAGGAAACTGGCTGTCAGCGGTGCAGCCTCATGTCTTCCTGGAAACTCTGCTCAACATCCTTAGTGAGCCCCTGGCACATTGATGGAGAGACAAGTCAGGTTGTAGAGGTTTCGGTTTGAGTGGAGTGGTTTGTGCTTCTTGGTGATCCTGGATGTTTGCAGGTGCAGCAGATTGCTTGACTCAGAATTGGGGATGTTCTGACCGAAGGGAGAAGTTGGGTGGAATGAGGGCGCATGCACTCCAGGGCTCTGCTCTGGCTGCCCGCATTTCTTTAAACTTCTGCGATCTGGCTAGTTCGGTAGTAAGTGCTGTACCTATAAATTCACCTCCACAGACACATGTTGAAAGTATCACACCAGCATCTCACACGCAGGTGAGGGTCCTCTCAGGGCAGGCGAGCTGTCCTCAGTCAGTGGGTGCAAGGCTCCCACATGTTATGCAGCGGATATTTCTGTACAGACAGCAACATACCCACTTTGCTGATTTGCATTTTTAAAATTATTATTCTTTTAGACCTTTTTTTTAAAGAGCCAGCTGAGGCCGGGCATGGGCATGGTGGCTCAAGCCTGTAATCCCAGCACTTTGGGAAGCCGAGGTGGGCGGATCACCTGAGGTCAGGAGTTTGAGACCAGCATGGCTATCATGGTGAAACCCCATCTCCACTAAAAATATAACAAATTAGCTGGGCGTGGTGGTGGGTGCCTGTAATCCCAGCTACTCAGGAGGCTGAGGCAGGAGAATTGCCTGAACCTGGGAGGTGGAGGTTGCAGTGAGCTGAGATTGCTCTACTCCAGCCTGGGCGACAAGAGCGAAATTCCGTCTCAAGAAGAAAAAAAAAAAGCCAGCTGAGAAAATAAATCTCTTTCTCTCTCACGCTCTCTCTCAGGCTACTTTAGCTTATATCCCTCTTGCTAAATTAAAAAAAAAAAAAAAAAAGCTTTTCAAGGGATTGGGTGACATTAAAAGATGAATGCATAATTAAAGAATATTTGTGTACTAATGTAATATCAGCTATTCTTAAATATAGGGTTTGTTTTATGTGATCAAGTAAGTTGTCTTATGTTCTTGAATACCTTTAGCATCTTTGAATAATCCTGGGTATAGGAAGCAATTCTTCATATATTGACCTACTCAATCCTTAATATTAAGCAGATGTTTTTAGAGTGGCTTACACATCCCATTGGTCCTAGTTATAATTATGTAGTGGATCTCACCTCTGTAATAGTAGTTAGGAGATTGCCTCTTAGTGAGCAATATTTATCTAGAGTCATAGTCAGTTTCAGATCTAGCTTGAGGCCACACCACTAACAACTGAAATTAAAATGACATTATTTTGGAATTAAACATGGCTCTTCTAAAGTAAACACTCAATTAAAAACCTCTAATGCCCATACCAAACTTGCGTTGAGCATAATGAATATGTATGTGGCTATTATTATGTTTTGATTCTCTATGCAAGCAAGGTTTGGTTAAGACTCATCAGCCTCTAGGTTAACTGTGGCTGTTTCATCTTAATCGAAGGCATTGAAAGAAGTGTATCACCATTTAGGGATTTGTGAATAAATCCAAGTGAGACAATTACTCACAATTTCACATGCAGGATAAAAGCACATGCTTTTGTTCAGATTTGTGATGGAGGAGTTGAAGACTATTTCAGAGTTTCATCCCAGCAACATCCATTCCCAAATCTGACACAAAGAGTTTTTCTTAAAACATGTTCCCGTAGAATGTAAGTACTGCCTCAGAAGCAGATCGTAGTCTTGATAGAGGCTTGAGAAATTTAGCACAACTTTTTAAAGAATTCATCTCAAATGAGTATTATCTTTTTGTTCTTACCTTCACCCACTTTTAAATTTAAGATAATTTTGATGAATAAATTGAGTTCTACTTTCAATGAAAGCAAAGACCAGTATTTGTTTTCTATTTATTTGTAAAGTTATTCTAGCCTTAGTTTCTTCTAGATTTAAGTATAATCACTTATTTTAATTTTAAATAGTTCAACAATTTAACATTTTCTATTTGCCAGTGTGTATTAAAACTGAAGAGGACATTCTTATCCTCACAAGTTGTCCCTGTGAGTGACCTGGATGCTTGGGAACGAGGGGCTACCCCAATGCTTCTCTCCTGTTCTGTCGCCCCCACCTTCTCTCTTCTCACATTTAAGTTAATTGCAAGAAAAAACTGATATCATATCTTTTAAACTATTTTTAGAACCTTATAAAATTATGTTTTCTTAGAAGCTATATCCCAAGAGATTTAAGATAATGTTGGGTGTGATGAGTGTATGGTTTATTAATCTTTTAAACTTATTTTTGAGTCGGAATCATAAAGTCAGACTTGCATTGCTCTATACATGCTGGAGGAACAGTGGTTTCAGAAAAATAAGTGAAGAATAAAAGTAAGAGTCTACAATCTTCACTTCAGCGTGAGATCTTCATTTTCATGCTAAGAGTATTTAATTTGAATATAAAATTGTAGCTTTTAACAAATAGATAGTTAAGAGCTATTTGTAGCTTGTAATTTAACTGCATGCTTAAGAAAATTTCAACTTTTTTCTGCTCTAGTCACGTGTTCTTTTCAATCATATTGAGGACAGTTGTACTGGAACTGGTATCATCCTGTTTGTGGAAAATCCGTTGAATTAGGACATTATTAAAGGTTCACTGTTTGAGTTGAAATATGAACATTGGCACTGTCTGAAGTTGTTTATTGTTTTCATTGAACTTTGTGTCAGGTTTCACTTTAATCAAACACAAGCCTTCTGTATCTTTTTGCATTTTTCATGCTGCACAGTCCCAGAATCTCTGATACCTTAATAATCACTAGAAAGTCAGGATTAGTTGACTGGTGGGAATGGGGGGAAGATCTTTGATTCCTTTATTTCAGCAGTTGGGATGAAGTTTGCATTTTTGCTGTGTGCTGCCTTCGCCTTGGCTCTATATGTGATCCTGGGCGAGATTCACAGGCACGTGCCTCTCTTCCCTGTCCTCCCTCTGTGCAAGCTCATTGGCAGCTGCCACCTGCCCCCCCGCCCCAGCCTCTCCACAGTTTTGACCACTCATGTTAAAAATGTACCCGCAGGCTAGTGTGCAGTAAGGGTGTGTGGAGGGAATTTTAGAAGGACAGCTATTAGGTCGGCTGCTGTACTGGTCACTGGAACGCTTAGCACATGCAGACATCCTCCACAAGGCCACACTCCTCGGGCTCCCGCCAGCACTCTGTGTGGACGCTGGAGCAGGCGGGAGGGTCTGACCTAGCTATCTGTGGAGCCCCGGCGGCTGCTTCAGCGCTCGAGCCTCCCAGCCTGCTAATGGTTCTACTGCTTTTGAAGGTTCCAGGTCTGTGCAGCACAGTGTGGGACCCCAGGAGTGTGGATCTGTGGAGGCATTGTATTTGGAGAACTCCAGCGACAAGTAAGTAACCTAGTTTTCCTGTTGGCCCCTGACTCCTAGGAGAGCGCTGGACTGATGTGACCCAAGTCACAGCAAAGTACTGACAGGAGCGTGTTTGTTTTGTTTTGAAACCTGGTTAGGAAATAGCTTTTTCTCCTTTGGTTGTCATCCGGCATCCTTAGCGCCTGGCACAGTGGCAGGCACAAGTGGATGAGGAATACATATTTTAGATGAATGGATGGCTCGACTGTCAGATAAAGTGAGTGTGCGTATGTGTGCCCGTGTGTTTATCCTTTCAGCGTTGTGTTCACTGGTGCCCACTACAGGACTTTGATAATCCCATACTGACCCCGTCTCATCTGTCAGCAAGGTGCATGAGTGGCTGTTTTGTAAAAGAAAAGACCTTTCTTTGCCAGGTACCTTCTTTTCTCTTAGCATCGGCTACAAGGGGGGATATTTCAGTTTTGTTGTCTTTTCCGAAGAAAATTAAGATGTCATGTAGGATAAATGAATATTTAAAGGATTTCATGAAGTTTATTTTGACCTCCTGTCTTTTAGAATAAGAGTCAGTAAGGGTGATGAAAGTGAGAAAATGAGCAGAGATGGTCAAATTTATCCTGTAAGCTTTGGAACTAGTAATTCGTCAGTGGATCATACTTGGTTCCTTTCTTCAACTGGTCTCTTTAGTTGTGGATGGGGACAGTGCCCTGGAAATTGTTGTCTGAGTTTTCATTCTACAGTAGTAGCTGTGACTGGAACTGTGGGGTCACATTTTCACTCTTTGTTTACTGGTTTTTCTCTGTGTGTGTTATAATTAAGCACAGTATATTCATGCGTAAAGATGTTTAAAAACTAAGAAAAGCTTTATCCTAAAATTAGAATTGAAGACCCTGTGATTTCTTTGGTGCAGCTTGGAGACCTCAGGCAGCATGAATGCTGCTTCCTGCATGCAGGTGGGAGCATCGCTTTCCCTGTGCCCTTACACCTGGACTTGTCTGGCCTTCCCATTGACCTACTTACTTCGCCTCTTTTGTAGAACTTAACACTACAAGCGGAAGCCTTCCTTCAACAACACCGATGTCTCCATCGGCCATCTCGACTCAGAACCTGGTCATGTCCTCGTCGGGTGTGGGAGGTGACGCTAGTGTCACGCTGACGCTGGCCGATACTCAGGGTATGCTGTCTGGAGGCCTGGACACTGTCACACTCAACATCACCTCTCAGGCAAGTGCTCCTCAGAGAGGGATGCAAAGGTCCTTTCAAAAAGTGGTCTTTGAAAACATTATTCATTGACTCCTTCCTAAATATATATTCTGAGCATTTTTTTTTCAAAATCGAAGTAGCTTTTTTTCTGATTAAAAAATAATACAGTAAATGTAAAAAGGGGAAAAAAGAAAATTCAGATAATATGGAAGAATGTAAAAAAATAAGGTAAAACAAAACCCAAAGCTTTAATCCCACCACCAAATGGAACCACAGTTAACATTTTATTGTATATATCCTTCTACACCTTTATATGAATGTTTAAGGTACATATTTATAACTTTCTGCAGAAATAAGTTTGTGTACACATCATGTAGATGAAGTTTATTGATGGGCGTTATGTTGTATTCATGGTTTCAATAAATAGCATGGAAATTTTCATGCCCTTAGTCACTGAGATTCTTACATGAATTCCTACCAGTAGAAGTGCTGTGCCAAAGGGGTGTACATTTTTACATGATTCCTTGAGCTAAGATGCTGGAAAACCTTTCAGAGTTTAATTAGGAAAATCATAATGATACATTATGATTCGTTATAATGAAGATGAATTGTAACAAAGCTATGCCCGCATTTTGATAGTTGAAGACTAATTATAATAAGACTGTATCAGAATTTTCATAGTTGACTATAAAAAATCTATTCTTAGTTGATGTAAATTGTGATTTCTATGTGTCTGTTCCTGGCTGTAATAGAAGCAAAATACACAGCAGAATTAGAAAGCTGAGGCTGGACACAGGTGGCTCGTGCCTGTAATCCCAGCACTTTGGGAGGCTGAGGTGGGAGGATTCCTTGAGCCCAGGAGTTTGAGAGCAGTCATGGCAACATGGCAAAACTCTTGTCTCTACAAAAAATAAAAAATTGGGCCAGGCACGGCAGTGCACACCCGTAGTACTGGGTACTCCGGAGGCTGAGGTGGGAGGATTGGGTGAGCCTGGAAGGTTGATGCTGCAGTGAGCCGTGATTGCACCACTGCACTCCAGCCTGGATGACAGAGTGAGACCTTCTCTCTCTCAAAACAAAAGCTGAGGCTGTTTTCACCAAAACACATTCCTTGATTGTTCTGTCTCTGCTTTTTAGGCTCACCGTACAAGAAAAACAGATTTTGGCATCTAGAGCAGGATTGGTCCTAATACTATCACAGCCACTTGCTGAAAAAATGACCTCTCTAAGCTCTAGTCCCTTTCATTAGTGAAATAGCAGCATTTCCTCTGCATCGCTTCAGTGTTCAGTCAGTCTCCCTGGGTTGTGGGATACTCACATGTCGTTGGCAAATAGGCTTCTCCTAGGGCTCCTCACCGAGGACCCCTGCACAGCCACTATCCTCTTCTGAGGTGACCCAGGCACACCGCACGCCAGGGTTCCTGCTCGCTGGACACAGGGGCTCCCCTCTGGGTGACCTGCCTGTAGTCAAGCAGCCCTGCCTACGTCCTGCCCCCAGGGACCTGTCGGGCAACCCCGACAGCCACATGCGGTGCTGGGAAGCAGAGCGTGCATCTCACTCAGAGGCATTCCTCCTGAGCTGTGCGGAGAGCATGACTGCTTATGGAGTTTAACACCCTTTCTTCACCTGCTCTTATGCACCATCAACTCCTGCTTGTCACATAATTAACCTTCTAAATATTAGCAATTCGTATCATGTTTTAAAATTGTGGTTGGAACAAAAATAGTCAACTGGCTGGGTGTGGTGGCTCACACCTGTAATCCTAGCACTTTGGCAAGCCGAGGTGGGCTTGAGGTTAGGAGTTTGAGATCAGCCTGGCCAACATGGGGAAACTCCGTCTATACTAAAAATACAAAAATTAGCTGGGCATGGTGGCGGGCGCCTGTCATTTCAGCTACTTGGGAGACTGAGGCAAGAGAATCACTTGAACCCGGGAGGTAGAGATTGCTGTGACCCGAGATCGCACCTCTGCACTCCAGCCTGGGCAACAGAGTGAGACTCCATCTCAAAAACAAAAACAAATAAACAAAAAAGTACCCATCCTAAGATGTAAATTACTGGGGTGTGCTTTCCTAGATGCAGGAAGCATGATGATTATGATGGACCAGCCATGTCTCCTCCTTTCCTACCTGTGATCTTGGTTACTGTATCTCAGGGCCTAGTGAAGCCCCCTGAGGTCTGGGGCAGGCAGTGGGCGGGGGGAGGCTGGATGGGAGAGCACTTTTACTTATTTACCATTCAAGGAACACGCTTCAAATCCAGGTACAGGAGTCTGTACACTAACTCGGAGTCCATTTGTCTTTCCCACCTTTTTATTTGCTGCTAAGATGTTTTTATATTTAAATGATGACGACTGTAAATATGACCTTACACTTCCTGTTGTCTTGCAAAGCCTTAAGGGCGTAACGTGCATTGGACTACCCTAGCATTGCATTTGGGAACACGGTGACTGTCCTGTTACATGTGTGAGTCAGCTCCCAGGGTCCCTGGTGTGTTTCTTCTGTTAGCTGGCAAACTTAGACTTATGCTGATTTAATACTCTGAAAACTTGCAAAAACCAGATGAAACCTTTCTTAGCTTTATGAATGGTATTTTTCTAAACATAATGAATCCTTGTAGCAACAAATCCTTGTAGACTTTTAACTATAGTAATTAAAGACATAGTAAAGAAGTAAAAATTATTTAAAATATAAATTTTAATTAGATGCCTTTGAATAACTTTTGGAGGGTGGGGATTGAGTTTGCTGAGAAAAACCCAGAAAGGCGTTTATTTCAATAATTATGAGAGTGTATTTTCTGTATGTTAAGTTTTATCACTTTGAGAATTATCCACTACAGTTGAAGTGAAAGTTCAGTAAGTAGTTCTCAGTATTTTCCAGGTTGTATTTTTAAAGTCTGCAGATATTTGCCAGGATGTCCCATGCCTTTTTTGTAGAACAGTCGGCCCCCAACTCCCAGGCTGTGGACTGGTACCTGTCCATGGTCTGTTAGCATCTGGCCGCACAGCCGGGGTGCGTGTGGGCCGGCGAGCATTACCGCCTGAGCTCCACCTCCCAGATGAGCTGGGGCATTACATTCTCAGAGGAAAGCATGAGTCCTGTTGTGAACTGCACATGTGAGGGATCTAGGTTGTGTGATCCTTATGAGAATCTAGCTAATGCCTGGTGAGGAACAGTTTCATCCTGAAACCATCTCCCAACACCCCTACCTCAAATCCGTGGAAGACTTTTCTTCACGAAACCAGCCCGCCTGGTTCCAAAAAGGGTAGGGACTGCTGGTGTAGTGCACGTGGGTCACCCGGGAGCCTTGTGAGCGGGCAGGTGGTTCTCCAAGGATGTTCTTCAAGAAGGGCTGTAGAGTGAAGCCTTGGTGGCAGTGATGACCCTGGGATGTGCTGTGGCCCGTTTCTGGGCCTGCTGTCCTCACCAGCAGGCAACCCAGGCTCCCTGGCTCCATACCAGTCCCCTGGTGGGGTCACTGTCTCATTTAGGATGCTGCTTTTGGCACAGAAGCCCCGTGGGTCCCCAGCGCCTCAGGACAGACTCCATCAGCTGCCCCTCTGGCTCCTGCCTAGCCCCTGCCACGTCATGTGGACTCGGGCTTTGCCTGCTGAGCTGCCAGAAGTACCTCGTTTGCCACGCCCTCTCCCTCCCACCCACTGCGCAGGTGGCTCCTGTGCCTGGCGTCCAGGGTGTGCCTGCAGCCACACGCCCTGCCGTTAGTGCTTCCCTGCCGCCCCCCTCAGCCCTTCCACTCTGGCCTGAGGACATGGGAGCAGGAGGCTTTGTGAGCAGCAGGAGCCGGGTGGGTGCTCTGGAACCTGTGTCTAGCCAGATACATTAGTGTTTCTATTAAGCTTTGGTGGGTTAAGTTCATTTTGTATATTCTTTTCTGTACTTCATATGCAAAATTTGTAAACCAAATTGATTAATTAGCATACATTGTCCAATAAGTAATTTTAAAATATCCAGTAGAAATTGTGTAGCTTTATTTGAATCTTTTTTCTGTTAGCTGGCAAACTTAGACTTACGCTGATTTAATACTCTGAAAACTTGCAAAAACCAGATGAAACCTTTCTTAGCTTTATGAATGGTATTTTTCTAAACATAATGAATCCTTGTAGCAACAAAACCACCTTTTTATTGTCAAGATATTAATGAACCTATAAGAAAATGTCTGTAAATACGTAAATTATTATGATTGTTTATGATAATAAAAATTTGACTTGAAAATTAGAAGGTGGTCAAGAGAAATTAACCAGTGTGTAATGATGATTGTTCATTTAAGAGTTATTCACTAGGGGATAAATGTCAAATGATTTAATATTAATTCCTTAAAATGACACATGCTCCTTGAATTTAATGAGGAAATGGACTAATAGCACAGGGAAGAGATCCAATGTGAAGAAATCAAATTGTTTAGCATTATACCGCCCTGAACACTGCACTCTGTGCATGGAAAAATAAGAATCTCCCTAAAGGAACTGAAGGAAACAGTAATATAAACGTAGAAATTACTGTACATATTTAAAAGATAGGAAAGTCACATAAACTTATTATGTATTATTTTTTATTTCTTTATAAAATCCATGAAAGAAAATGTTCCTAAAAGAAAGGTGGTCTTAGTTTACTTAAATAGTATTCTTAATTAATGGGCAAATGTGGCTGGGCGCAGTGGCTCATGCCTGTAATCCCAGGACTTTGGGAGGCCGAGGCGGGCGGATCATGAGGTCAGGAGATCGAGACCATCCTGGCTGACACAATGAAACCCCGTCTCTACTAAAAATACAAAAAATTAGCCGGGCAAGGTGGCAGGTGCCTGTGGTCCCAGCTACTCGGGGAGCTGAGGCAGAAGAATAGCATGAACCCAGGAGGTGGAGGTTGCAGTGAGCTGAGATCGCGCCACTGCACTCCAACCTGGGCGACAGACAGAGTGAGACTCTGTCTCAAAAAAAATAAAAAATAAAAAAAAATAAAAGGGCAAATTTGAGTCCATAATACTAAAAAGTTTGGAATGTATATGTTTTTGTAAGTACATAATTAATCCTAATTTAAAACTTGGAAAGGGCCCAATTTTGGAAGAATATTGGAGTAAATGATAATTTTAATTCAGAGAAAGTTAGCTAATTTTGAAATATAATTTTGATGTATTTGTTCCAAACTCTAGACCCTTCAGGGGGGAGGAGGAGCAGGCCGCTGGTAGTTGTGTGTCCTGCTTGGCCACTGAAGTCTGACAGTTCTATCAGGAGGTGTAAACATGCATGCGGAAAATCTATTCAAGAAAGCAAATGATTTTTAGTTCTTATTCTGAATACAAGAAGTAGTTTACCTATTCATGAGGGGAATTCTCTTGTATACTAATTCTTGTCATTTAAAAAAAAAAAACCTCTTATTATTACAGATAATTGGCCAGGTGCAAAACATTTAAAACTTTGTTTTTAGAGATATGAATGTGGCTTTTTAAGTCTAAATTTGACTGTGGGGTGACCCAGAAATTGGCAAATCTTATTACAGACTCCTGATGGGAAAAGAGGCCGATTCTGAAGTAACAAGTTAGTTGTAGGTTTAACACCAAGAGTCATCTGGCCCATGCTATTTAAAGCTTTCTTAATTTTGTGCCTTTCTTAGCCTTCATCCTTTACAAGTCATTCATATTTACTCTTGTAAATATCTTCACATTTTTATTGAGGCACAATGTTTTGTTTTAAGTTTATTAAGAGTTGTGTATAGGCCAGTAAAATGAACTGCTAAGAAAAATATTTCTAATGAAATTATAGTACATGCGAGCAGGAAATGAGGTTGATTTATGGGTACTTGGTAATAGTATAGTGAAGTGTGTTATTGCATGGAATGCCTTTCATCAATATCCAGCCCTTTCTCATGTTTTACAGCATTTCTCAGATTTAGTCGAACATTGACTTCCCTGGGTCCCAGCAGGCTCAAGTTAATTCAGTAGTCATGGGTGGGGCTGGCATCTGTGCTGTTCATCACCCACCCTCCCTGTGACTCTGACGCAGCTGCCCCAGCTGCCAGGGCCAACAGCTGTTGCCCCGTTCTTCTCTGCTGGGACTCAGTGCTTGCTGTTACATTCTCATGTTGTAAAGTTCGTGTGCTCCAGGGGAAGGCAAATTCCTGTAGTCTTTACCTCAGTGTAAACCAAATATAGCAAAGAAACCAACTGCAAATAATAATACAAACCAAAAGTAAATAACCTTTATATTGTTTTAGCCGATTTGTGTATCACTTCCGTAAGTATAGCTAATTGTTGAGTATAGATTTTATTGGACACTGATTTTTAAATCAGGAAATTTGCATTAAGAATACTTAAGGTTGGCTGGGTGTGGTGGCTCACGCCTGTAATCGCAGGCCGAGGCTGGTGAATCACCTGAGGTCAGGAGTTCGAGACCAGCTTGGCCAACATGGTGAAACCCCGTCTCTACTAAAAATACAACAAATTAGCTGGGCGTGGTGGCATGTGCCTGTAATCCCAGCTACTCAGGAGGCTGAGACAGGAGAATTGCTTGAACTCGGGAGGTGGAGGCTGCAGTGAGCCAAGATCATGCCATTGCACTCTAGCCTGGGTAATAAAGCACCACTCTGTCTCAAAAAAAAAAAAAAAAAAAAGAATACTTAAGGTTTGCAATTGAAACACAAATGATAAGCTAGTAAATTACATAGATTTCAAGTTTTTTTAATTAAAATTTTTGAGATAATTGTAGACACACGGGCAATTTTTAAAAAATAGTACAGAGAGATTCCATATATACTTATCCAGTTTCACCCAATAGGAGCATGTTGCAGAACTGTCGTATAATATCACAAACAATTATTATCAATGACAAGCCAAGATACAGAATATTTCCATCACCTCAAGGACCCCTCATGTTGCTTTTTATAATGACTTCAAGACCCTCTTAACCCTGACATCTGCCACTCTGTTCTTTATTTCTGTAATTTTGCTATTTCAAAACAACAAGAAGTTGTAATTTTTCCCTTGATATACCTATATAAGCTATATCTTAGCTTATATAGGTAAGACTCTCAAAAAAAGCTAAGACTCTATATCTATAAAAGCTAAGACTCTCAAATATCTTACCTTTAGTTTGGGAATATATGAATTTATTGAGCCAGTTGGTTCTTATGTGCATCAGAATTTCTGACCAGCAGTTTTTTTGGTCTTTGATTAATAAAATAAATGTGAATTAATAAGTCCAGGTTGATTAATACAATTTGTCAAATTGGGTAGTCTGATAAGGGTGGTGGCAGCAGCTGGCAACAGACATGTCACAAAAAAGTGTAGTATTCACTGGTATTTGAAAATAGCAATGTTCAATCAACTTCTCTATGTAGGGGGGTAGGGAACGTGAAGCTTTATTAGTATAGATAGGAACTTCGGGTGCAGTGGCTCACACGTATAATCCCAGCACTTTGGGAGGCTGAGGCAGGCAGATCACCTGAGGTCAGGAGTTCGAGACCAGCCTGGCCAACATAGTGAAACCCCCATCTCTACTAAAAATACAAAAATTAGCCACACATGTGGCACATGCCTGTAATTCCAGCTACTCAGGAGGCTGAGGCACGAGAATCACTTAAACCCAGGAGGCAGAGATTACAGTGAGCTGAGATCAAGCCACTGCACTCCAGCCTGGGTGACAGGACAATACTTTATCTCAAAAAAAAAAAAGAAAAAGAACTTTTCAATTTAGATAATGTTTATGTAAAAAGTTAGGCTGATATATGGAGATACCTAAAATAGCCTCATTTTGCTTTTTTAAAAAGCTGCTTATGGGAAGTAAGGAACCCAAATCAAGTTAGAAGCTCTCTTTTTCTGGAATCCCTGATGATGACTTTGTATGTTTTTGACTTCTATTTTGCCACCTGCCGCTCTTTCCCTTAAGAAGTGAACCTGAAATTCTCTGATGAAGGAAGTTTTTAAAAATGCCAGCTCAGTCCTATTTTTCCTCTACTGTGTCTCATATGGTTCAGCCATGTCCCCACCCAGATCTCATCTTGAATTCCCACATGTTGTGGGAGGGACCTGGTGGGAGGTAATTGATTCATGGGGACAGGTCTTTCCCGTGCTGTTCTCATGATAGTGAATAAGTCTCATGAGATCTGATGGTTATATAAAGGGGAGTTTCCCTGCACAAGCTCTCCTCTCTTTGCTGCCATCCATGTAGGATGTGACTTGCTCCTCCATGCCTTCCACCATGATTGTGAGGCTTCTCCAGCCACATGGAACTGTCAGTCCAATTAAACCTCTTTCTTTTGTAAATTGCCCAGTCACAGGCATGTCTTTATCAGCAGCATGAAAACGGACTAATACGGCATCCCCTACTCAATTCTTAACTTTCCTTTTGGGACCTCAGCTTGCGTAGTTCCCTAAGACATTGAGAAACACCCCTCACCTTAAAGCACAGGAGCCAGCAACATCAGCCATGCTTCCTGTGATCAGCCATGGTTTTAACTGTGTGTGAAATATGTTTAGAATCAGTGCTGATAGCAGCAGTTCAAGTTGCATGCTGAATTGCTTCTATAAATTCAGCATTTGCAGTAGATATTCAGACCCTTTAAGCTGCAGCTTCCTCTCTGCTCTCGTGCCCCATACCACCCTACCTTTCTCATTCTCTCTTATTCTCTCAGATCCATTCTCGTAGCTAGAGGTGTGCTGGGCTGGTAAGAAGACTTACAGTCGTTTTCTATAGCATAGCAAAATTGTGTATGTGTTTCTAAGCAAAGAAGTGTGTTGTAAATATACACACATGTAGAGACTCTGAGATGTAATTTATATAAGTTCACCTCATTGTTTAAAGTATACAATTGAATGGTTTTCAGTGTATTTACAGAGTTGTACAGCCATCACTGTGGTCCAATTTTAGAGCGTTTCCTCACCCCTTAAAGAAACCTGGAGCCGCCGGGCGCGGTGGCTCAAGCCTGTCATCCCAGCACTTTGGGAGGCCGAGACGGGCGAATCACGAGGTCAGGAGATCGAGACCATCCTGGCTAACACGGTGAAACCCCGTCTCTACTAAAAATACAAAAAACTAGCCGGGCGAGGTGGCGGGCGCCTGTAGTCCCAGCTACTCCGGAGGCTGAGGCAGGAGAATGGCGTAAACCCGGGAGGCGGAGCCTGCAGTGAGCTGAGATCCGGCCACTGCACTCCAGCCCGGGCTACAGAGCAAGACTCCGTCTCAAAAAAAAAAAAGAAACCTGGAGCCATGAGCCATCACTCCATGTTCCCCTGACCCCCGGCCCACCCTTACCTCTGCCCCTGGCAACTGCCAGTCCACTTTCTGTCTCTGTAGACGCATCTGTTCTGGATATTTCATAGAAATGTGATCATCTGTGTTGTCTTTTGTGACTGGCTTCTTTCATTCCTTAGAGTATTTCTAAGGTTCCTCCATGCTGTAACATGTACCAGAGCTTCCTACCTTTTTATTACTCAACAGTATTCCCTTATACCACATTTCATTTGTGCATTTATCAGTTGATGAGCATTTGGGCTGTTTCCATTTTTTGGTTATGGGTAATTCTCCTGTGGACATTTCTGTACAAGGCTTTGAGTGGACTCTGTTTTCACTTCTCTTGGGTTGCTGGGTTACGTGGTGACTCCACAGTTCACTTTTTGAGGAGCTACCAGCTTGTTTTCCAAGGTAGCTGCACCATAAAAGAGCTTTTAAATTATTACTTGTTTTGCTGATGTTACAACTTCTGAAATAGTACTAATCTTTTGCCAGGGTCAGCAGTTCCCAGCACTCCTCACGGATCCCTCTCTCTCGGGCCAGGGTGGAGCAGGCTCGCCGCAAGTCATACTAGTGAGCCACACGCCACAGTCAGCGTCTGCTGCTTGTGAAGAAATAGCCTACCAGGTACAGGATATTCCTTCATCCACAGAGCTTTCGTCGCTTTTAAAAACATACAGATTCAGAAGGGATGGTGGTAGAGGGTCATGGGAGTGCTGTGTGGCCCGGGTGGCTGGGGCTGACTTCTGAGGTGTCCCCAGCTGAATCCTGAGTGGACATAGGCTCTGCGGGGGTGTGTGTTGAATGACAGGTACGACATCTCAGTCATTTTGTGATTTGTTTCTTAGGGAGTGAGGTTTTAGTACCACGAAATTAGATGTAGCCACCAGTCATATGTAAATCTAATTTTAAACTTACTAATACTGTATTTGCCTACTGATCAGACTTCGCATATCCAGCCACTTGCACTTAGTTCTTTCTGCAGATTTCCTAGTAACACCTTTGCTGGTTCTGTTAAGTGTCATATACATTTTCATATACGTGTGTGTGTGTGCATCTGTGTGCAAGATCTATTTGTCATTTGGCTAGTCTTTTTTCTTAAAAATACATGTTTTTGAGAGACAAAATATTTAGTAAGCAGTAGTCTAAATATAGAAGAGTCTGAAAACTCTTTGCTTAAAAGTTTCCAGGGTCAGAATTAAAGCACAGATGATGAATAATCTCTGAATTTAGGAAGCATTAAACATTTTTAGCAAATGAGTTTTCAAAATAATGACTTACCTGTTTTTCAGTAGGACAAGGGCTTTTTCACAAAGAGATGAGATATAACCAGCACTGGGGATGTCCTGGAGTTTGACCTGAGTGACCAGAGCTCGTCTCACTGAATTTCAGTTTGTATAACTTAACACATTTGTGTCTGGGGTCCCCGAGACTGCCCTCAGGTTTGACGATTCACTACAAGGTCTCACCGGATTCAGAGAAATCTGATCTGTTGGTGGTTGTGGTTTATACTTGTGGTTACAATGGAAAGGTGCAGATGAGAACCAGCAGAAGGAAAAGGCATGTGGGGTGGAGTCCAGAGAACCCAGGCACAAGCTTCCCAGTGTCCGCTCCAGTGAGGTCACACAGACACTGCCGATTCTCCCAGGAACGTTGTGTGACAGTGCCTGCCAACTGTTGCCAACTCGGGAAGCTCAGCTAAGCTCTGGTATCCAGAACTGTATTAGGGTCAGACATGTGGCCATGGAGTGCCCGCGTGGCTGGGCTTAGCTATGCGGTCTCCAGGCCCCAGCCTCTCCAGATCAAACTGATGCAGTGGCCCAGGTCCCCAGATGAAACAAAAATCGGCCTTCACCATAAGTCACATCATCAGCACAAACTATGTGGCATTGCCCAAGGTCCTGGGTATGAAATACACTCTTACCTACTAATAGCAGGATGTTCCAGGGGCTTATCGGTGATGCTCGGGAGCTGATCAAGGGCACTGGGGAGTGTGCAGGGTTTGAGCACCTCAGGCCTGGTGAGGTAACTGTTGACCACACACATCCATTGAGACAGAAAACGCATTGGCGGCTTGGTCATATTTTTAAGCTCTCTTTCTCATGGTGCTTTTGTAGTGAAACCTTATTCGTCTGGTATGTTTCAGAGAGTTCGTAAATCAGTTCGTTCCAAGGCACACCTTACCTAATTCCTGTATTTTGTGTGACTAGTAAATGAAACTACTTTGCTATTTTTTAACATTATGATTTTAGCATTTGGTTTAATATAGCTAGAAGAATAATTTTTTTTAGAGTAATCCTATGTTAAGATTAGTTTGAAATGTCCCAATTGAAGTGATATATTCCATTTTAACTTCCATTTGAGTAGTAGATGGTAATGAGAGAAACCAAATATTAATACTTGGTCTAGTGTGTAATTTTTTTCAAAATTTGACAGATTAATTAAATATAAAAATGAGGTGGATAACTAATCTGTATCAGTGAATACAGGCATACCTCAGAGATAACGTGCATTCATTTCTAGACTACTGCAATAAAGCAATTATCACAACAAAGCAAGTCATACATTAACATTATGATTTAGTTTTCTGGTTTCCCAGGGCATATGATGTTTATACTATACTGTAATAATAGTGTTCAGCAGCATTATTTCTTTTTTTTTTCCTTTTTGTTTTTTTTTTTTTTTTTGAGACAGAGTCTCGCTCTGTTGCCCAGGCTAGAGTGCAGTGGTGCAATCTCAGCTCACTGCAACCTCCGCCTCCTGGGTTCAAGTGATTCTCCTGCCTTAGCCTCCCAGATAGCTGGAATCACAGGCGTGCACCACCACACCTGGCTAAGTTTTGTATTTTTAATAGAGACGGGGTTTTGCCATGTTGCCAGGCTGGTCTCAAACTCCTGAGCTCAAGTGATCTCCCACCTTGGCCTCCCACAGTGCTGGGATTACAGGCGTGAGCCACTGTACCTGACCAGCATTAATATATTTTTTTTAAATGTACATACCTTAATTTAAAAATACCTTATTGCTAAAAATGCTAACAATCACCTGAGCCTTCAGCAAGTTGTAATCTTTTTGCTGGTGGAGGGTCTTGCCTTGATGTTGATGGCTGCTGACTGATCAAGGTGGTGGTTGTTGAAGTTTGGGGTGGCTGTGGCAATTTCTTTCTTTTTTTTTTTTTTTGAGACGGAGTCTCACTATGTCGCCCAGGCTGGAGTGCAGTGGCCGGATCTCCGACTGCAAGCTCCGCCTCCTGGGTTCACGCCATTCTTCTGCCTCAGCCTCCCGAGTAGCTGGGACTACAGGTGCCTGCCACCTCTCCTGGCTAGTTTTTTGTATTTTTTAGCAGAGACGGGGTTTCACCGTGTTAGCCAGGATGGTCTCAGTCTCCTGACCTCGTGATCCGCCCGTCTCGGCCTCCCAAAGTGCTGGGATTACAGGCTTGAGCCACCGCGCCTGGCCGGCAATTTCTTAAAATAAGACAACAATGAAGTTTGCTGCGTCAGTTCTTCCTTTCATGAAAGATTTCCCCATAGCATGCGATGATGTTTGATAGCATTTTACCCAAAGCAGAACCTCTTTCAGAATTGGAGTCCATCTCTCAAAGCCCACTGCTGCTTTACCAAGTTTCTGTAATCTTTTAAATCTTTTGTTGCAATTTCAACAATGTTCACAGCATCATCACCAGGAGTGATGATGATTACAGGAGACTCCGTCTCAAGTAACTGCTTTATTTGCTCATCCATAAGAAGCAACTCCTTATCTGCTCAAGTTATAAATACCATGAGATCCTTATCTGCACAGTTGTAAATACCATGAGATCCTTATCTGCTGAGTTATATATACCATGAGATTGCAGCAATTCAGTCAGCTTCAGGCTCTACTTCTAATTCTCTTGCCCATTCATCCACATCTGTAGTTGCTTCTTCCGCTGAGGTCTTGAACCTCTCAAAGTCATCCATGAGGGCTGGAATCAGCTTCTTCCAAACTCCTGTTAATGTTGATATTTTGACTTCCTCCCATGAATCACAAATGTTCTTAATGGCGTGTAGAGTGGTGAATCCTTTCCACAGGTTTTCACTTTACTTTGCCCAAATCCATCAGAGGAATCACTATCTGTGTCAGCTACAGCCTTATGAGATGTATTTCTTAGTAAGACTTGAAAGTGGAAATTACTCCTTGATCCATGGGCTGCAGAGTGGATGTCATGTTAGCAGGCATGAAAGCAACATTCGTCGCTCTGTACAGCTCCATCACAGCTCTTGGGTGACCAGGTGCATTGCGTGACCAGAGCAGGAATATTTGGAAAGGAATCATTTTTTTCTGACCAGTAGGTCTCAGCAGTGGGCTTAAGATATTCAGTATATCATGCTGTAAACAGATGTACTGTCATTCAGGCTTTATTGTTTCATGTGTAGAGCACAGAAAGAATGGATTTAGCATCATTCTTAAGGGCCCTAAGAATTTTTGGAATGGTAAATGAGCATTGGCTTCAACTTCAAGTCACTAGCTGCACTAGCCCCTCATAAAAGAGTCAGCCTGTCCTTTGAAGCCAGACACTGACTTTTCTGTAGCTGTGAAAGTCCTAGAGGCATCTTCTTCCACTATAAAGCTGTTCTGTCTACTCTGAAAATCTGTTTAATGGAGTGACCTTCATCAATGCTCTTGGCTAGATGTTCTGGAGAACTTGCTGCAGCTTCTCCATCAGCACTTGCTGCTTCACCTTGCACTGCTGTGTTATGGAGGTGGCTTCTTTCCTTAGTTCTCATGGACCGACCTCTGCTAGTTTCCAAATTTTCTTCTGCAGCTTCCTCACCTCTTGGCCTTCATAACATGGAAGAGAGTTAGAGTCTTGCTCTGGATTAGGCTTTGGCTTAAGTGAAGGTTGTGGCTGTTTTGATCTGTCTAGGCCGTTAAAACTTTCTGCTTATCAGCAATAGTGCAGTTCCACTTTCTTATCATTCATGAGTTCACTGGATAACACTTTTAATTTTCTTTAAGAACCTTTCCTTCATTTCACAAGTTGGCTAATAGTTTGACATAAAGAGACTGAGCTTCCAGCCTCTCTCAGCTCTCTATATGCCTTCCTCATTAAGCTGAATCATTTCTAGCTTTTGAAGTGAGGGATGTGTGATTCTTCCTTTCACTTGAACACTTACAGGCCATTGTGGGGTCATGAATTGGCCTCATTTCAGTGTTGTTGTGTCTCAGAGAATAGGGAGCCCCAAGGAGAAGTGGGGTGGCCAGTTGGTGAAGCAGTCAGACACAAACGTTTATAGATTAAGTTTGCCATTTTATATGGGCAGGGTTTGTGGTGCCTCAACACAATTACAATAGTAACATCAAAGATCACTAATCACAGATCACCGTAACAGATACGCTGTAATGAAAGACTTTGAAATATTGCGAGAATTACCAAAATGTGACACAGAGACACGAAGTGAGCATGTGCCATTGGAAAAATGGCACCAGTAGACTTGCTCAAAGCAGCATCGCCACAAACTTTCAATTTGTGAAAATGACAGGATATCTATGGAGGGCAAAAAAAGCGAAGTTCAGTGAAAACAAGGTATGCCTATAATTAGCAAGAGAAATTCTCTTAGATGTTTTCTGTAAGTTTCCCTTGTTAGCTTGTAGCACTGTTTGCCAACATTAATTGGTTTTAATCACGGTCTAATTTCATCCTAATGCTCTCTTGACACAGATGGAATGCACATTGACGCTTCCAGGCTCCGACCTGGGCTCTGACCAGGGACTTCAGACACATGCCTGGGTCTACCTCTGGCCTGTGCTTCTGGGAGGAAGCTGGGACCACTTTAAGCACCCTGGGTTTATCTGAACCCACTACAGAGTGGCTGGGAGTGCTGGCTGCAGCCTCTGGTGATGTGGGTACATCCCTGCTCCCGTGCATTCTGGCCAGGAGCCCTCAGGCAATCCTACATCTGTGTGATGGCCTGTTTTTAAGACAGAGGTGGCCAGGCACAGTAGCTCACACCTGCAATCCCAGCACTTTGGGAGGCTGAGGCAGGAGGACTGCTTGAGCCCAGGAGTTGGAGACTGCAGTGAGCTATGATCACCACTGTACTCCAACCTGGTGACAGAGCAAGTTCGTGTTTTAAAACAAACACAAAAACCCAAACCCCCAAACAGAGGTGTAGTTAGGACTACCTCATAGTGGTCAGAATTTGGGCATGTAACGTTTGCTGGCACAGAGCACAGGTCCTGGCCCAAAGCAAGTGCTCAGGTGAGGACACTGCTGGTGGCACTGGAGCAGCTACTATGGCCTGGGGCTCACATCGCTCTCTGGTGAAGTCCCTAGAGCAACAACCTTTGCTTTTTAAAAATCTTTTTCTTCGTAGTTCATCTGAAGAGAAATCCATACTGATCTGACAAGATGTGTACTCACAATGTGAAAACGTCTTTCTCCTAAGAGAGCCATTGACAGACTGCCCCCTTTCTCAGCCTGTCTTTACAAAAGCGAATGAACTAATTTCTGCCTGACCCTTCCCATAAAGATCAAGAGACCTGACCTAACTTTGTTAGCAATTTCAAGCTATTAAATCAGAGGGGAGCTGCTGCAGTAAACTGCCTTTCTTCCTTCACTCACTGCTTAAGGGGCCGTGGCCTTCTTTTGAACTGGTTTTACAGGAGAAAAGAGCCGACACTTGCTGGCCAGGTGACTAAGGGCAGGCTCCCACTAGGCATGTGGTCTTATGTAGCCGAGCCCTTCCCACAGCCTGGGAGGTGTCTGAAGTGTCACGGCCCCGTTTTACTCACAAGGATTCTGAGATTTAAGGGTAGCTTTGAATAAGTTAGTCACCCTGCCAATAGAGACAGAGCTGGCGTTTGAACCTAGATCTGTCTTACCTCACTCTTCATGTCTGAATAGAAGAATATCATTTTGAGCATTTACACCTGGATTTCCTGTTACTTGAGATCAGCTCGTCTCAGCTGGGAACTCTTTAGTAAGGGGCAGGTTTTTAGAGGGAGGTTTGGGGTCAGAAGGGTGATCATGTGCCCAGGTGTGTGTTGTGGGCAGCATTTCTCTGAAATATTGACCTTGTTTCAGTTCAGCAAACAAAATTAAGTTCCTGCCAGTGCCGGCTGCTGGACGCAGAGGATGTTGGATCTGCGCCAGGCCTTTCCGGGCGCATTAGGAGGTGGATGTGAGAGGCTGCCTTCCTTCCTCTTCTGCTTCCCAACAGCCACACTCCTCATGCTTGGGAGGGGGTAGACATATACACTTCTACCCTCCCACCCCCACGCAGAATAACCTGCTGTAGGAAGCACATTATTTCTAGCTGTGGCCAAGTTTATGCCTCAGGCTTAAAAATCATCTCACACTCATTCTGTAACCAATTTCCCCTTCTCCTTTGGGCAAGTATGATTTTAGCAAAATTCTATTAATATAATTCAGTCTGTAGATTTTTATATATATGTAGTTATGGAATTCAGCAGAACATTGGAGATTTGTTTCACAGTAGTAGCAATGATTCAGAAGCTTTGTTTCTGATGCGATTATGCTGAAAAATATTTTGCAGAAATAGTTTTTAAAGTTTAGTGTGTTCGTTTGTCTTTCCTTGAATGATGTGGACCGGATATTGAATTCTCACATCTCATGAGTAAAATGTTTGGTTCAGAAACAATTTTCTGTGTGTGTTCATTGCCACGACTCCTGGTAGATGCTTCGTAACGTTGATGGAGGACATTAGGCCGCTCCATAACTGCAGGTTTTTGTTTGAGTTGATGTTCGTCAGCATGCATTTATCTGCGTTACACAACCAGCCTTTAGTATCATTTATTCCTGTGCTTTTCAGACTTGACTCACATGGAATATATTGTATGCAGTGACCTCAACACGCGTGTGTTTCTGTCGTTTTACTTTACACTCACAGATATTCACCTGTAGACACACACCCGACACAGGTGTTATATTGTAGAATAACACCTGCAGATACTCATGTGTAGACACACACACCTGACACAGGTATCATGTTATAGAATAACACCTACAGATACGTGTAGACACACACCTGACGCAGGTGTCATATTCTAGAATAACACCAGTTCCTGCACATCTCACATGGTTGCAATGTCTTTTCTGATCTTTTCCTTTGTTCCTTTTTTCCCATTCCATTTTTTAAAATTACAGCACAGATTAATAATATAGCACCCTGTATAAATCTTTTTTTGTTAAGTATTTTTCTTTAATGTTTACTTATTATATTCCAGAATTAATGAAAAAGTATTTGATAAACTAGGAATAATAAAAATGTGGACAGATCTCATTAATTTGTATTATAATTGTTTTGTTAAGCCATCACATAGAAACTTGCATTTGCAAAACTGGAATCTCTTGTTTATAAAAGCTGAGTCAGCCAGGTGCAGTGCCTCATACCTGTAATCCCAGCACTTGGGAGACAGAGGCAGGAGGATCCCTTGAGTTCAGGAGTTTTAAGACCAACCTGGGCAACATAAGGAGACCCTGTCTCTACAAAAAATAAAAAAATTAGCTGGGCATGATGGTGAGGTGGTACATACCTGTGGTCCCAGGTATTTGGGAGGGTTGAGGTGGGAAGATTGCTTGAGCCCAGGAGTTTGAGGCTATCGTGAGCTGTGATTGTGCCGCTGAACTCCAGCCTGGGCAAGAGAGCAAGACCCCATCTCAAAAAATTTTTTTCGAAATTTTTGAAAATGATTTTTTCAAATGGTGGTGGCATCCCAGTAAGATGATTTGAAAATCTAATTGGTTGTGATCCACGGTTTGAAAAAAATGGTTTAATTCCATTAAAAGCTAAAAACACCTTTTGTTGTTAAGAATTGTTTATCTAAAGCTACTACCAGTAGCGAGCATTTAGTGAATGCCTGCCATATGCAGCCCTTGGTAGGCAGGTGGTTCTCCCATGAAGACGCAAGCACAGACTGGTTAAGTACTTAGCCCAGAGTAGCCCAGACAGTCACGCTGGAGCTGGACTTTGCACCTGGTCGGTGCGGCACAGAGCTCATTCCTTAGCTGCTGTTGTGTGGTCTCAGTCTTGCAGGACATAGTGTGCATTCTGGTCTCATATTGTGTGGAAGGTGCCTCTGACTAAATTATCCTGATGATAGGACATGCAGCGTGGGCTTGGCGCGTCCATGCTAGGAATGTCCCTGTTATCACCATGGTGTCTGTCAGTTCACAAACTTGCACAAATCCAGCCAAGTGAGTGGAAAGTCACAGAATTTATGGCTCTTTCCAGGTAGCAGGCGTCTCTGGGAACCTGGCCCCGGGCAGCCAGCCCGAGAAGGAGGGCCGGGCACACCAGTGCCTGGAGTGTGACCGCGCCTTCTCGTCGGCGGCAGTGCTGATGCACCACAGCAAGGAGGTGCACGGCCGGGAGCGCATCCACGGCTGCCCCGTGTGCAGGAAGGCCTTCAAGCGCGCCACGCACCTCAAGGTAGGCCCACCGTGCCGCAGCACAGCTGTGTGCCCCCCAGGTGGCTAGAGATGCAGAGTCCAAGATTTAACACCGGCCGGGAATCCGGCATGTGTTTTTGAGGAAAAGCTCAATAGATGTAGACTTAGTGTTGTTCTGGTTGTAAGCGGTCCGCTTGCTGTACAGATGGATTGCATGTTCACCTGCAACTCACAGTCAGTTTGCAACACAAGTTAAAATAACATTGCAATGCCCTCTCTCCCTTGTCAGACTGGCAGAAATGTGAACGTCTGTCAGCACCCATTGTCGAGGCTGTCAGGAAACAGAGGCTGGCTCACATAATGGCTGTTGAGACCGTGGCTTGGTAGGACTTTCTGTAGGGGCATTGGGCGGCCCTAACAAATGCATGTGTGCCCACCCTGGGGACCAGCCCTGAAGATGCCCCTTCAGCCTCCCAAGGTTTAGCTGCGCACGCTTTCCACTGCAGCAGAGCCAGCATTGCACAGTGGAGACCTGAGAGCCCGCGTGTGGGAGGCAGAGGATGAGTTCTGGGACACCCCCACAGATGGTGCTGTGCTGCAGTGGGCAGGAGGCAGAATCCCAGCAGGGAGCTCTGATGTCCAGCCCAGGGCGCTACGTCTTCCGTGTGAAGGGAATGGGGTGTGGAAGGGGTGGAACACAGAGGAGCGTGCAGCGCGGATGCCTAGCCAGCACCACTCCAGCCCAGCGGCCGTGGCCAGTGTCAGCACCCACACATCAAGACTGCATCTGTCCTTGGCAGAGTGGGATGAAAATGACACTTCTCCCAAAAACCTCATAACATGAGAAAAGCAGGCAAATTCCAAGTGAGGGATAGCCTGCGAAATTTCTGACCAGCCTTGGCCAGGCCATGCGGAGGTCAGAGGCGTGCCACGCCGGCCGGGAAGGAAAGCTGTGCTAAGACAGCTGGACCCTTGGGGTTCCTGTGTATGTTGGGGGGCAGGGATTGTTTGTGGCCTTCGTGTGTCTGTTGTCTTTTAATGAGTGTAGGACAAGAAGAAGGGAGAGTCCTACTCAAGGAATTCCTGTCCCAGGAACTGGAATCCTTGGATCCCTGTGACCAGGATGGCTGTTTTGGAGTGTGGAGTAGAGCACACGGACATTGAGTGTGTTGCAGGCCAGTGGTGTCAGTGGTGATGGCCCTGTCCTGTCCGAGCTGGGAAGCCCAGGGCCCCACCTGTGGCGCTTGCTGTGGCTCCTCTCTCCGGTCCCTCCAGGGGCTGGTGAGCCCCGAGTCCCTCACTCCTCCCTCTCTGTGCCTGAAGGAAGCCTGTTGCTTGGCTGCTTGGGTTCTTTTTTATTTTTAATTTTTTTTACTTTCACTTTAGGTTCAGAGGTGCATGTGCAGGTTTGTTATATAGGTAAACTCAGGTCACAGGGGATTGTTGTACAGATTATTTCATCACCCTGGTACTAAGCTAAGTAGCCAATACGTTTTCCTGCTCCTCTCCCTCCTCCCTCAAGGAGGCCCCAGTGTGTGTGAGTTGCTCCTCTCTATGGATCCATGTGTTCTCACCATTTAGCTCCCACTTATCAGTGAGAACATGTGATACTTGGTTTTCTGTTTCAAGATGGATTGAAGACTGAAATGTGAAACCCACAACTCTAAAAACCCTGGAAGACAACCTAGACAATACCATTCTGGAGAGAGGAACAGGCAAAGATGTCATGACAAAGATGCCAAAAGCAATTGCAACACAAGCCAGTGTTGGTAAATGGGATCCAGTTAAACTTAAGAGCTTCTGCACAGCAAAATAAACTATCAACAGGACTCTTTCTTTTGAAACCTTCTGGTGAATCTCCCTGCCCCAGGACTGCATTAGCATCCTCTGGTGCGGTGAGCTGATGGCCATGCTGGCGGCTCTGCTGAGTCCCCACCAACTTCAGGGCACAACCCCTCCCCTTCTTAAAACTTCACACCTCCCTTGTAGCAGAGCCAAGCCGACAGCTGTGTTGCAGTAGGAACGATATTAACTCCAGCTGATTGCAAACTTATTTTATGATGAAATTCTTTCTTGAGGAACATTTACCATTGTCTCAGAGAGCACTTTCTAGGGAGAACTAGGTTTACAGTAACCTGTGCCGCAGGGTAAGCCTAACTCCTCCCTTTGAGGAGTGCAGCTCGTCGATACTTCTTTTAAAGTCAGCAGCATAGAGTGGCAGCCGCATGTACTGTTACCACTGCAGGAAGTTTCTCTCTCTGGGGTCAGAGAAACAGAAGCCAAGGTTATAAAAGCTTTCCTTTCCGTCCCACCAGACACTCTGTTCCCCCACGGACTCTCTCTGTCCTCCTTTCAGTTTAGCAAACAGTGAGTGCCTACTGTGTGCAAAGAAGGTGGTCCCAGAAACAGGTGGCTCCATCCTCAGGAAGCTTAGTGCTCAGTGTGACTGACTGTAGTTACATCCAGCGCGGACCGGGTGGGAACCCCAGACGGAGTGGGCGAGGAATGCCCTCTAGCTGTTGATGGTGATTGGTGTCGTCAGGGGTGGTGTCGTCACTGGTCAGGCCTCACCTGCAGTCCTGGCTCTGCCTGGTCTGCCGTCCTGGGGAGGCTCCCGCACTCACCTCCCGAGTTTGTTTTTCCCACCCTGCTGCTTTCATTACATCCACCTCCCAGGCTGTGCTGGGCCTTGAGCAATGTGACGTCTGCAACTGGAACACAGGCAGTCACACTGAACACACACAGGAAGCATATACTTTTCCATGACTCCTGCCTTACAGGGTAGAGGTTAGGTCTAAAGACTCTGGAGTTCTATCAGGATAGTTATTATGCTTATGCAATTTTGGAAAATAACCACGTTGCACATCCTCAGGTGCCTGCAAAGGCAGCAGCTGTCAGATCTTTGAGAAATTTGCGGTCATGTGAATGTAGTATCTCTGGCAAGTTGCCAGTCACAACGTGAGAAGGGAACAGTTTCCTCTTGGCTTTAGAAGCCTCCAGAGCCACCGTGAGGCAGTTGTCATATCACCAGGAGAATGCACTTCGGAATCACAGGCATTCCGTGAGGACTCGTGGGTGAGAGTCACTGAACACGTCCAGCTGGGTGCCGCAGGACCTCGGGCCACAACCTATGGGTGGCCTCGGGCCGTGACATTTGGGTGGACTCTTGTGTGAAACGGGGACAGGATCCCCCACAGCCAACGGAGAGAGCTCACCTGGACTCCTGCACTAGGCTCGTGGCTTGATGCCCTTGGTCTCAGTTAAAGCTGATGAAGGAGATATTTCTACCCCGATTTGGGACACAGATGTGGCCAAGCCATATAACTAGCAGGCGGTAAAGCTCAGATGGGGACCGGAGTCTCCCCGAGAAGCCCCAAGTCCATCACCCTGTTGTCACTACCAATGGATAAAGTCCTTAAGAACACAAATCACAGATTATCCTTTGATTTTGTCCTTGTTACTGACTTGACCTTTGTAGTCATTTACTTCCTCTTGTTTCTGGTTGCGAAAGCTCCGTTTTGATCTCGTTTCTTGGTTTCTGTGTGTTGTCTCCCAGGAGCACATGCAGACACACCAGGCCGGCCCCTCTTTGAGCTCCCAGAAGCCAAGAGTCTTTAAATGTGACACTTGTGAGAAGGCGTTTGCCAAACCAAGCCAGCTGGAGCGCCACAGCCGCATCCACACAGGTAACGGGGAGGGATGCGCTTTTGTTTCCTTACTCTTTGAAGTAGACACCATGGGCGAGAAAACAGAATTCCACCTGTACAATATTCGCAAGCGATGGAATGCTTTATTTATAAAGCAAGGTCTACATGTTCCATTTCCCCTGAGTTTTGACCTATTTATCATCTTAACTAACTTTTCACATGGAAGATTTTGCTGCTTACATTATGACCGTAGGAAACAGAAGCATCACGCAAGGCTCCCGTGCCGTGTCTGGGATGTTGACCACATCACGTCCCTCCTTCCCTCCTGCTAGAGCAAACCGGCAGCCCCCAGTGCCTGGGTCCCATGTCCTCATGTCACTGGGGAACTTAATTTTTAATCTTCCTCTTCTATCTTAAAACTTTTTTTCTCTACTGGCTTTTCCTACACCACCTAAATCTGCTCAAACTTTTTGTCTTAGAGAACAAAAAACACACAGAACAAAGAAACAAGCTCTCCCATCTCTCTGCCTCTTGACTGGTACGTGATAGCTCTGTGTCAGCCCTTCTGTCTCCGCCCTGGCCTGACAAGACATCATCCCATGCTCATTTTTGTCGTGATCATCTGACGACTCACCGTGGGCCTGGGGTTCCACAGGCTGCATCCACCGTGGCCCTTCCATGGCTCTCTGATCCCTCTGCCCCATCTGCTGGGGGTTGTTAGGACCTGGCCAGGATCCCTCTGGTCTTCCCATGGCTCCTCCAGCCATTTGTTCAGACGACAGCCAGGCTGAAAGCCTAAGAGAAAAGAGGAACATTCAGTCCCTCTTGTTCATACCGCAGGGTAGAGCCCAGGCATCCACTATCCTCTTCTTAGAGACATTGACATGTGCCATTTTCTGTACAGGGGAGCGGCCGTTCCATTGCACGCTTTGTGAGAAAGCCTTCAACCAGAAGAGCGCACTGCAGGTGCACATGAAGAAGCACACGGGGGAGCGGCCCTACAAGTGTGCCTACTGCGTCATGGGCTTCACACAGAAGAGCAACATGAAGCTGCACATGAAGCGGGCGCACAGCTATGCTGGTGAGAACACTGCACCTGGGAGTGCGTACACTTCGGTGGCCTGCGAGGCACCCTGTGTTTCGCATACATTGTTTCCTTCAGTTCACACGGTGATTGTGCATTGCACATGGTACAGCCTCAGTTGTGTGGACTGGAAACCTGTGCTTTATTTTATTTTATTTGTTTATTTCCATAGGTTATTGGGGGAACAGGTAGTGTTTGGTTACATGAGTAAGCTCTTTAGTGATGATTTGTGAGATTTTGGTGCACCCATCACCCAAGCAGTATACATGGCACCCTATTTATAGGTCTTTCATCCCTCAATCCCTTCCCATCCTTTCCCCATGAGTCCCCAAAGTCCATTGTGTCACTTTCATGCCTTTGTATCCTCATAGCTTATCTCCCACTTACGAGTGAGAACATATGATGTTTGGTTTTCCATTCCTGTGTTACTTCGCTTAGAATAATGGCCTCCAGTCTCATCCAGGTCATTGCAAATGCCATTAATTAATTCCTTTTTTTTTGGCTGAGTAGTATTCCATTGTGTATATATACCACAGTTTCTTTATCCACTTGTTGATTTATGGGCATTTGGGTTGGTTCCCCATTTTTGCAGTTGCGAATTGTGCTGCTATAAACATGCGTGTGCAGGTGTCTTTTTCATACAATGACTTATTTTCCTGTGGGTAGATACCCAGTAGTGGGATTGCTGGGTCAAATGGTAGTTCTATTTTTAGTTCTTTAAGGAATCTCTACACTTTTTCACAGTGACTGTGCTAGTTTACATTCCCACCAGCAGTGTAGAAGTGTTCCCTGTTCACCACATCCATGTTAGCATGTACTTTTTGTTTTTTGATTATGGCCATTCTTGCAGGAGTAAGGTGGTATCACATTGTGGTTTTGATATGCATTTGTCTGATCATTAGTGATGTTGAGTGTATTTTCATATGTTTGCTGGCCATTTGTATATCTTCTTTTGAGAATTGTCTATTCATATCCTTAGCCCACTTTCTGATGGGATTGTTTGTTTTTTTCTTACTGATTAGTTTGAATTTGTTGTAGATTCTGGATATTAGTCCTTTGTCAGATGTATAGATTGTGAAGATTTTCTCCCACTCTGTGGGTTGTCTGTTTACTCTGCTGACTGTTCCTTTTGCCATGCAAAAGCTCTTTAGTATAATGAAGTCCCAGCTATTTATCCTTGTTTTTATTGCATTCACTTTTGTGTTCTTGGTCCTTGCCTAAGCCAATGTCTAGAAGGGTTTTTCCAATGTTGTCTTCTAGAATTTTTATAGTTTCAGGTCTTAGACTGTTTTTTTATCCATCGTGAGTTGATTTTTGTATAAGGTGAGAGATGAGAGTCCACTTTCATTCTCCTACATGTGGCTCGCCAATTATCCCAGCACCGTTTGTTGAAAAGGGTGTCCTTTCCCCATTTTATGTTTTTGTTTGCCTTGTTGAGGATCCCTTGGCTGTAAGTATTTGGGTTTATTTCTGGGTTCTCTATTCAGTTCCATTGGTCTGTGTGCCTATTTTTATACCAGTACCATGCTATTTTGGTGACTATGACCTTATAGTATAGTTTGAAATCAGGTAATGTGATGCCTCCAGATTTGTTCTTTTTGCTTAGTCTTACTTTGGCTATGTGAGCTCTTTTAAAATTCCATATCAATTTTAGAATTGTTTTTTCTAATTCTGTGAAGAATGATGTTGGTATTTTGATGGGAATTGTGTTGAATTTGTAGATTGCTTTTGGCAGTATGGCCATTTTCACAATATTGATTTACCCAACCATGAGCATGGGATGTGTTTCCATTTGTTTGTGTCATCTGTGATTTCTTTCAGCAGTGTTTTGTAGTTTTCCTTGTGGAGGTCTTTTACGTTCTTGGTTAGGTGTATTCCTAAGGGTTTTTTTTGGTTTGTTTGTTTTTGTTTTGTTTTGTTTTTTCTAGCTATTGTAAAAGGGGTTGAGTTCTTGATTTCTCAGCTTAGTTGCTGTTGGTGTATAGAAGAGCTACGATTTCTGTACATTAATTTTTTATCTGGAAACTTTGCTGAATTCTTTTATCAGTTCTAGGAGCTTTCTGGAAGAGTCTTTTGGGTTTTCTAGGTAAACAATCACATCATCAGCAAACAGTGATAGTTTGACTTCCTCTTTACTGATTTGGATGCGCTTGATTTCCTTCTCTTTTCTGATTGCTCTGGCTAGGACTTCCACTGCTATGTTGAAGAGGAGTGGTGAGAGTGTGCATCCTTGTCTTGTTTCAGTTCTCAGAGGGAATGCTTTTAACTTTTCATCATTCAGTATTACGTTGGCTGTGGGCTTGTCATAGATGGCTTTTATTATTGAGGTATGTCCCTTGTATGCTGGTTTTCCTGGGAGTTTTAATCATAAAGTGATGCTGGATTTTGTCTCATGCTTTTTCTGCATGTGTAGAAATGATCATCTGATTTTTGTTTTTAATTCTGTTTATGTGGTGTATCACATTTATCGACTTGTGTATATTTAACCATTCCTGCATCCCTGGTATGAAACCCACTTGATCATATGGTGGAGAATCTTTTTGATATGTGTTGGATTTGGTTAGCTAGTATTTTGTTAAGGATTTTAGCATCTGTGTTCATCAGGGATAATGGTCTGTAGTTTTCTTTTTTGGTTATGTCCTTTCTTGGTTTCGGTATTTGGGTGATACTGGCTCCAGAGAATGATTTAGGGAGGGTTCTCTTTTCCTCTGTCTTGTGGAATTGGTACCAATTCTCCTTTGAATGCCTGGTAGTATTCTGCTGTGAATTCATTTGGTCATGGACTTTTTTTTGTTGGTAATTTTTAAATTACCATTTCAATCTTGCTGCTTGTTAGTGGTCTGATCAGGGTATCTGGTTCTTCCTGATTTAAGCTAGGAGGGTTGTATCTTTCCAGGAATGTGTCCATCTCTTCTAGGTTTTCTAGTTTATGTGTGTAAAGGTGTTCATAGTAGCCTTGAGTGATGATCTTTTTTTTTTTTTGAGACGGAGTCTCGCTCTGTCACCCAGGCTGGAGTGCAGTGGCGTGATCTCAGCTCACTGCAAGCTCCGCCTCCCGGGTTCACGCCATTCTCCTGCCTCAGCCTTCTGAGCAGCTGGGACTACAGGCGCCTGCCACTGCACCCGGTTAATTTTTTTGTATTTTTAGTAGAGATGGGGTTTCACCGTGTTAGTCAGGATGGTGTCCATCTCCTGACCTCTTGATCCGCCCACCTTGGCCTCTCAAAGTGCTGGGATTACAGGCGTGAGCCACCGCGCCTGGCCTGAGTGATCTTTTATATTCTGTGGTGTCAGTTGTGATATCTCCCGTTTTGCTTCTTACTGAGCTTATTTGGATTTCCTCTCTTCTTAATCTTGCTAATGGTCTATCAGTTTTATTTATCTTTTCATGGAACCAGCTTTTTGTTTCATTTTATCTTTTGTTTGTTTCAATTTCATTTAGTTCTGCTCTGGTCTTTCTTTTCTTCTGCTGGGTTTGGTTTTGGTTTATTCTTATTTCTCTAGTTCCTTGAGGTGTGACCGTAGATTGTCTGTGTGTGCTCTTTCAGGCTTGATGTAGACATTTAGGGCGATGAACTTTCCTCCTAGCACTGCCTTTGCTGTATCCCAGAGGTTATGATAGGTTGTGTCACTATTGTCGTTCAGTTCGAATAATTTTTTAATTTCTATCTTGATTTCATTTTTCACCCAGTGATCATTCAGGAGCAGGTTATTGAATTTTCGTATATTTACATGATTTCGAAGGTTCCTTTTGGAATTTATTTCCAGTTTTATTCCACCGTGGTCTAAGAGAGTGCTTGATACAATTTCCATTTTCTTAAATTTATTGAGGCTCATTTTGTGGCTTATCATATGGTCTGTCTTGGAGAAAGTTCCATGTGCTGTTGAATACAATGTGTATTCTGCAATTGTTGGATGGAATGTTTTATATATATCTGTTAAGTCAGTTTGTTCCAGGGTATAGTTTAAATCCATTGTTTCTTTTTTGACTTTCTGTCTTGATGAACTGTCTAGTGCTCTCAGTGGAATATTGAAGTATCCCACTATTTTTGTGTTGCTGTCTATCTCATTTCTTAGATCTATTAGTAATTGTTTTATAAATTTGGGAGTTCCAGTGTTAGGGACATGTATGTTTAGGATTGTGGTATTTTCCTGTTGGACAAGGCCTTTTATCATTATATAATGTCCCTCTGCTTTTTTAGCTGCTATTGCTGATGACATTGTGGCTAAGCACTGATCTTTTTGCAATGAATTTCCCAGGTGTTGTTTGTGCTTCTTGTGTTTGGATGTCTAGGTCTAGCAAGGCCGGGGAAGTTTTCCTTGATTATTCCCCCAAATATGTTTTCCAGACTTTTAAATTTCTCTTCTTCCTCAGGAATGCCGCTTGTTCTTAGGTTTGGTCATTTAACATAACCCCCAGACTTCTTGGAGGCTTTGCTCATATTTTCTTCTTCTTTTTCCTTTGTCTTTGCTGGATTAGGTTAATTCGAAGACCTTGTCTTTGAGCTCTGAATTTCTTTCTTCTACTTGTTCTGTTCTATTGCTGAGACTTTTCAGAGCATTTTGCATTTCTACGTCTATTGTTTCCTGAAGTTTTCCTTGTTTTTTAATTTATGCTATCAATTTCATTGAATATTTCTCCCTTCACCTCTTGTATCGTTTTTTTATTTCCTTACCTTTGGCTACACCTTTCTCTAGTGCCTTCCTGATTAGCTTAATAACTAACTTCCTGAATTGTTTTTCAGGTAAATTGGGGATTTCTTCTTGGTTTGGATCCATTGCTGGTGAGCTAGTGTGATTTTTGGGGGGTGTCAAAGAGCCTTGTTTTGTCATATTACCAGAGTTGGTTTTCTGGTTCCTTTTCATTTGAGTAGGCTCTGTCAGAGGGAAGGTCTAGGGCTGAAGGCTGCTGTTCAGATTCTTTGGTCCTACAGAGTGTTCTCTTGATGTAGTACTGTCTACCTTTTCCTGTGGCTGTAGCTCCCTGAGAACAGAGCTGTAGTGATTGTTACCTTTCTTCTTGGTCTAGCCGCCCAGCAAGTCCACCCGGCTCCAGGCTGGTACTGGGGGTTGTCTGCACAGAGTCCTGTGATGTGAACCATCTGTGGTCTCTCAGCTGTGGATACTGGCGCCTGTTCTGGTGGAGGTGGCAGGGGGGTGAGATGGACTCTGTGACGGTTCTTAGCTTTGGTGGTTTAATGCTCTATTTTTGCGCTGGTTGGCCTCCTGCCGGGAGGTGGTGCTTTCCAGAGCGCATCAGCTATGGTAGTATAGGGAGGAACAGGCAGTGGGCGGGGCCCTAGACCTCCCAAGAATATCTGCCCTTTGTCTTCCACTACCAGAGTGGGTAGAGAAGGACCACGGGGTGGGGGCTGGGCTATGCGTGTCTGAGCTCAGACTCTCCTTGGGCGGGTCTTGCTGTGGCGAAGTATTTGAGGTGTCTCCTGGGTCCTGCAGGAGCAATCCACTTCCTTCAGAGAGTCTGTGGGTTCTCTCAGGTTTCCTGATTTATTCCCCTAGTTGTTCTGGGGCAAAAATTCACAGTGCGAGCCTCCACATGCTGCTCTGTCCCTGAGTATAGTCCTGCCTCCCATCCACCATGATCTCTGGAAGCCTGTGCTTTTGTTACTTTAATACTTAGTGTATGCAGTTGTTGAAGCTGGCTATGGACTGCCCCTTTCTCACACACACACACACACACACACACACACACACACAAATTTGATTAGATCAAATTTATGATACATTTTGGCAAGGACGCAGAAATTTATTGGAGTAAAATGGCAGCCCAGAACCTGAGCAAGCACAGCATTTCTGAGCAGCTGGTTTCTCTCTGGACAGAGCTTTCTGTAGGGGCTGTCAGCACCTGGGCAGTCAGAGGCCCAGAATAGCATCTCTGTCTGTCTTCACAGCGTGTCTGGAAGCCCCTTTTCCTGCAGCATGCAGTTCAGGTGCTATCTCGGTGCTCAGGGGCACAGAGCAAACAGAATCTGCACCAGCTGCTCCTGTCTGCATCCTGTTGACCTGGTACAGACAACATGTGGGCTTTGGTTTCTCTCTTGATTTACTAACGTTCATGCCCTTCAGGGTATGGATATTGGGGTGTGATCCTACTGCCTGTCTGTCTCTTGTTCATCTTTGCTTCCTACACAGAATCTAGCAGTACCATCCATCTCTGAGGAAGGAATGACAACAAATGACCTAGACTAGGTTTCAGAGGGTGGCAGTAGCCGTGCAAGGAGCTAGAAATGTTAAAGTCTGAGTAGACCCCTTGGGGTGCTCCATGCATTTTGCGGGTGTGATTTGGTTGTTGGAGGTGGTGCTCCGTGAGATCTGTGGTTTGGTTGTTGGAGGTGATGTGATTCGTGAGATTTGTGATTTGGTTGTTGGAGGTGATATGATTCGTGAGATTTGTGATTTGGTTGTTGGAGGTGATGTGATTCGTGAGATCTGTGGTTTGGTTGTTGGAGGTGATGTGATTCGTGAGATTTGTGATTTGGTTGTTGGAGGTGGTGTGATTTATGAGATTTGTGATTTGGTTGTTGGAGGTGATGTGATTCATGAGATTTGTGATTTGGTTGTTGGAGGTGGTGTGATTCGTGAGATCTGTGGTTTGGTTGTTGGAGGTGGTATGATTCATGAGATGTGTTATTTGGTTGTTGAAGGTGATGTGATCTGTGAGATTTGTGGTTTGGTTATTGGAGGTGGTGTGATCTGTGAGATTTGTGATTTGGTTGTTGGAGGTGGTGTGCTCCATGAGATCTGTGGTTTGGTTGTTGGAGGTGATGTGATTCATGAGATGTGTTATTTGGTTGTTGAAGGTGGTGTGATCTGTGAGATTTGTGGTTTGGTTGTTGGAGGTGGTGTGATCTGTGAGATTTGTGATTTGTTGGTGGTGGTGTGCTCTGTGAGATTTGTGATTTGGTGTTGGAGGTGTTGTGCTCCGAGTTATGTGATTTGGTGTTGGAAGTGGTGTGATCTGTGAGATTTGTGATTTGTTGGAGGTGCTGTGATCTGTGAGGTTTGTGATTTGGTTGGAAGTGGTGGTGTGCTCTGTGAGATTTGTTATTTGTTGTTGGAGGTGGTGGTGTGCTCTGTGAGATTTGTTATTTGTTGTTGGAGGTGGTGTGCTCTGTGAGATTTGTGATTTGGTGTTGGAGGTGGTGTGATCTGTGAGATTGGTGATTTGGTGTTGGAGGTGGTGTGATCTGTGAGATTTGTGATTTGGTGTTGGAGGTGATGTGCTCTGAGTCATGTGATTTGGTGTTGGAGGTGGTGTGCTCTGAGTTATGTGATTTGGTGTTGGAGGTGGTGTGATCTGTGAGATTTGTGGTTTGGTGTTGGAGGTGGTGTGCTCTGAGTTATATGATTTGGTGTTGGAGGTGGTGTGCTCTGTGAGATTTGTTATTTGGTATTGGAGGTGGTGTGATCTGTGAGATTTGTTATTTGGTGTTGGAGGTGGTGTGCTCTGAGTTATGTGATTTGGTGTTGGAGGTGGTGTGATCTGTGAGATTTGTGATTTGGTGTTGGAGGTGGTGTGATCTGTGAGATTTGTTATTTGGTGTTGGAGGTGGTGTGATCTGTGAGATTTGTGATTTGGTGTTGGAGCTGGTGTGCTCTGAGTCATGTGATTTGGTGTTGGAGGTGGTGTGCTCTGAGTTATGTGATTTGGTGTTGGAGGTGGTGTGATCTGTGAGATTTGTGATTTGTTGGAGGTGCTGTGATCTGTGAGGTTTGTGATTTGGTTGGAAGTGGTGGTGTGCTCTGTGAGATTTGTTATTTGTTGTTGGAGGTGGTGGTGTGCTCTGTGAGATTTGTTATTTGTTGTTGGAGGTGGTGTGCTCTGTGAGATTTGTTATTTGTTGTTGGAGGTGGTGTGATCTGTGAGATTTGTGATTTGGTGTTGGAGGTGGTGTGATCTGTGAGATTTGTGATTTGGTGTTGGAGCTGGTGTGCTCTGGGTCATGTGATTTGGTGTTGGAGGTGGTGTGCTCTGAGTTATGTGATTTGGTGTTGGAGGTGGTGTGATCTGTGAGATTTGTGGTTTGGTGTTGGAGGTGGTGTGCTCTGAGTTATATGATTTGGTGTTGGAGGTGGTGTGATCTGTGAGATTTGTGATTTGGTGTTGGAGGTGGTGTGCTCTGAGTTATATGATTTGGTGTTGGAGGTGGTGTGATCTGTGAGATTTGTGATTTGGTGTTGGAGGTGGTGTGCTCTGAGTTATATGATTTGGTGTTGGAGGTGGTGGTGTGCTCCGTGAGGCTTGCAGGTGTTCTTTGGTTGTCTGAGGTGTCCTTTGTGAGGGGAGCTCAACGGCTTGCAGTGTTCAGTGGTTGACATTTAGATGTGTAGGGAACCCAAGGGCAGAACACTATATTGTGGGGAATTTTTGACGAAGGAAAAAGGGATAATTTTTCTCTTTAACACTGTAGTGCTTCCTGCTTTCCTTTTTGTTACAAAATCATGTGTGTTGGTTATTAATTGCTCATTCCTGATGCTATGTTAACGTAGCTGTCATGGGAGTGCACTCGTCGGGAATGCACTCATCACGAGTGCTCTGTGTGCGTTCAGACTCACTAACAGTAACTACTGCCGACAGAGTTGTTTAACCTGCAGCTCAGATTATTCTTTTTTCATTGGAATGAATAGCAAATTACTTTAGAAATTCCTTGTCTCTTTTTACCAGGAAGTCTTTATGTAAATGGCTATCATTTTGTGCTCTGGAAAGTCTGAGGCTGCTTGTGTTTTCTTTGCATGACAGGAGCTCTGCAGGAGTCCGCAGGTCACCCAGAGCAGGACGGGGAGGAGCTGAGCCGGACCCTCCACCTGGAGGAGGTGGTGCAGGAGGCCGCGGGCGAGTGGCAGACCCTCACCCATGTCTTCTGACGTGAGTCGGAAGTACACCTTTAAGAATGTTTCTGAAGTTACATTTTGTGAATAGCAAAGCACTTGAAATCTCTGTTTTAAAACTTCAAGTGTTAAAAATGTTACCACAATAGTTTTTTAGCTATAAAATTATCTAAAGAATCATTGTCTTTCAGAGACTCATAGGAAAAAAACTGGGAAAAGTGTCACCGCGTTGTTCTCTTCTGTCTACAAATCACTGAACTCAGGTACTACGGCAGGCAGTTTCCTCCTTGGTCTCCTCCGTGGCTAGTGCGTCTAGTTCACAAAGCAATTAACTGGGTCTTACTATCATTGTGGTGTGATTTCTTTGTATTAGCAAAGACGAAAAAGCTAACATGGAAAAAGTACGTCAGATTTCCCTTCATGCTTCCGGTTATAAGAAGCATAGCTTGAAAGCAAGTTTAAGATTGGGGCATGAAGTTCAGAAAAAAAATGTTACAACACACAGGGAAGTTTTTTCCACTCTTTTCTCTGTGATTTTGAAAATTAGTCAAAATGGACTCTTTTTAGTCTACCATAAGTTAATATAACTGATACCTTGAGAGATGGCTGGACCAATTCTCTCTCCATGACAAATGTTTAATCATTAGTTACAAGAATGCAGTGTCTGGGGGGCGTCAACACGGGGACTCAAGTAAACCTGACCCACCAATAAGGATTCAGCTGTCCACACGGGCTGGTGACACACTTACCGCTTCAATCTGTGTTCAGGTCCAGGGTTAGATAATTGCAGAAGCACAAGCCATACATCGCAGGTAGGAAACCACAGAACGGTCTGCAAGGAGCAAGCAACCGTGGCCCTGTCTACCCCAGCAAATAAGAAGTATATCTGTAGCTTGAGGCCAAGAATCCGTAAAAACCCCATAACTTTCTCTTCGTGCATAAACAGATGTATTTTTGATTTCAGGGAATTATTTAGTATCGTCAATGGTGCCACATTAAACGTGTCCCAAACCAAATCCCACCCGTGCCGGGCAGAGTGCGTGCACGCCATTCCTACAGCATTCCAAAGATGGAAGGTTCTTTACTTCATGTTAATTTTTCCTTTGAAATTATTTATATGTTCTATATATAAATACATATGTACATAGACAGATATATGGGCCTCTGTGTGGCTGAACAGTATATTTTGTAAATACAAGTACTAGTCCTAATTGCAGAAAGAGCGTCTGAGTTTCACCTCCCCACAAGCACTTCAGATCAGTATTGTATTCATTTTATTAATAAATGGATATCTTTTTCATTGTAATATAAAGCTGGGTTTTATTTTTTTTCCTGAAAAATAATTGCCTTTATTTTCTCTCATTGCCTCCTTGGTTTCAGAAGAGAGTAGTTTTATTATAAATATTGTATGGACTTTGTATATTAAGAGAGGAGCTCATTTCAGATTCCTAAAGAAATAGACATTTTACTGTTATTTTGAAAGGGCATCTTTTGATTTTGTTGTTGTTGTTCACTTTCGGCTATGTATATAAGTAATATTGATGGTGATATGAAAACTTTTGTTATGTGAAAATATTTAAGTCAGAAAATTGTTAAATAATATTACTTCTTTTCCAAACTGCTTTGTGTATTGTATATTTTTTTAAGAAAAAGAAAAGCCTTATTTGACTTATTCTTGTGATACTGGACTTCTTACCAAGCCCGAGGTTTCCTTCCTTGAATGTCAGCGTGTAAACCTGACGCATATTTAGAATAATTGTAATTGTGCTAGAGTTTTAAAGGTTCTGCTTTTAATGCACTTTTTATTTTATAATTTTGTATTGAAATATTTTAGAAATGTTGATTAATTTTGGTGAACGAATATCCCCAAAGTTGAAATTATTGGAATTTTAAACTTTTGTTCTTGCTCGGTTATTTATTTTGATTTTAGCATTAAATGTCATCTCAGGACATCTCTAAAAGGGGTTGTTTAATTCCTAATTGTATAGAAAGCTAGTTTGGTGAACTGTATTGGTCAATTGACTGTTTAAGGCCTTAACAGGTGAATCTAGAGCCTACTTTTATTTTGGTTAAAGAAAAAGAAAATATCAGTAATTCAATTTTGTGTCTTTTCTCCATTTATTAGCAGTCAAACACAAGACATTTTATGTATTATTTTGATTTACTTCCTAATTATAAAAAGCTGCTTTTTTGCAGAACATTCCTTGAAAATATAAGGTTTTGAAAAGACATCATTTTACTTGAATCTTTGTGGGGTACAGGTTGATCTTTATATTTTACTTGTTGTTTTAAAAATTCTAGAAAAGAGATTTCTAGCCTCATGTATAACCAGGGTTTTGAGGATAAAGACTGTATTTTTAGAACTATCTCATCATAGCATATCTGCTTTGGAATAATTATAAATAAAAGATGAAGTTAGGAAATGTGATTAATTTTTTTTTGTTTGAAAATAAGATTAAATAGTTTGGCATGTAAATTAATTTCAAGTTCAGATTTTTAAGAGAAAACTTTAGTGGTATTTTCCTTTACCTCTGTGAAGTTCAGAGGCGTCTACCCCTGCAGTGTCCACTGGAAAGCCTTCAGACTTTAAAAATCAGGGCATGGCTCCGCGACAGCGAGTCGTGGGCGTCAGCACAGTGCCCCGTGCATGTGCCAGAACTGTTCCTGTTCCCTTCATCTGCTGCTGTTTTCAACAGCACCCAGTCACTGAGGAGCCTTTTGAAAGTTCCTAAGTGTTTTGATCCCACTTGTGTGCTCAAGTAACCATGGAGCACTGGAGCTGAAAGAATGAACTGCCCGTGCAAAGATACCAAGCGTGAAGCTGGGGTGCAGGTACGAGGAAGCAGGAGGCATGTAGCATGTGTGGAGTCCCACCTGCTAGATAATGCCCGAGCAGCTGCGTTTCCATAGAATGGCAATAGATGAAAATGAGGAAATGTTTTCAAACATGCAGATTCAAATGCTACCCCACCCCATCAAGCTCTGCTTTTGCCCCTTTTAAAAACTTGAGGCGCTTAGAAAGTATCTAAATAGAAGAAATCCTACGACCCGACATCTGCCAGCTTGCAGCCAGGCCAGTGGGAGGCTCATCAAACGCTGCTCTCCTCTCCCTGACAATGTTCTGCTGGTGGGACATGAAACCTCTGTGCTTGTCTGGCACTTAACTAGGGGATGTTTCCTTCGTGCATATTTTCTACTCCCCCATTGTAATGTTTTAAGGAAACTTGAATTTTGAAATTATAGCTAGTGTTCTGTGTCTTCCTTTGAACTCTTATATCACATTTATTACAAGAGACGCATGTGTTAGCACAGGTACAAGATTTTTAAAAGAAGTGGATTTCTGTTCTTGCTGTGGGTTTTCCTCATTTTAGAAGAATATTTTAACTCGTTAAGATACACTTTTTAACATGAAATGACCACACAGATTTATGTTTGGAAATATTCAAGATAAAATAGTTTGGCATGTAAATCAATTTCAAGATTTATGTACATAAGATTTTTTCAGGAAATAGATAAGATATATAGAACTCCTTTTAGTATATATTAAGGCTATCTCATTCCCACTTGTTACATTTTTTTCTGAAACTTATTTCAAGATTAATACCGTGCCCTTCCCTCACTAAAAAAAGTTAATCCAAGGGTTGATCATTGCGAATTTATCCCTTTTCCAAGACCTACTGCATAGGAAGTAAGTGAGGCAGAGATGAGATTATGCAACGGATACTTCTGACGGACGAGTTCTCTTTGTGTCACCTAATCTGTGTTCACGTAACTTAGGCACTTTGGATTTTTTAGAATATAATTTCAAAAGGCCTGTACCCACAACCCAATTTAATGTCGTATCTCTACCTGGGGCCTCTACGTCTTTCCCGTATGCTAATGAAAGACCATATGCCAAAGGCCACTGAGCTGCCATCTTCACTGTGGAGAAAGTGGGAACCACGGAGCTCTCCATGGGTCGGACGCCCACACATTCCTAGCAGAGGCATGTTCTCTGTCGTGGTGTGGCTCACCAGCGGCACGTCCTGTTTGGCGGCTGGCCCTCTCCGAACGGATCCCCTCCTCAGACTCACCCTCCCTTCACAGAGGCATCGTGGCAGTTCTTTCTGTGGATGGCTAACAACTCAGGCACTAAAAACTGAAGATCGGCATGAATGGCAGGAGCAATAGGCAGTCAGAAGAGATTTTTCTATTTAATCTTTTACGCGTAACACTTTTTACAGCATGAAGACTTTTGTATTCAATCAAGATTTGTATCATAATTGACAAATTCTAAAGTGACATAGGGATTCGTTCTTGATTCACCACTAAAGAAAATTTTAAAGTTAATTTTTTTATTTACAGAAGAATTCTCTTTTTATCTTCACAATTGTTTCATGGTCTATTTATACATTGGATGATATTTATTTAATCCAGTTTTGTATTAGAAATGGATAGTGATGCCAGAAGCCACTGTGCTGGCTTTAAAAATAATAAAAATAGCTTTTGTATTATTTTGAAACTCCTGTATATTTACTTCTTTGAGTTTTGCATGAGTTATCACTGTTGAAAGGTGGACACTTCCTCTAGGTCCCGTTTGCCATGGCTTAACACAATAGAGCAATGCTGAATTGGCAACATATTCAAGCCCAGGGCATTTAAATCCTGGAGGATGTCCCAGGTTCTTGCTCTCTGCTTTCTCTCTTGTTTGAAAGGTATTAAAGAGTGACTTGAAATGCAGTGCACATCCATCATAATATCAGTGTCTGTTTATGAGAGATACCAGATTCTGGACTTCCCAGAAGCACCCATGGAGTTATTGTGTATCATCGGGCTCTTTGTAAAGATATATTCATCTAGTTTACTGTGCCTTACATTTCCAGACTGTTAGAGCAGTTTGTAATTGAGAGTCATCATCCTGTTGAAACAACACATTACACTATATGTTTTCCTGGATCACCTTATTCCTGGCACTGAGTAGGGACTCCAGATATTTTTGGACTGAAAAAATCAAAGTGATGTTGACTTCCTGAATGTGGCTGAGATGGGATGGTAAGAAATAGCTTTACTGTTCCTTTTGCTTGCTTGTGTGTTTGTAGGAGGCATATTGCTCTGACAGTTTTTGAAATAGAGTGGGTGAGGGAAGAGCTTTTTGTTGTTGTTTTTTAACAAAACTATGAAATTATAAAAAGTGTATTCCCACTCTGATGGATTGTCTCAACTATTGGCAGTGCTTTTCCAGGTGAATTTTACCCGGAGGCTGGACTCCCTGTGATAGCGAATAGAATGCTGTCCCTTCAGCACAGGCAGAGGCTTGTACCTGCAAGTGTGCTGTGCGCTCCCCGCGCCACGAGGCAGGCGTGCGTGCAGGCGTCCACTGGCCCACTTTGCGTCGCGCTTCAGGGCTGGGACCTCGGATGTTCAGACAAATGCTGACCTTCTTGCTACTACCGTTACTGTGAGTAAAATCCCCTTTGTCACCCGGGAGCCCACGTCTTCTGCCAGCAGCCAGGAGGCTGGCAGGCTGTCCTGAAAGGAAAGTGGGGAGAACCTGGGATGACTCTGTGGCCAGCCCTAGCTCAGCTTAGGATACGCATGGAAGTTGTTAAAATAAATGTTACTGATTATGCCATACCACCCACAGTGCTGCCCCCATCATTGAGGACCTTCTCTTGTGACCTGGCACCTTTAAACCATTCAATCCCTTAAGGCCCTACAGAAAAAATGACAGATGACAGTGCACACCCACGGAGACGCCTCACACGCCCCTTCTACCAATGAACGGATGCTTCCCCAGTGTTATTATCCTGGGCCAATGAAGAGAGTTTTACGTTACTATTTTAGAAATTAGAACGAAGAGGTCATTGGTTACCTTGGTAACCAAGCTCTATAAGAAAGAAATTCTGTATTTAACATGAGATGGCTCACTTAATGTTATCTCAGCCAATTTTTTAGTAGTTCTGGGTAGAGATGGACAACAGCTGGCCATCTGCCTTGAGATGCTCCTTTTATTTTTGAGGCAGGGTCTCACTTTGTCACCCAGGCGGGAGTGCAGATCATGGCTCACTGCAGCCCCGACCTCCTGACTTCAGTGATCCTCCCACCTCAGCCTGCCGAGTAGCTGGGACTACCGGTGCACACCCCACACCCGCCAATTTTCATTATTTTGTTAGAAACAGGGTCTTGCTGTGTTAGCCAGGCTGGTCTCAATGTCGTGGCTTCAAGTGATCTCCCCGCCTTGGCCTCCTGAGCAGCTGAAAGTATGCGTGGGAGCCACTGCCCCTGGCTCAAGATACTCTTCACCATGTACATTTTCTAGTTACCTTTCAATCATGTTTCTCAACTTTAGTAATGCTAAATCTTTCTCAACTTTAGTAACGCTAAGTCTTTCTCTAGTAATGCTAAGTCTTTGTCCTTTCTTTTCTGTTTTTATTTTTTTTCTTTTTGAGACAGAGTCTTGCTCTGTTGCCCAGGCTGGAGTGCAATGGCGTCATCTCAGCTCACTGCAAACTCCGCTTCCCGGGTTCAAGTGATTCTCCTGCCTCAGCCTCCTGAACAGCTGGGATTACAGGTACGCATCATTGTACCCGGCTAATTTTTATATTTTTAGTAGAGACGGGGTTTCACCATGTTGGCCAGGCTGATCTTGAACTTCTGACCTCAGGTAATCTGCCCATTTCAGCCTCCCAAAGTGCTGGGATTACAGGCGTGAGCCACTGTGCTCAGCCTTCTTTTTTTTTTATTTTTTTTTAGCAGTTTCAAGCTTACAGAAAAGCTGTAAGGCAAGAACTGAGAGCTCTCCATGTGCAGGCCTCCATAGACCCCACTCACGTGCCGCCCATATCTGAGTGACAGTGTCTTCCTAGCACACCACACTTGCCATAGTCTGGTATTGCTTATAGCTCTGACGTTTGCTTGCCACGGTACAGAGGAAACTGTCTCCCAGGAGACCTGAAAGCTGCCCAACCTGTGTGGCAGGGGCATGATCTTAAGGGCTTTTGCCGCAACCTGTGGTAAGGCAGGCAGGCAGGCAGGCCGCTGACCCCTGGTGAGCTAATAGCCTGGCCACCACATTGGAAGGTAGATTCCGACTCAGGGTCATCTCTGTCAGTTTTCACATGAACTTAAATCAGAAGCAGGAACTTGGCTGAGAGGTGGAGTGGCCCTGGCCGGTGCTGGAGGTAGTGGAAGGAGTCACTGTTTTATGGATGCCCTGGAGTCTTGACTTCAGGAGCTTGTAAGATTCTGGAGCTGGATGAACGAGCCATTTCCTGGTGGTGGGAAGTCGAGGTAAGGGGCTGTAGGAGGAGCAGCCCTGGCCTGCCTCATTGAGACGAGGTTGGAGTTTCCTAGAATGTGGATGAGAGTGCTGGTTGAAATTAGGCTGTTTCTAAAAAAACCAGACCACTCATTTTCCTTCTACGGCAGGTGCGGTCACAGGAAGTTGCTCCGGCGTCTTTTGCTGGAGTGAGCTGTAGGGTTAACACAGCTGTAGGCTGGTTAACACAGTCTCGCCTGTGCTGTTGGGTCGACTTTGCCTTCATATCACATCATTTAGGATTTCAGTGACTACTGTTTACAATAGAGGAATCACAATAGAGAAATAAGCCAACGTGCTTCACTTCATATTGTCTTTTTTTTGGGGAAAGAGGCAAGAGTACTGCAGAGTCTTGGATTTAATTATAACGTTGTGCCAAATGGTGGCTTAGAAAATATTTGTTGTTGCATGAGGGAAAATATATTTCTGTTATAGATGGAACTGTGTCCTCCCAAAATGTGTGTTTTGAAGCTCTCCCAATGCAACTGTGTTTGGAGACAGGGGCTTTAGGGAGGGAATTCAGGTTGGAGATAGGAGCTTTAAGGAGGGAATTCAGGTTAAATGAGGTCATAAGACCAGGGCTCTTATCCAGTAAGACTGGTGTCCTTAGATGAGAAAGAGACACCTGAGGCCACTCTCTCTGCCAGGTGAGGATGCAGCAAGAAGGCAGCCGTCTGCAAAGCAAAGGAGAGAGGCCTCACCAGAAACTGACACCTTGATCTTGGACTTGCAGCCTCTAGAACTGAGAAAGTAACTGTCTGTTGTTTAAGCCACCCAGTTTGTAGCATTCTCTTGTGGCTTCCTAAGCAGACGAACAAACAAACACCCAACATGAACTGATGGCTTCGCTCTCTTCTGTAAAAATTGCTATGAGAGAACTTTTCACTCACTGTTTTACAGTTTCTCTGTCAGTTTCTCTGTCCCTGGTTCTTTCTTCTCACATAGTCCCAATTCCAATTTATAGTTCACCACGGTGTCTCCTGGGCTAAACCAGCACCTGCTCTGCTCACTTCTTGACTGGCTCCTCATCATCAGCCCTCTGTAGAGATCTCATTTCCTTCATGCCAGGTACTTCACGCTCCAAGCTCAGAGACTGTTCTATCAATTTCATACACGTTCTCCACCCTTACAGTTGGGCAGGCCAGCACTGAATGGCAGGGTGTGGCTGTGCAGATGGAAGCGTGATCACTATGGCTTTCTATGTTCAGTTCCACAGACCCTCATGGCTCCTCTAGCCTCTACTGACCGTGGTCCTGGCAGCCTGTGCAGGCCATGGGGAAGGTCCTGACAGCCTGCGCGGGTGGTGGGGGAGGGTGTCTGCGTCCATGAGGCTGGGGCTCCAGCAGCTCCTCCTCTTGGCTCTCAGCCTAGTGAGTTAATTTCCAGTCACCTTCAGGAGAAAGTAGGCGGGCCGCTTCAGGGAAGTGTTCAGTGAGCTCACAAGCTCCCTGGCTCAGTTCCTATCTTGCTGTGTTTTATTTTAAAATACTCAACCAAGTATTGTACTGTCATGGTGAAAGCTAGCTTACGATGTACCCTTGGTTTGTCTTTTAATGCATTTTCCATGTATGTTACATTAAGATAGACTTGCCAATGAAAAGAATATAGTTTTTAAAATGTAATTATCTTTGCATGATTTTCCAAATTCCTCAGTTGGAAGGGGGCTGGGCAGAGAAGTGTACCGGTGGACGTGGGCTTTCTGTCTGCCGTGCCTGCCAGGCGAGCTCAGGCGGCCATGCCTCCAGCCTCGGCAGTTTTTCCTGCTATTGCAATGAATGCAGTCCTATTCCCAAGCTTCTCACACTTGCTCCTCATGATGGAGTCTGAGGCTGTCTGACCCCCGGGAAACAGGAGCATGTAATCCTACCCTCAATCAGCATGGAAGTTCCCCTCCGTAAATGTCACAAATGCAGAGCATTTCTCACAGCTGCTGCTGAGACATAGAAGGGAACTGGGGGTTCCATTAAAGGCAAAACAAAGGCTGGGTGCGGTGGCTCATGCCTGTAATCCTAGCACTTTGGGAGGCTGAGGTGGGCAGATCCACTTGAGGTCAGGATGTGACTAGCCTGGGCAACATGGCGAGATCCTGTCTCTACAAAAAATAGAAAAATCAGCTGGGCGTGGTAGTGCACACCTGTAGTCCCAGCCACATGGGAGGCTTTGGCAGGAGGATGGCTTGAGCCTGGGAGGTTGAGGCTGCAGTGAGCCAAGACTGCACCACTGTGCTCCAACCTGGGTGACAAAGTAAGATCCTGTCTCAAAAAAAAAAAAAAAAGAAAAAGAAAAAACGAAAGAGACTTTCATCTGTCTTTTTGAAGAAAAATTCTTGTAACCAAAGGCAACTATAAGTAAAACATCGCTTCACGCTCTTTCATGCTTTCAGAGAAAAAGGTGGCAAGGGGAAATCGTCCAAGACTCCCGGGTTCACATCTGCAGGGTGTGTACACTAGCAACACGGCAGAGCACAGGGAGACCTGGAAGCTTGTCTTCAGAGACACTAAGTATTTTTTTCCTGGTGAGAATCAGTGCCCTACAACTACCTCTGTTCCACTTTCTTCAGTAGCCATAGACCCTCTGATGAGGACACCCCCTCCAACAGGCACCGCCAGGCCGCCCTGCCTCGAGACCCAGAGGCACCGAGTCACATCAGCTCTGCAGCTCTGCAGACCTGGCTCTCGCTTGATGTGGGCCTGTGTGCTCCAGCCCAGAACACAAAAGAAGACACCCATGCAAATACCATTAAAAGTTTATTGTTTTATTTCAATTTCAGGAACAGTGTACACTTTCCGTTCAGCCATCGTCACAGCACGTGCTGTTTGGGTGCGGCCACGTATGGATGGCAGAGCCGACCTCAGCTCAGCGACGCAGAGTGCTTCTGCTGAAAAATGTGGGGGTTTGTGTCTGGAGTTTTGTTCTTTGTAACCCTCTCATCTTCGAGGCTATATATTAATAGACATGATATTAAGCCCACACGAAACATTCAGAATTAGAGTGGGATTAAGAAGACGCGTTTTGGCATCACGCTGACTACTCCTCATCTTCGTCCTCGGGGAGGGTGATGCCAGCGTGGGGCTCTTTGGAAGGCCTATCACGGGTGCGCTAAAATCAAAAGGTGGGTCAGTAGGTTAGGGAGGGAGGAGCAAAAGGAGATGTCAGCAGGTGTTAGGAAGGATGTGGTCAGAAGAGCTCTTCTCTGTCTCCACGGGGCCGTCCGCTCAGCCCGTGTGTCTCGGTGAGTAATTCGGGAGCAGGTGCACGCCTGTGCCTACTCGCTACGACGCGTCTTCTGGGAGGAGGTGGATGAGCCGGTTATCTTCTCAGGGAGGGTTAGTGCTGGCCACTGTGCACTGCCGCTGCCTGCACGCCCGGTCACAGCCAGTGTCTAAGGGTGACTGGCGCGGCTGCGAGGCTGTCCAGAGGACTCCTACCCTTCTGCTCTGAGTGCGTAAGTCTTCCTGGACTCTCCGGCTGTGGGCTCTGGTTTGGAAACGAGGTTGTTCGTAGAGGCTGCTCTGGGGCCACCATGCAGGGCAACAGTGACGTCCAGAGGCCGCCTGCTTGACATCTCCATCACCAAATCTCCAGGAAGACCCTGTTGCCTGTGTGAGACCATTGCCCAGCCCACATTTGCCTCCTTTTCCTCCCTCTGCCACACGCGAATTCAGCTAATTGGGGTGTGTGGGCAGCCACGACCTGGGGGCATGCCCCGCTCTCTGTGCTGCCCCACGTTGGACTCTTAACAGCTGCCCAGCCCGCATGTCACATACCAAAAGCTCCCACATGCAGTAAGCCACTCCTTGACTGTCTAATCCTGTTAGGAAAAATGAAGTCTACTTTAGGAGGTGAGAGAAGGACAGAAAAAAAAAAACAAAGGAAGCTTGGATGTCAACAGTCCTCTCTGCCACCCACGTCCTCTGTCTCTGCAGCTGTGTGCCTCCATTGCAGTGCCCAGCAAAAGCGCAAGGGTGTCACCGTCACGGCGAAAAGAAAGTCCAAGGGTGGAGGGGTGAACGTGGAGGGACGTCTGTGCACCTGGCCCCCTGAAGACCCACGAGCGTCTGGGGGCACACTGTGGGGTAAGGAATGTGACCTTCACACAGAAAGTGACAGTTTGAACTGTTTTCTGTTTTCATTTGCTTCATTTAACTGTTGGCCAGAAATTGCCGGTAGGCTGCCGTGTGCCTGACCCTAGGACGTGCACAACTCCACAGGCATTAGGGGAGAGGTCATCTGCTCTAACTAGGTAATGGGGGCAAATGGGATTAAAGTTTTAAGGCAGTTATATTAAGAAGCTGAGGACAGGATTCCGGAACCAGGTGGGTTTTCAGCGTCTAGCCATGGGTGATCCAGAGCGACTATCTCTTCCTCCCTGAAAAGCAAGAAAGAGGAGTTAGGACGAGCGTGCCGCGGAGTCCTCCCACACCAGCATCCCTCTGCTGTGGTCCCAGGTGGGTGCTGAGCCCCTGGGTGTCTCTCTCATCTGCTAACAGAAATGGCACCAGGGAGTTAGTCTTTTCCTTCCTTTTCTTGCGACCTCCCTCAGCAAATGCTAATTTCATTTTCAGTTCTGTGGGAAAGATTCTCTGGAATGTGATTCCCAGGCCCCAGGGAGTGGTGCCTGGTGTAACCACCCTTCGGCGTCACAGCGCTGCTCTTGCGTGGGTGAAAGTGTGACCGCTCATTGCTTTGCTTTGAAGGAGCACTTGGTCTCTTCAGCCAGAGATTCCAGAGCGGCTGGGGGGAACTGCCAACCACAACAGGAGCAAGTTCTTTTTCGGAGGGACCCTAGCACACCCCTTGCTGCACACACCAGAAAAGAGCAAAGCCACATGTCCGTCCCTGGGGACGTCCCTCCTGTGTGCCATCTCATCTGCCACACCAGACAACTCCAATGCACAGGGAGCTTTGTCTGCAAACTTTGAAGGGGTCTTAAAGTCATGCATTTACATGTTTGGGGGACAAATAATTTCGACGCTTAAGAAGGAGTTGGCAGCTCATCGAAATGGTACACAGGTGTGCCGTGGCCCACGGTGTGGAGGTAGCCAGGCGTGGGCATCCCTCTAGAAGGAGGCGCGCGTTGGTCACACACAACGTCATTTAGATTGACAAAGCAGAACGGCACTTTTTCTGCATTGAAATTTTTATTCAAATTTTAGTCTCTCTCCTTGGGTTTCCCCTTTTATGAAATGATCAATTTTGGTGAAGAGTCCCCAGAAAGCAAGACAGAAAAGAAATATGCTCTTCACCGTGGCTGATCAGCAATGAACTAACACTGTCCTCATCTAATTCTGTGTCTTCCACACTGCCCAGTAAATGCATAACCAGAGTGCGGACGCCAAGAATCCTTACAAATAACGCAACTAACAGACCAAGGTGACAGTTCTGATTTCTTGGGGGGTTTTCCAAGTACATACTTAGCATTATAAACAAGCCTCTATGTTGTGGTTAAACAACTCACTTAAGGGATTTTTGTTTTCACAAGTGAAAACGTTTATGAAATTCTAGCCTGCGAAACTGCCTTAGGAACCATCTAGTGAGATTTCCCTCCCAAGACAGGGCTTTCTCACATATGGCGGAGGCCTCCTGCTGGCCTGGGGGCTGACAGGTGCAGGGCCCTGCCCTTTGAGGGCCAGCCTCTCCCTCAGGAGCATGGGTTTTTTCCTGTTTGATTCTGGCTTAACTGGAACATCCCTGGCATTGGAGCTGCCCTCTGGAGTAGCCCAGAAGTCAGCACGCACCTCACCTTTTGCTGCATTTCCAAGAGATCAGCCTTTGGACTTCCTGGAAAGTGGTAGAACCATTGTCCTATGAAACAAGGTGCTTCTGTGCTGAAATGGAGGAAGTTCCCTACAGCCTCTGGCAAGGTGACTCACTGAGATACCCTCTTAACTTTCGACATTGAAAATGGTGGGCATGTTGGTTTCACTTTTTATCATTAAACCTACAATTTGTTGAGCACTGACCATGCAGGAAACCCATTTTTCCCCATTTTCTCTTTTGTCTCACGGCACCCCCTGGAGTAGGTGTTCCTATCATCCTCTCTTTACAGCCCAGGAGCCAAAGCTCAGCCAGCCCGAGCGAGCCAGGATTAGAGCCTGCGTGGATGCAGCAGTCACGCTTCTCTCTATTATGTGTCTTGCAACTTGGAGTCGCATGATCTAAGCATCTGATCCGCCCTGGGCTCAGGTCAGGATAAGACTGAACTCACAAGGTGAGGGTTAGACTGACCTCCTCTCTCAGGACAGGAAAAGAACAGAACCTACTGCAAAAGGCAGATACTGTTGCCTCCACTTTGACGCCTCACAACTCCACAGCAACACTACAGGTGGGAAAACATTCACATGTATGTTCTTGGAAGTTAATGCACATGGAAACAGGAGGCTCCTATGATGTTCCCACGTGGTTTCCGAGTGATGGGGTGACCTGCATAGTTTTTTCTACCCAGTTCCTACCGATAATGCTAGACTTCCAGATTTGAGTCTTTTCCTCTCACTACTGATTTCCAACAGCACCAGAAAGAACAGAAAGATGGCAAAATGACATTAAATGCTATGAAGTTCCTGTCCTCTCCACCTGCCTGCCTCTAAACCCCTCATTTCTGGAGGAGCTGTGATTTATTAATCTATTGGAACTGCTCCAAGTCAACTCATTCAGCCATACGGCCATAGTAGGCCAGTTATGAACTTCTTATGCAGTAAAATTTAATTACAGCCATATGATTTGCAATTTGCTTTGATACATCGATGCTTCCCTTGAACTCTACGGAAATTAAATAATTTTTAAAAGCTGCTTACAAAAAAATTCAGGGAAAATACCGAACTTATGTAAGAAAACACATGCGTGTAGTACATTGGTTATATGTGCACACAGTAAACATGCAGATCTAAATGCAGCTTTCTGTTCCTCAGGGTGGTCTTGGTAAGCTCTGGCCTTGCAAGCATTTCGAGTGACTGGTTGTAAGCCTTGCATATATTGCAAGGAAATATTTGCTAAATGGGGCCCCTCACTCATCTGGGCCATCCCATCAACTCTGAGCCAGCACTCAACTCTCTCGGTGTGTCTAACAGTCCTTAAGCTGGCAGTGGAGGAATTAGTTATCCAGATGGGATGAATCCGTGTTTCCCAGGTGAGCACAGTGTCTGCAAAATCATCACAACTGGCAACACCTAGTTCACCCTTGGACATTCTGACTCAGTGAGCCTGTGGCAGAGCCCAGACAGGGGTCTGGGCGTGCATCCCAGGCGATTCAGAGGCAGGTGCGGTACTGGCCAGGTGGGGCGGGGCCGTCCTGACTGCAGTGCTGGGTTCAGACACTGCTCCCCGGGGAGCCTCATCTTCGCCCTCTTGTGGCCACACCCCAGAACTGCGGCAGTGTACAGCATGATGGCCCTGAGACTTGAATATTTGGAGAATTTATTTTCTTACTCAGAATTTACGTTGAGGAGTGGATCCTGCTTACCACTTTATCTGACATAAAGCAAGTAAGCACCTCAGTTACTCACCGCTCACTTCATATATTAAAAGCTTTTCCTAAGACTGGCTATCCTTAAGATCTTGGGCTGTGCCATGAATCGCCTGTTGTCCACAGAACCTCCCAGAATTGAGGCTCATGGCAGAGGTTCTGCACTCACCGAGGACGCAGGGGGATCATGTCTATGCCCATGTGGATCCCAGCTGCTGGGCAGAGCACACTGCACATCCAGACTCAATAAATACATGGAGTCAAAGGTGAGGTCACTGACTCAATGAGTATGTTACACACCAAGAAAGACCCTCCTCTCTGCACCCCGGGGAGGCCCCCCAGAGGCCTGGTCTCCTCCAAGACGAAAATGCAAACGCAGGTGCCTCGGGGGGACTCCCAGGCCGTCTGGCTTCGCGGTTCTCTCCCGGCCCTGCCTGGAGCTTCATTGCCTCCCCGTTTGCTTCACGAGAGCAGCTGTCTAAGAATTCCGGTTTTCTGGGTGACGTTTAACAATAATAAAGGTGACTGCTTATCTAAGGAATCTGAGCCCCGCACCTGCCAGCGCATTTTGTGTCTGTCACTACCTTCTACTTTCACAGCGAGTTTGTGAGCTGAGTGGGTGGGTTACCTCCATTTTACAGATGAGAAAACCGAGGCTCAGAGACACGGCTCACAAACAACGGGCCTGGCATTCGTCCTGGGTCTGGTTCCAGGTCCTCATGAGCCAACGAGCCACTCCCCACTCCCTGAGGTCTCCTGGGCATCCCCTCCCGTGGCTCCAGGGACCTCCCCCAACACCCACGTCTGCTTGGTTCCTGCTTACTCTCTGAGGGCTCCAACCCCTGGGCATGGGCAAGTTGGATTCCAGCTGGGCCCTGCCCCGGAGTCAAGGTCAGCTGCCTGCTCCAGGGCCCCTGAACCAGCCCAGGCGCAGCCCTTCCTCAGGTGCCTCCGGCCCCACATGCATCTCGGAGGAAACCCGCACGTAAATGCGAGTGGGCAATGCCACCTGAGCCCCTGCACGCCCGCTGGGCCAGAGCACACCCGGGGTATAGTGCGGCTGAGTCAGAGGCGGCAGCCACCCTTGTGCTCAGCTCAGTTGGGGAGTCTGGGACCCTTTAGTCCCCGCTCAGTGGAGCTGAGTAGGGGGTACCTTACCAGCTTAAAAATTCTGGAAAGCGTGCCCTGGGCATCGACTCCCTTGAATCCCTTGTGAGCCGATTTATAGTCGGACGCTCTGCCTCCGTAGCCAAATCCTGGTTTCTGCCCTTCGGCCCCCTGCAAGAAAAGACCACAGAGCTCAGCCTCCACCCGCAGTGCTGGGCAGTATGCTTGAGCCACTGGGAGCTGCCACCAGGGCCCCGGGGAAGGGCCCAGGCCCTGGACTGGACTGGTGAGTGGTTCAGGAGCCACGGGCCAGCACCGCGCTGAGGGGGTGGGGGCGGGAGAGGCTGCTCCCCCAGGTCTACCAGGGTGTTGGCCGCAGAGAGAAGAGCGCTCTGGTTTGGGCGGAGGCTCTCTCATGAGATAATGCGGCCCAAACACACATATTTTAAGGATCTAAATCATTTAGGGAACAGTTACTTACCTTCACGCTGTGGGGTGTTCAAGAGAAGATTAGCAAACATCAAGCAAATCAAGGTAAGGAGGCTCCTGCCTACACGTGTTTGGAGGACTTGGACCCTGGGGGGCTGTGAGGTGTGTAGGTGCCAGTCCCTGGAGGCCCTGGCCCGCGCCCTTTCCTGGGGGCTCCTTTTGCTGATTGATTTGCACAGATTGGATTCTGGTCACACAGGCCCTGTGGTTCTAGGATCTGTCTGGCAAATCGAGAGTCCTTGGCCTTAGTGAAATGTCGAGCCTCGTATCTTTCATAAGGTTTTGAGACAAAATCCTGAGCTCTCTCCCAGGCGTGAGCAGGAATCAGCCTCCTTGGCCATAGCTCGGACTGGGAGCAAGGCCCCTGCCAGGAGCCCGGGGCTGCTGAACTGGACAGAGGGAGGAGGCAGGCCTGGCTGGCACGGGGGGCAGCCGCGTCCTGGCAGCAGCGGGACAGTGTCTCCTCCCATTCCCCTAGCACCTTTCTAGCTCCTCCAGCTGTGTGGCCTTGGGCAAGGGCAGGAACCTCTCTGAGCTTCAGTTTCCTCATCTACACAATGGGGTTGTGTGAGAACACAAGCCATTCCTCATCTACACAATGGGGTTGTGCGAGAACATGCTCCTCAGTGGAGGCTGCCAACTCTGGGCTTTGGTGCCAGCTGTCGTTACGGAAGTGGGAACTCCACTGCAAACACGGGGAGGAACGGAAGGAGCTCGCTGTGGAGTCTGGACGCGGTGGACATTAACACCCGGGGGTGAAGTGTCCTCCCACGGTGGGTGCACTGTCTGTGGGAAGGCCGACTGTGCTGTTAGCTTTTCAGGGTGGCATCTTGGTTGGTCTCATGAATCTCTACTCAACGGACAGGGTCCAGACTGCACTTTACGTTTTGCCAACAAGAAATGGGAGACTCTCCTGGTGCCCTTTCCTGAAGACTTGTGGAGACCAAACCAAACTGTCCCCCCTCCATCAGCCTGCAGCCTTTTTTCCATTTCATTAAAGTGTTTTAGGACAGGGAGGACCTTGAGCAACCTAGCCCATCTCTTATTTAGAGGTGAGGAAGATGACGCCAGAGGGCTCCAGGCTTCCAGAGCACCTGGCTGCACCCACAGCCTCTGCTGGGCGCTTCCCACCCTACATGCTACTTGTACAGTTTTCTTTTCCTTCAACCTGTGCTTGGGAGCCAGTATGGCCGCTCAGAGCCAGGCAGCTGCTTTTGTGTGAACAGTTGATTCAGGGGCTATCCAGTGAGGTGAGGGACAGGGGATGTGTGGCAAGAAGGTCTAAGCACCGTGCCCGAGGGGACAGCCAGCCTCGCCCTTGCATCCCAGAGGTTTCCAGGTTTGCGCTCACTCCCTGATGGCAGAGGGTGCGGGAGGCCAGGCTGTCAGCTCTACATGGCAGAGAGCCGCTTCCCCTGCCAGCGCTACGTCATTCTGTCCTAGTCTATTGCTTGTCTCCAAAAATAAAGAGTTTTCGAGAACTAAATCCGGGGACTGACTTTCAGATTAATAATCTGCTTGGCCTTTCCTCCTTTCAAATCCTCAGTCATGTTTACCTTTGGGCAACCTAGAATGTACCGGGAAACACACAACACAGTTTAGAAAGAGAAAGTGGGGCTCTCCGGAACTCCAGACAAGGAGAGAGTCCTGCGGCTCTGGGAAACAGACAAGCAGACAACATGCAGAGAAGGGTTTTGCTTTGGAAAAAAGAGAAATTCAACAGACATTAGTAGGACCCCAAAAGGAGAGATGCGGGGAAGAATGCAGGGGTTTTTCTTGTTAGCTGCTGGGCGGAGTGGCCTGTGCACGGCCCCCCATCGCTCCCCATTCGGGGAGGATCCTGCACGACGGCCCCAAAGTCCACTCCTAGAAAATTAAGAGCAGATAAAGCAGTAGCTAAAATAAGATTTCTGGGTCAAAAATGAATTTCCTTCTTCTATCCTCTTTGTCTCCTGCTGGCATAGAAAATAAAAAATTAATTGTCCGTGAGTATTAGTCCATGTACATTTGCTACGTGACTGTCATCATTTTGCAAATTCATTAGGTCAGAAAAAGCAAGTCGAATATGCATTAATAGGAAATATTTCAGTAAATATCTTAGTTCCTAATTCAGTTCAATCGTGTGTGGGACTGAGGTGCGATCCTCATGGAATCTTTTCTCTGCCTTTCTCTCTAGTGTCCCGTCCCTTCCTCCCTCTCTTCCTCCCTCTTTCCCACCTTCTTTCTGTCTTATTTTCCAGTTCTTTCTTCCTGTTCTTTCTCCTGGTTGCCTTCCTTTTAAAATGTATTCATTCATTTACATGATGCTTATTAACTGAGCAGAAGGTGTAGACCGGCTCTGTTGTAGAGTATGAGGGCATTGCAGTTTGGAGACAGATACAACCTGTCTATGATATGTTAGTGGTTATTCCTCCATTTTATTCTAAAATTAAAACTTTTATACAGTAAGAATCATATCTGATATTTGCTAGTAACTAAAGTCTGTAAGTTTGGTTAGAATATAATGATTGGCATTTTAATTTGGCTCAGACACCAAATTCATTCACTAGAAATTTCAAATTGGCCATTTTAAACCTTCCTTGAAAGTTTGCGTTCAGCATTAACAAGCCTAAAATGCCTAAGGAATATTTTCTGGATGGCTTGATATCTATGTTTTTTATTATTAAAACACATACAAAACAAAAATCTTTGGATTAATGAGGTTATAAATCCAGCAACTCTATATAGCCTATTTTTCTGTTCATTAGCAGAATCATTTTTCCAGTGTCAACATCTGGGGTTACTGAGATGGGCCAGCCAGTCCCACTTCCACATGCGGGTTCCTGGGACTTGTTTCTCGCATTGGTTGGGTTGGAAGAAGTTAAACATTTTCTCGGACAAGGTATTGCTCCCTCCATGGGAGGGAGACCAGTCACGTCTCCTGGGAACCCTTTGGGAGAAGATGGTCTGGCCTTGCAGGGCCAGGTCCCAGGCACAGAAGCAAGAGACCGGACCTGCCAGAAGCGAAGACCACGTTTCACTTCCCCAGTGGAAGAGAAGGCGGCCCGATCCCAGCTGTGGGCAGAGAGGTCTTGAGAGGAGAGAAAAGGGGGCCAGGAAGCAACCGAAACAGAGCAGAACACAAAAGTCGCGGGGCTGTGAGGACCGGGATGGAAGAGGAAGCCGATGGAAGTGCGTTCATCACCTACCCAGCTAAATCTGCTCAGGGACAGTCCTCTCCCCTGCATGAGGAAGAACAAAGAAATAATGACATGGTGGTCAGTGAAGGGAAAGTCCTTTCAATAAACGGGAAACACAATGAAAGCACGGTAGAGCTGAGGTGGTAAAAACAGGTTCCACCCGGAGCTCCGAGGGGGCTGCAGGCTCAGGGCCCCAGCAGCTGTGCAGCGGTGGGAGAGGCAGGAGGGTGCATGGATCTGCCGACCTGTTCTACTTGGCAGCCGCAAGGCAACTCATTTTGGGATGAATTCAGGTAGCTCTGAGCCTAGCTCTCTCTTTGGTACGTTACGGGATTTTAGAGAAGGTCTATCAGTAAAGTGATGACTAATCAAAACATTCCAAGGTCTTACCTTTCCCTGCGATGGGGGTGGAGTGCGAGGCGTCACCTGGAAAGACACAGAGAACCATGGGCTGCATCGGGAGCCCCGTGCGGCTGCCCATCTCCTACCCGGCGCCTGCCCGCCGAGGGGGCCAGCAACCACCACCGTCAGAAGCACCCGGGCGCCTGCCCGCCGAGGGGGGCCAGCACCCACCACCGTCAGAAGCACCCGGGCGCCTGCCCGCCGAGGGTGGCCAGCACCCACCACCGTCAGAAGCACCTGGGCGCCTGCCCGCCGAGGGTGGCCAGCACCCATCAGCCGTCAGAAGCACCCGGGCGCCTGCCCGCTGAGGGTGGCCAGCACCCACCACCGTCAGAAGCACCTGGGCGCCTGCCCGCTGAGGGGGGCCAGCACCCACCACCGTCAGAAGCACCCGGGCGCCTGCCCGCTGAGGGTGGCCAGCACCCACCACCGTCAGAAGCACCTGGGCGCCCAGCCTCCCCATTTCTGTCCTAGTTGGTCAAGAAGTATAGACCTGAGACTGGAAATATTCTAGATGATGCAGATCCTCCAGGGCACTCAGAAAGTGCTTCAGAGAACAGAAAACGCCTCCCAGAGGCTCCGTAGCTGGGGAATGGGCCCATCCTGGGACAGAGGGATGATGCTCACCCGCCCTCATTGATGGAGGCAGCGAACTTTGCCTCACTGTGAGCCCTTTCAGGGGCTGGAAGCAGCAGGTCCTCTGACATTCAGAGCTTCCAAGGGGATGCCCCCAGGTCTGCAGCTCCTGAACGCACTTATCAAATACGACCATAAAATGCTGCACTGAGATCTTGGAATTAGAGGCCTGTGGTTTTATTGTTTTTAATAAGTCTTCGTTTTGCATGGCACTTTTAGGTTTACAGAAAAACTGTGCGGAAATTAGTTTCTACATACCCCGAACAGTTTCCCTTATTAGCAACACGGCATCAGGGTCTCTCGGTGCCCTGCATTCTACAGGTTTGGACAAGTGCGTGCTCTTCAGACACCACTGCAGCCTCGTCAGAGCAGGTTCGCTGCCCTAAAATTGCCCTGTGCGCTCTCTGCTGTCCCCTCCCCTCCCAGCCCATGGCAAGAGCCCTCTATGGGTTGCAAAGCCTGTGTTTTTGGGTTAAGCGTTACATGGGAGTCTAATCTCAAGAGAAGTGAGCTGTCTGGAGAACGCACAGAGCGCACCGTGCAATCCGTGGCGGGAAGTGCTTGTTTGGAACTCGCGATCGGGTGCGAGGGGGGAGTTCCCCGGCCAGCCTCACCCTGATGAGGGCCCCGGTACCACCCCCGAACATACGAACGTCCTGTGTGCGTGACAGCAGCGGCCGGCACCCCTCCTCCCCTCACAGTTGCTACCTCCTCCCACAGATCGTCACTTACAATGTTCTTGAAGAAGTGGACTACGGGGTTTTCATCTTGAGTCCGGCCGTGTGACTTCTGGGGCAGGGAGCCGTAGTGAGCAGTTCTTGCCGCGTGGTGTGAGTCCTGAAAGACAAAGGAGCAGTGACCTCAGGACCAGTCCAGAGTCCCTGCGACTTGTCCCCCTCAGGGAAGCTGGATCTCTCCTCCTTTGTGATCTGGATTTTTTAAGGGCTTTCTACTAGGAGGCTGCAGTTGAGCCACCCGACACAGCCGGGGCAGCTACGGGCTGGCAGCAGCAGGTTTGGGTGTGCGACTTGCTGGGCAGAGATTTCTGTCACCGACTTAGTGGGTGGTTCTCATGAAGGTGTGTAAGCAAATAGAGGCGACGTGACGGTAACTCAAGGGGGATTCCATCTGAGATAGGGTCAGGTTCGGCAAAGCATTGAGAGAAAAATGTTATTATCCACAGGCTTCTGGGTTGAATACAGGAAAATGCTCAGGGAAGACACAGAAAAGCACACGACAGCATGAGGCTCATGGGCTTTGACGCGGCTGCGTAACATGAGCTGGTCTCCGCTTCTCAAAGTAAGTGTCTCACGCCACCCCGCCACCGGCCTGACTCGGGACGATCACTTCTACATCTCGAGTAAGAGGAAGTGGAGAGGGAGGAACGGCTGGGCGTGAGTGCCCTGGGCCGACTGGTAATCAACAGAACCAGAACGTTCCAGGTCGGTAGAGATTGCATAGAAGATACGGAGTGGTAAGTGCTGCAAGAGTTTAGCTCACAGCGGAGGGAAGGGAAGAGCCATGTGCCCAGGGGGCAGGGGATGCAGGGGACGAAGGGGTCACAGGGGATGCAGGGGACACAGAGGACGCAGGGGTCACAGGGGACGCAGGGGACGAAGGGGGCGAAGGGGTCACAGGGGACGCAGGGATGCTGCAGCTCTTGCAGACTTCATGCACTGTCTGCTTGGCTCCCAGTTCAACTGCAAAGGCCCAACAGCAGTGAACACGCACCAGGCAAGAGGGCCGACCACGAGTTCTCAGAAAAGCAAAGGAAAGGGACTCAGGAGGAGCTTGGGAGATTGATTTCGTCAATTTCCCCCTCACTTTCTCACTGTGGCTCCCAGATCCTACTTGTTCAGAAACAGCCTGCATGTAAAGAGCCCATACCTCAGGCAGGATCGAATTTCTGGAGATCAGAGGAGCTCTGGCCCCAGCATTCTGGCTGCGCCCCGTCAACACAGAACACAGCGGAAGCAGATCAGTTAAATGCACTGAAGTCAATGGAAGCATTTCCTTCCAGTCTCTTGGCTCTGTGCACATTGATTGGACCCCTTGTTGTTCAGAAGACAGTTTTGCCACCAAAGGCCTGAAGTGCGCTTCTCTGGGATTTACGGTAGTGCACGGAACGGTGGAATTCAGTGGGTGATAGCTGCATGCTGCAGCCACAAAGGACAATGTTTGCAGAGTGTGCAGCGTTTCAATGTTCAGAGATGAACATTGAGCCCAGATGGGGGTCTCCACACAGCACACATCAGGTCTGAAGTTTTGCTGGCACTGGACTCTTTCTTCTGCCCTCCTTCCCTACTCGATCCTCTTCAAAGCAGCGGTTCCCAACATTTTTGGCACCAGGGATGGGTTTCGTGGAAGACAATTTTTCCATGGATGGGGGTGGGGGAATGGTTTTGGGATGAAACTGTTCCACCTCAGATCATCAGGCATTAGATTCTCATTAGGAGTGCACAACTTCGATCCCTCGAACACGCCGTTCCCAGTAGGGTTTGCTCTCCTATGGGAATCTGGTGCCAACGCTGACCTGACAGGAGGCAGAGCTCAGGAGATAATCTCACTCAACCACCGCTCGCCTGCTACTGTGCGCCTCGGTTCCTAACAGGCCACAGACCAGTACCAGTCCAGGGCCTGGGAGTTGGGGACCCCTGTTTCAAACGTTTCTTGCCCTCACCCCCAGACTACTAACAGCTCCCCTGCTGCCTGTGAGGCTCCCTGCCCTGCCCATCCTTCAGGGGGAAGCCAAAGCTCTTCATTCCCTGGGCCCTAATGTGGGGAGGCTTCCTGTCCACCTTCCCAGCATTCAGCACCCAGAGCAGAGCAAGCTTCCTGAAACAGAAGCAACACGGATGTCCCTCTCCTTCCAGTGTCCCGTGGCCGCCCTTGCCCACAGCGGGAGCCCTGTTACTCTGGGCGCTTCTGAGGGCCCTTCGCTCTGGCTGCAGTCCTGCCAGGAGCCTGAGCCCCAGCCTCAGCTCTCCTCCCACCTGCCCTGGCTGCCTAGCATCCATCCCTTGCCCTGGGTCACGCGCCTATGCCCTGGCCCCGCCCATCTTCCATATGGACGGGCTGCGTATCCCCTGCTCTGGGCCTTGCGCAGGGTCCTTTCTGTCCACAAGGCCCTTCCTTCTCCCCTCTGGAACCTCCTCAGGGCCCAGGGCAAAGGCGTCTCCCATGCATAGGGCCTGCTCAGCACTGCGAGCTCTGTTTTTTGCACCCCTTGCCTATGGCCTCCCCTGTGACAGAGTTGCAGGCACAGCACGGCGTAACCATGAGCTGCTCGTCCCTCTCTGCCCGGGGCCTCATTACTTCCCAACTAAATGCCGGGGGCCAGGCATGGTCCACGTTCTGAAGATACCGCAAAAGTGAAGCAGACAGAATTCCTGCCTGAGAGATTTTGAATGCATGAGGAATGAAAGAGGGATCCCATTTTGGCTGGGCGTGGTGGCTCACGCCTGTAATCCTAGCATTTTGGGAGGCCGAGCCGGGCAGATTGCCTGAGGTTAGGAGTTTGAGACCAGCCTGGGCAATATGGTGAAACCCCGTCTCTACTAAAATACAAAAAATTAGCCAGGCTTGGCATCGTGTGCCTATAGTCCCAGCTTCAGGGGGCCGAGGCAGGAGAATTGCTTGAATCTGTGAGGTGGAGGTTGCAGTGAGCTGAGATTGCGCCACTGCACTCCAGCCTGGATGACAAAGCGAGACTTTGTCTCCAAAAAAAAAATATCCCATTTTATCCCTTGGATTTCTTAGTGATCAGCACTCCATATTTTACTAGTTGTCTTTCCCATTTTGTGCCCTTGTTGGTTAATGATTCTCATTCCTGGTGAGATTGTCAACCTCTCTCAGACACAGAGCACAGCTCCCAGACTCTTCACAGAAGGCCACTGGCGCTCTGCATGTGGCCGGCGCTCCAAGGCGGGTACCCCTCTGTTTACTGACACCTCCACCTTCTCACGCACAGAGGAGTGGAGTTTGCATGCTCAGTTTCCTCCCAGGCGGGTGCTGTGGGCTTCTGAACGTGAGGATGTCAGAAGGGCCGGGGACATTGGAGTCCTAATAAAAATCCCTGATTCTTCGTATTCCAACTCATTCTCTCTGTGAATTCTGCAAGAATCCAAGGAATTCTCTGATTCTCCTTGTGTCATGTAATCTTTTATCGAATACTTCTCTGCGTTCAGTCACCAGTTGTATTTAGTCACCACTAACCAGCCTTGTACCTTCTCCTCAAACCGTGAGAGAAGGGGTGTAAAATTATGAACCAAAAAACAAAATGGAAGAGACAGGAAATTGTGTAAACTTTAGGACGTACATCTTTAAGTGTTATGTCTACCAGACGAAGTTACTTATTAGCTTCTACTCCAATGGGCTGAAATCACTGACACAGCTCATAGTCTAGGGCAAGCCATGCTGCCCTTGGTGTTTGGGTAGCACTTCTCCACTTCTCCACTTCTTCACTTCTTCATTTCTCCACTTCTCCACTTCTTCACTTCTCTACTTCTCCACTTCTCCGCTTCTCTGCTTCTCCACTTCTTCGTTTCTCCACTTCTCCACTTCTTCACTTCTTCATTTCTCCACTTCTCTACTTCTTCACTTCTCCGCTTCTCCACTTCTCCACTTCTTCATTTCTTCATTTCTCCACTTCTCCACTTCTTCATTTCTCCACTTCTCCACTTCTCCACTTCTTCATTTCTCCACTTCTCCACTTCTCCGCTTCTCCACTTCTTCGTTTCTCCACTTCTCTACTTCTTCGTTTCTCCACTTCTCCGCTTCTCCACTTCTTCATTTCTCCAATTCTCCACTTCTCCGCTTCTCCACTTCTCCACTTCTTCATTTCTCCACTTCTCCGCTTCTCCACTTCTCCACTTCTTCATTTCTCCACTTCTTCACTTCTCCGCTTCTCCACTTCTTTTCTCCACTTCTCCACTTCTCTACTTCTTCACTTCTCCACTTCTCCACTTCTTCATTTCTTCTTTTCTCCACTTCTCCACTTCTTCACTTCTCTACTTCTCCACTTCTTCGTTTCTTCACTTCTCCACTTCTTCACTTCTCCGCTTCTCCACTTCTCCATTTCTCCACTTCTCTACTTCTCCACTTCTTCGTTTCTCCACTTCTCCATTTCTCCACTTCTCCACTTCTCCGCTTCTCCACTTCTCCATTTCTCCACTTCTCTACTTCTCCACTTCTTCGTTTCTCCACTTCTCCATTTCTCCACTTCTCTACTTCTCCACTTCTTCGTTTCTCCACTTCTCCACTTCTCCACTTCTTCACTTCTCCGCTTCTCCGCTTCTCCACTTCTCCACTTCTTCATTTCTTCATTTCTCCACTTCTCCACTTCTTCACTTCTCTACTTCTCCACTTCTTTGTTTCTCCACTTCTCCACTTCTCCACTTCTTCACTTCTCCACTTCTCTACTTCTCCACTTCTTCGTTTCTCCACTTCTTCACTTCTCCACTTCTCCATTTCTCCACTTCTCCACTTCTCTACTTCTCCACTTCTTCGTTTCTCCACTTCTTCACTTCTCCACTTCTCCACTTCTTCACTTCTCCACTTCTCCACTTCTTCATTTCTCCACTTCTTCACTTCTCCACTTCTCCATTTCTCCACTTCTCTACTTCTCTACTTCTCCACTTCTTCATTTCTCCACTTCTCCATTTCTCCATTTCTCCACTTCTTCGTTTCTCTACTTCTCCACTTCTCTACTTCTCCATTTCTTCGTTTCTCCACTTCTTCGTTTCTCCACTTCTCCACCTCTTCGTTTCTCCACTTCTCCTCTTCTCCACTTCTCCATTTCTCTAGATGCTGAACTTTGGATTTTGAGTCACAGAAACATCGTTGACCTTTAAATCACTCATCCTGTGATTAAACTAGAAAAATGCCTTAAACTTTTTAAGTTTCTAAAGAAAAAACTTAGGCTTAGGTCAGGATTTTAAAGAAGTGAATGCTCAGTCACGCTATGCAGATCTCAGAGGATTTTACAACTTGCCATGTTGTCAGAGATTCAATGGAGAATTACATAGATAATGCCTCACATGTGAATTAGGAATACCAGCTTTAAATGATAAAAGAAAAATGATATACTTTGGTAAGTGACTGTTATAATGAATATATTGGTCACTACACTGGTGAGGAAAAGGTAGTTTAAATCTTTTGAGGTACACATGGTGTTGGTAGGTTTTATTTGAGCTCTTGGAGCTATCATCACGGTCAGAAAAGTCTATGAAAAAGGCAGTTGGTTTATTGGTGGTCCTCACACAGAACTAAGAATGCAGTGAGCATCAACTGTTTGCTGAATTAACGTGTAGGCTGTTTAGTTCACTTTTAATACAGAACTGACACTGGTCTTCAGTGAATGGAATTGTTATCATGAGATCATACACATTTTTCGGTTATAGATGCATTGAAGAGTGACTGAACTAGGATTCTGACTTGGGCTTTTAGCCATAGATCATTAGTTGCACAGATAATTTGAAGCAGTCTTATATTTGTGTTGTTATACCATAGATGTAATGACCTATTACTGATAGGACATTTAGTCAATTATATGTCTATAGCCAAGTAATGAACAATTAAAAAACAACATTAAAAATTATTATATAGAATAGCATCAAGGAAACAAAATATTAGGTATACATTTAGCAAAAAGGTACAGAACTTTAATGCTAACACTAGAAAAAGCTGGTGGAAGAAATCAAAGAGAACTTAAATAAACAGAGACATACTCTGTTCATGGATTAGAAGACTTAACATAGTAAAACTATGATTCTTTCCCCAAATTGATCTACAGGTTTAATGCAATTCCAATTCAAATTCCAGCAAGGTTTTGTTTAGAGACAGGTGGATTCTAAAACTGTATGGAAATCCAAGGGAGCAAAAATAGCCAAACAATTGTGAAAAGGACACATAAAGTGAGAGAAACTCATTACCTGGTTCTAAGATTGACTATGCAGCTATGGTAACTGAGGACCTGTAGTGTTAGAAGAAGGACAGGCACGTAGAATAACGGACAAAATGGAGCTCAGAAATAGACTCACCCAAATCTGACCAGCCAATTCCTGGCAAAGATCATTCAATGGAAAAAACTGTCTTCTCAACAAACAAAACAGCATTGAAACAATTCAACATCCATATGTTTAAAAAAAAAAAAAAAAAAAACCCACAAAAAAACATTTTAACCCCAATCCACACCTTACATAAGATTGAACTCAAAATAGATCATAGATTGTTATTCATGATGTAAAACTATAAAATTTTAGAAGTAGCCATAGGAGAAAAATCTTCCTGACCAGTGTAGACAACAAGTTCTTAGACCTGACACCAAAACATCATCTATGAAAGGAAAAATGGACAAATTGGACCTCATCCAAATTTAAAAACTTTTGTTTTACAAAAGACACCGTCAAGAGAATAAAAAGACAAGCTACATACAGAGAGAAAATATTTGCAAATTACATTATCTAACAAAGGACTTGAAAGCAGAATCTGTAAAGGACTCTCAAGACTCAACCAGAAGAAAACAAACAATTTGGTTTAAAAATGGACCAAACACTTGAATAAACACTTCAGCAAAGAGGACATAGGGAGGGTGAATAAGCAGATGAAAAGATGTTGGACATCATCATCAGCATCAGGAAAACACAAATCAAAACCGTGAGGTGATACCGCACCGTTAGAATGGCTGAAATAAAAACCGCCGACATTCCCAAGTGCTGGTTAGGATGTGGAGCCACCTGAGCCCTCATGGATTACCTTGGGAACACGAACTGTCACTCCTGGAAACAATTTGGCAGTGTCTTAGAAAGTTAACCCTAAACTTTCCATGTGACCCTGTAATTCCATTTCCTGCTTTAAATACTAAAGGATAAATTACATGTTTTTGTAAACGGTTTTTATAACGAATATATTGGCCACCCATCTTTTGAGGGAAAAGTAATTTAAATTTTTATAAAAACATATATTTACACAATAACCTGTACATGAATGTTCACAGCAGCTAAACTCACTAGATTTCACTAAAAACTGTCAACAACCCGAATGCTCTTGAGAGGCTGAAGGGTTAAACACACCATGTTGTATCCAGGCATGAAATACTATTTGGCAATAAAAATGCAAACTCTAGATACAGGCAACAGCCTAGAGGCAGCTCCAAGGAATCTTGCTGAGTAAAAGCCGCCATTCTAAAAGGTTTTATACAGTGTGATCTTATTTCTATGACATGCTGGAAAAGGCTGACCTATATTGGGGGAGGTCAGAGCTGGGGGGTAGGGAATGGGGGGAAGGTGCAGTGTGGACCACGAGGGAAGGGGAGGTGGGAGGCTTTGGGGTTGTGTGTCCTTATTATGACGGTAGCTACACAAATCCATACGTGCATCACAACTCATAGAACTGTACTCCCAAAGCAAGCCCATTTTGTTCATTATTTTGTGAACTAGAATAAGGTCATTTAACGTGACCTGTCATTGTAGAGCCAGAAGTGGAATTCATGCGCGCATTGTTTCACTGTGCGAATTTTCGGATTGGCAGTCTCGGGTCTCCCCTGAGAGCGTTGGCATCTCCTTCTGCCTTGGGGCTCCTGCGGGCTCCCTGACCTTTGCCTAGAGTGTCCTCCCCTTCCAAATGTCTCTGTTTTGGGAAAATATAGCCTCTTTTGGCTGCAACCCTCATCTGGCATTGGATTGTCCTTTTTAGCTTTCTGCAAGCATCTTCCCTCTTCAGCTAGATTTTAATCTTTCAGAGGAAAAAAGAAAAACTTCTGTGGGATCCCCAAAGCTTCTGGCATCTGACTCACACAGTGGAGCTCAGCAGACAGAAGGTGGCGGAGGAACGAAAGCCCTCCATGGCAGTCTTGTGAAACAGCTTTGCCGCAGGGAGCTGGGAGGCTCCAGCCCGGGCCTGACACCACCTGTGCGGCCTTGAGCAAGCAAGTCCCTGGGGCCCTGGGGCTCTGGTTCCTCACGGGTGAAATGATGGGACTGAAACAGAGGCTCTCCGAGTGTTCTGTTCTAGAATTTTACTAAGAAACCACCTTGGGAAAGTGCAAAGCCTGCGAGATTGGTCTCTGCTGAGCTTCCACATTGGTTGTCTCCTGAGACTCCAGACCTGGGTTTTGGTTGATGTTCCTAAAGAGCTTCTGTGCTGAGCACAGGAGGAAAAGCCCAGGGACACGCCTCAGGGTGGCGACGACCTCGGGCAGGGGACTGCGTGGTCCGCGTGGACGGGTGCTGCATCTGAGCCACTTTTTAAAAAGTAAATTTTTTACTGGGGTGAAACACACATAACATAAAACTTACCATTCTAACAATTTTTAAGTGTACAATTCAGTGGCATACATCACATTCGCACTGTTGTATAATGTGTCACCGCCATCCCTCTTTAGACCCTCTCCAGCTTCCCGAACTGAAACCTAGTTCCCATGAAACACTCACTCTCCATCCCTGGCCCAGCATTCAGGTCACTTTGTCTCTATGAACTGGGCCACCCTAGGGGCCTCCTATGCATGGAGCCACGCAGCGTCTGTCCTCTGGGGGTGGCTTAGTACACTTACCGCAGGGCCCTCCAGGCTCCCTGTGCTGCAGCCCGTCAGAACTCCCTTCCACTGTTAGGCTGAATGACATCCACTGCACCGTATGCACGGACTGCTTTCTGCTCATCCATTCACCCTCCTGGGAACTTCTGGGCTGTGTCCACATTTTGGCTGTAGTTCTGAGTCACCTTTTAAGCGACCCAGGCTCCCCCGAGTGACGCTGATCTGACTTGGCCATGACATTCCCATGCCCTCGGGTGACACACAGAAGAGACGCCCGAATGCCCTACGCTTCTTTCCCCAACAGCCTGCGGTAAAGCTGCCTGGCCAAGGTTCCCTTCTTCTTCGAAGGAATAGCAGCACACAGCACTGGGACCCTGACATCCTTGTGAAGGTCGAGGTGCATTTACATTTACGAGATGAGACGTACACACAGTATTAGGATGGCTTGGCTGAGAAGTGGGGCCCCGTGTCTGCCCCCACTTTCCAGTGAGTAGCTGACTGCAGGTCCATGCAATACAGCTTCAGTCACACGGGCCAGCAGGCAAGGTCAGAAGCAGCCCCATCCTTCAGGATCCTTGATCTGGGTCTGTGGTCCTTTCATGGAGCCCCTCGGCCCCTTCCTCACTGACCCCACAGCCCCTTGCTCACCACAAACCCTGCTCAGTTCAATTGTAGGAATGCACCACCACCTTCACGGCTTCCAGAGGGGCAGGAAATGTGATAAATGCAAGGTGTCAGTGGATTTTAAAAGCAGTATTTTGGGAGGTTTATTTTGCAATTTATGAGGAACGGGCACTTATTCTGTCACACCTTATGGTAAACAGGTTACCTGTTCCTAGGTGGGAGGAGCTGGGAGAAGATGCTAGGCCTTAAAGAAACAACAGGAGGAGGTGAGGGGAAGACGCAAGCTGGGTGGAACGCTTAGAGGGTGAAGGTGAACTCGAGTCACTTCCCAGACCAGCCACGGGGGACACTGAAGGGGGTGGCCCACACTCAAGCCTTCCCAGAGGAGACCGCTGAGGGCCTGAGCCAGCCTCGCAACCCAGCTTCCCCCGTCAGTCCCATCGGAAGTTCTGAGCCGCGGCCCCAGGAACACTTGTGCTGTATAAGGTCATCTTGAAAGTGAACTGAATGCTGAACTTCGGCTCTCTAGGAAAGAAAGGATTCCTGCTGTTAGGTTTAGGGTTTTTTTTCTTTTTTTTTTTTCTTTTATCTTTTTTTGAGACAGTCTCACTCTGTCTTCCAGGCTGAAGTGAAGTACAGTAGCCTGATCTTGGTTCACTGCAACCTCCACCTCCTGGGTTCAAGCGATTCTCATACCTCAGCCTCCCAAGTAGCTGGGATTACAGGCACGTACCAGCATGACTGGCTAATTTTTGTATTTTCAGTAGAGGCAGGTTTCATCATGTTGCCCAGGCTGGTCTTGAACTCCTGGCCTCAAGCGATCTGCCCACCTTGGCCTCCCAAAGTGCTGGGATTACAGGTGTGAGCCACTGCACACGGCCTGCTTAGTTTTTAGGACACACATTTAGTAATTCCCTGATATACTTTTAGTTGTACACACTAAGGTTTAAAAAAAGCCAAAACTGTGAACATGTTGGTTATTCATTGAGATTTGTGTCTCCATGGCCATCCCCAACCTGTTTCAAGTACTGCACTTTCTTTGTAGGTGATTAAAAGCAGAGGAAGAGCTAGGTGGTCAGTTGCACCATAAAATAAGAAATGGACTCAGATGCTGGGGGGCATCCTGCAATCTGTGTTTTGGCAGCTAGAGATGAGGCCAGGACATTCCTGCAAAATGTTTGGCTTATTTGGAGCTGAATACTTGGGACAAGTGAATAATTAAAAAATGACCTGATTTTAAAAAAGGAATATTTTCTATTGTTTAGAAAAATAATACATGCTCATATAAAGATATCACATGAAATAAGAAAGTTAAGAGTCTGTGGAAAAATTCTACCACTTAGCGATGACCCTGGTTTACACTTTGATGAGCACATTGTTAGACCTGGCTTTGTGCAAAACACAGACAAAATATGCAAATGCCGTTCAAAGTGATCATACTAGACACACCGTTTTCTGCACCTGAGTTTTCTTGGTTTACTCAACGGTGTCAAAAGCCTCTTCTTATCAGTAGAGGTTTGCATCACGGTTGATACAGCAACAACAAAATGACAAACTTTCGGTTGGTAAATATAATACCTTCCTGAAAAGTTTTTAAAATCATGGGAGGAAGACCATGGGTGGCCATTTATTTGTAAAAGAAATTCCTTTTTCCATGAGCCTGATTGTATGATTTTTGAAGAATTGTTTTCCTCATCACCAGCAGGCGGAGCTCCTGAGCACGGCACCCAGGCTGCTGCTGGGGCCCGTTTCTCTCCAGAAATCAGGAAGAGTTTGTTTGTTCTGTTTTGTTTCCACCACCCCCCGCCCTGCTTTCCAATTTGTTTTAAGGTCTGGGGAGCTGGGCGTTCTTAACGGGGAGGAGTAACAGAGGAGTTGCCTCCCGATGCATCTGAAGATCAGCGGCTGCAGGGCCAAAGCCTTTCTTGGCGGCATCATTTCCATTCGGATTTTACTAAAGGAGATACGTGGATGGGGTCAGTCCCTCTCAGAAGAAATGTTTACAATTAATTTGAAAAAAAGATTAATATTCACTGGTGCCTGGAGTTTTGTGGTTGGGAAAAAAAGAGTTCAAGCTCTTCTTTCATTGTCCGAGAGAGGAATTTAATTGTTTCCCTGAGTCAATGATCACAAGGTCAACACGTGAAGGCCTAGTGAGTTTATGGCTCTGAACCTGCCCGGGTCCCCGCCCACGCGGTCCCCGCTCACCGGGTCCCTGCTCACTGGCCCGGACCCTGAAGCTCACTGATTCTCCAGGTGGGACCCTGCGGGGCCCCGTGGGGCCTGGGTTCCTCCCCTGCCATCCCAGGCTGGAGTGTGCCCGCGTTTCTCTTCTGGATGAGAGTAAATCACTAGATACACAGGTGTAGATACACCTACCCAGAAGACTGGCCCAGTGTAGCCTGACAGCCTCCAGCAGCTCCCCGCAGTCCACAGCAGCTAATGAGCCTGTTGGGGGCCCACTCTGCAGTTTTAACAGACGGGCGAGGTACTGCAGGTCCTTACTCCTATTTCACATGGAATCCTTTTGGAGGCACAAGGAGAAGTGTGCATTCCTAGAACTTGGATGATTAATTAAGAAAATGCCCATAAGAGGCCAGGCGTGGTGGCTCACACCTGTGATCCCAGCTACTCAGGAGGCTGAGGTAGGAGAATCACCTGACCTGGGAGGTGGAGGTTGCAGTGAGCCGAGATTGCGCCACTGCACTCCATCCTGGGTGATAAAGTGAGACTTCATCTCAAAAAAAAAAAAATGCCCATGAGAAAGAGTTCCTGCTCATCTCACCCTCCCCTTACAATAGTGTTCTTACTGACAGTCATGTGTCAGAACATCTTCTATCATTAGAGATGATCTGCCTTCTTTCAGACCACATGTATTAACAGATAGTACATGTTTCCCCATTGCTATTGTGTGCCAGTTTTTGGGAAGTGGAT